>NC_064642.1:461121219-461428273 GCF_023864345.2 Schistocerca serialis cubense
TCAGAGGTTAGAGCCCACACAGAGGCATACCGACAGTCCTTCTTTCCACGAACAATACGAGACTGGAATAGAAGGGAGAACCGGTAGAGGTACTCAACGTACCCTCCGCCACACACCGTCAGGTGGCTTGCGGAGTATGGCTGTAGATGCAGATGTAGATGTAGAACTGTCAGTGTGTGCGCGGGTACTACAAAAAGAACTGTTAAAAAGCGCTCGAAAAGCACCAGGGCAATTGCAGAAGATGGGAGACTGACAGATCAGCTGTTGCGGAACGTGGTTTACAGCCAGCAGACCACTCACTACATTCAATTTTTAGAGCTCAAGTATTGGCAGCCACAAGCGGATACCACGAAAGCCCACACGGAGAGACAATAGAGATTGTGAAACACCCCAGGAATTTTAATAAGAAGGAGGAGGGCGTGAAAGTGAATGAAATTTGGATTCCGGTGTTGCGGAGGATGTGTACTAGTCTTCGACCATGGGATGATAGTAACAGCGGACGACGGCAGTCGACAACGGCCAGTTGCTCTCTCGAATTCAAAACATGTGACGTCACGCCACTGCGCGGAAGCGGAATTTTGCTGTAGTCACTAGCGAGCCAGGGTGTAAATCGGACATTCGACAAAGCTACGATCGCCCTTCAAAATATCCTCCGCAGATGGTGACGAAGCGTCGGGTTTAAAGTGAAATCCCTTCGACCACGGCATAATAACCTGGAACATTTTATTAACTGTAACTAAAAAAATTCCGGCCGTGTAAGTTTACATTTTATAACCGTTTTGATTGCAGAAACCACTGTCAAGAGTCATCTGGGACCATGCAAACTGGATGTTGTCCTACATATGATATTATTGTCTGTGAGTGGCTAGAATACATTATTACAAAAGCAAGAAAATTCCGCACCCACTTGTTAATAAGATACGATATTAGTATTTTCTTATACCCGTCAAGATCGTTAGGACTCACATAAAGTAGGAATCAGTGAGGATGATCTTAGAGAACTGAGAATGTTGTCTATGATTGTTTGGAATACAATAGCTCAACATTGATTAAGAATAATGATAGTTCCGTGCGTACCCATCCACGTTTCAAATTCGTAAAGAGATTGGTATAGGCGTGCGCTTGTCAGTAATCTTTAGGATCATGTAAATTGGCGAATATAGACAAGGGAGATTATGCAGTCTGCAATGCCTTGGTGTAAAAATGCTCATCATTAGGAGAATATGGAAACTCCCGTTGTGATTACCCATCACGTCAACTAGGTACCCGACAGGAATCTGTGTGTACTTTTAAAGTATTGGAACTAATTGGTGATTCACTTCAGTACAAGAGAAAATCAAAGTACCAGACCCTCAACATCATACGCCGGAATCCATGGCATGGATAACACGGAAGGTAGTCTGTCAGATCATAGTAACTGGTATTTAGAGTCTTCGTGACGTGTGGGTTCAAGTATAACAATATGACTTTTCCCATAATCACGATTATTTATCTAATGCTTTGTGTCATGTTCCAGCACTTAACAGTCGGAGGTAGGAGTTTAAAATTAGAGAGTATGTAAACGTGATTTTGTGACTCTTGTCCCAGTAGGTTTTCTTTCCGGCGCTTTTGGATTCGCACCGTATCCACTGACTGGAATCCAATAGTTCCTCTGCCTGTCCCGCTATCGGTTCGTCAGCTGTGTTTCACGCGCTGCTATCTGGTGGCTCTGTCGATGTCCGGAGTAGTCACGAGGTATGAAGTGCTGCAGGGGAGACTCTCTATAACATCCACGATATATATATATATATATATATATATATATATATATATATATATATATATAACGAGTGGAATAAGAACGTGTGGAAAATTACGTAACTCATTAACATTCATTCAATTATGTAATTATTTCTTAAAAAGATGATAATTACGTAAAACAGAGATAATATTTGTCTCATATTCTTTGTTAATCTATGTCAGTCTTTTCTTTTGTCTTTTACCCTTTTGTCGTCTTCTTCTGATGTACGTCGCCGACGCAAGACGAGAATCGATTTGAGGTCTGTTGAATGAAAAACATTTTATGTAAAATTATTGTACTTTTATGTTCGTTTGCTGGTAATAAACAAATAGAGCCAAATGCGTTAAAAGCATTTTGATTAATTATTGAAATATCACTTCCTCTTTTAATTATAATTTTGTATTGTTTTATTATAGCTGCAAGAAGCGCAGCCATTGTTGGTTGCGATTATATAGCAACTTCGTCTGTGCTTCTGGTCGAAATATCAAGGGTTTGTGTTAAACTAATATGCAAAACCGTATTAATAATTCTTTTTGGCTGCATCAATTTAAATGATTAATTATTTATTGGGCAAAGGAAAACCTTAATTAAAAAAGAAATCCTCTATCTTTTGTTGGCCGCCATCTTAACTTTTATCTCAGCGGCAAATTTAAATTACTTGAAACTGCAAACAATATTCCGTTGTGTTGCACCGGTGGGACTGAACTCTATTTATAAAAAGAAAAAATTAATCGAATCAGACTGCATTTCCTAAGAACAGTGCTGATGGTATTTATTGTTGAACATGATTTCACTGCTGATGTATGAGGCCAAAATTAAACTATGCACGAATCACGGAGAAAAATATTTCTGGTAGCATAACGTCAGTGATGTGTGCGGGTGATATTCTGTGCTTCCTTTTCATGATCAATTTGCTAAGAATAATTAAGCTCTGATGTACGATGTGTAATTTTAGTGATATGAACACAACTTACAGTCAACCTTATTACACTACGTCAGGTGGAATTCTTGTGCAATTTGAACAAAATACTTATCCGGGAGAAGTTGTGGTATGATAATGCATTATACATGTGTATAATATTGTCACTATCATTTACTAAATCGAATCAGTGCAACTACTAAATAACAGAGCGAATTCAAACCGCAGAATACCATAGAGTATCATATCATCCATATTCATTGCATTTGTCCATGTTGATGATACGCAAAACCACCACACTGGCGCCCGAACAGGAACCACCAATGAATATTTGTTCATTTAAATGAAATAATAATACAAAAAATTTGTAATTTATTACAGGTATAAATTACCACAACAATTTATTAATTTCTTGTATGTATTGTTTTTCACGAACAATGACATCTGTCCACTGGGTTTCTGTACTACTAGAGCTGGTGCGTCAGCCAAATCACATAGAGCACTGCTGCCCGCTGCAGAGGAGTGTAAAGGTAGAAACAGAGTCCATGTCCAAAAGTTGCGGTGACACACACGCTGCAGAGGAGTATAAAGGTAGAAACGTAGAAACAGAGTCCATGTTTGTTCCACAAGTCGCGGTGACACACACATTCATTTAGCAAACTTACATTTTTATTTTTATTTTTTAAATAGAGTAGTCCCAACACCAGCAGCAATAAGTAGTAGAGATTCAATAAACCGGCTGCGAGAAATTTACTGCTAAATGTAATAAATTTGCAAAAGATTCTCTACACAGATCTAAAGAGTTTTCAGTGTTTTTTTTATATATATATATATATATATATATATATATATATATATATATATATATATATGTGTGTGTGTGTGTGTGTGTTAGTTATACGATTATTTTGTATTGATGTATATGTGTCAGTGATATATATACATTTGTTGTGTTATATTGTGTATAAAATAGTTAGGCCAAGGAAACTGGTTAAACCTAGTGAGGATACGGAGGCAGAAATGGTATCAGATCCTCCAGTAGAACAATCTGTTCACACTCCTACTCAGTCATTAGAGAATTTAACTACCGATGATATTCCGACAAGTAGGGAGACTGAAGAACTCCCGAAGCAAACTGGCACTCCACTAGTCAATCAGTTAGAAAATAGAGACACTATTTGTACCGGCCCAGGGGCACACGTGCACAACGCACAAGCTATGCCGTTACAGGATATGTTAACAGTATTATTCGACAAGTTACTATCCAGCAAAGGGAGAAAGAGCTAGAAAGCTGGAACGTCAAACAGTATTATTAGAGAAATTTACTATCCAGCAGAGGGAAGAAAGAGCTAGATAGAGACAGAAACAAGAAATTAAAGACCAAGAGAGGGAAAGGAAATTAGTTGAAAATATCAACAACATATTTCTTAAAAGAGATGAGGAAATTGTCCGCCAGATCAATCAAACTTTAAACGAACGGGATAGTGCAATTACTAATCATGTGAAACAAGAGATCGATGCAGTGAAATCCACAATGTAACCATTAGTGAAAATTCCAGTTCAGGTTAGCAGCCTTCAAACGCATGTGGATAAACTTGAAAATAGATTCAAAGCTCTAGCCACAGCTGTCAAAACATTGCAGGAAGATATTCATTCCGAAATTCATAGGCAAGTCAAAACTGACATAGCTAGAGCGATGTATCCTGAAAACCGTAACCCACAAAATCTGTCAGTATGCAGCAATAACAACACTGATGCTGACAGGCGAACGTACACAGAACATTCTACACCGAATCTTGTTGTACCGCAAAAAAAAACAGACTTTGGTAGTCAAATGATTTTGTCACAGCAGTGCGTGACAACAAGAAACAATCATGATAACGAAGCAGAGTGTACTTGTAAAAAGGTAAATGCAACACCTGCAAATGATAGCAGTTTAATGCAACTAACAACTCTGATGCATGAAGAGAGTCTCATCAAGCATCGGCAGTTTCAGATCTTCAATGAAGAAAGCAAAAGAAACGTACACCCTGTTGTATTTGTCCGTAATTTCAAAAGTGTTCTGCCAAAATCATGGTCAGAAGAACAAAAGATACAATTTGTGGTATCACATATCTCTGGTAATGCGTCATTATGGGCATTAAATGCCGCAGAAACTTGTAAAACCTTTCATGACTTTGAAAAGGCTATTTTAGATCAATTTTGGTCGGCGCCTATTCAAGAGCGACTTCGTAAAATGGTATACAATGCCGAAGTCTATAATCCGAAATCAGGTTCATTAAGGAAATATTTTGAAAAATATGTTAACATGACTAGATACTGGGATGAGCCAGTTACCACTAGAGATTTGTTACGAGTACTAAAAGCCAGACTACCAATCCACATTAGAGAGAAACTGTTCGATGTTACAGACACCGACTTAAAAGAATTTTTGTGTGTAATCGATTCCTTGGATCTTGTGCAGCAGGGCGCCAGAAAAACTTCTGATGTCACCAGCAATACAAATAGTCCGAACGGAAAGCATGGAATTCAAACAAGGGAAATAGGGGCGAAGCTAGTCCTAAACAAAATAAAAATAAATCTTATGGAAACAGCAATTACAACAATAACAGTAATAGAAACCAATACAACCAAGATTTAGATACAACGATAATAATAACAAGGATTATAGGAAAGCCGAAGAATACCAACAGCCGAATGGTAATCCAAGGCAGCATCACAATCAGAATTCAAATTTTCTTAGAGACATTAATAACCGAAAAAGACGGAATGACCACAGTCCAGACAGGCCGTACAAAGATAAGCAAAGAATATGTGCGGAGATAACGAATATTGGCGGCAACCAGGACCAAGCCATTGGCAAGCGTCCCAAGGTTCTTTTAATACAGGCCAGCCGATAAACTATGTCCAAGCTATTCCGATGCTTGCGAGATTGTTCCGTAGTATGGCATCGTGATGATTTTCACTTTCTCTCCATCAGGTTTATTCTTTTTGCGCTTATTACTTTTCCGTAACAGTTTTTTAACCATATCTATTCTGTAACCGTTATTCATCGCTATTCTCTTAACAGTATTAATTTCAGTCTCCCTATCTTTTTCGCTCATAGGTATATTGATTGCAAAGATAGCAAATATTTTTAAGCCATACGATGTTAAAATAGCTTTTCAGACTAATAACCTAGTGAGGTACAGCCTTAAGCACGATATTGGCGAGAAGAGAAATAAGTTTGAAAGATCGGGAGTTTATAAGATACAGTGCAGAACTTGTGATGCAAAATATATAGGGCAGACAGGAAGATCATTCGCGCTCTGGTATAAAGAACATAAAGATGCGTTCAGGTTAGGAAATTATGACAAATCAGCTGTTGCGAACCATATATATGAAACAGGCCATCCTCTTAATAGCATTGAAGACAACGTAGAAATATTGCATGTAGAAAAGAAAGGGAGGAAACTTGATTTACTAGAGGAATTCGAGATAGCTATCCATGAAAAGAAACAAAACAATATTCTAAATGTACAAGATAATTTTAAAGAAATGAAATTTTTTAGCGGGTTTTTAGAATTATTTTTGGGTAGGTATGTGATTTTAAACTTGTAGCATGTCACTGACAGAGATGCGAGAGACTAACGATGGCAGACCAATGCAATAAGGAAATGAGGCTCCCAGTAGCATAGCGTTACCGTCAAGCACACGGCTGTAACCACGCCACAACACCTAGGCACGTCAGTCCACAACAGCTCCCGAGCCGGCACAGTGCGACAGCATATTTGGTAGCTATGGGACGGCCATCGACTTGTGTCAACAAGTTCAGTGTAAGACGAGGACCCACAGTCCAATATACTTTTAATTCTGTTTTACTCTATGGACTTCCCAACTATTTGTGATGGTATTTTGTCTTTTTAGTCCGATTAATGTCATGACATAGATTTTACAGCCTGATGATGGAAGCATTGTCTCTTGAAACGCGTTGTTAAAATACATGTATACGAATCGCAGTTGAATGCTAACAGTGATAACCAGTATAACGACAACTGCTACCTCGACTCCATAATGGATTATATTAAATTTGTATTAATTGTTTTATTATAGCTGCAAGAAGCGCAGCCATTGTTAGTTGCGATTATATAGCAACTTCGTCAGTACTTCTGGTCGAAATATCAAGGGTTTGTGTTAAACTAATTTGCAAAACAGTATGAATAATTTTTTTGGTGGCATCAATTTAAATGATTAATTATTTATTGAGCAAATAAAAATCTTAATTAAAAAAGGAATCCTCTATCTTTTGTTGGCCGCCATCTTAACTTTTATCTCAGCGGCAAATTTAAATTACTTGAAACTGCAAACAATATTCCGTTGTGTAAGAAATAAATGTGCACCGGTGGGACTGAACTCTATTTATAAAAGAAAAAATTAATCGAATCAGATTGCATTTCCTAAGAATAGTGCTGATGGTATTTATTGTTGAACGAGATTTCATTGCTGATGTATGAGGCCAAAATTAAACTATGCACGAATCACGGAGAAAAATATTTCTGGTAGCATAACGTCAGTGTTGTGTGCGGGTGGTATTCTGTGGTTCCTTTTCATGATCAATTTGCTAAGAATAATTAAATCCATCGAAGACAAAAATTATAAAAGCTCTGATGTATGATGTGTAATTTTAGTGATTTGAACACAGCTTACAGTCAACATTATTACACTACGTCAGGTGGAATTCTTGTGCAATTTGAACAAAATACTTATCCCGGAGAAGTTGTGGTATGAATAATGCATTATACATCTGTATAATATTGTCACTATCATTTACAAAATGGAATCAGTGCAACTGCTAAATAACAGAGTGTATTCAAACCGCAGAATACCATAGAGTATCATATCATCCATATTCATTGCATTTGTCCATGTTGATGATACGCAAAACCGCCACATCTCAATAGCTTGCCGTCGATGGTTGCAGTAACAGCTTTGTCAGGGGATCTGCGGTGGCGGTGCTTAGTTTGGCCTTTGTCAGAGGCAGTGTCTATTTTATCCCCAAAGACGTGATCGCATTTCGTTAGCTTAGAGTATGGTAAAAGGGTTATTGTGTGTGTTGGTTAACTGTCTCCATATCGACGCAGGTAAATGTGCTTAAGTTACATTTTGTGCGCATTCGTGTAACGAACTGTAGCAAACAGACACAGTGTTCCAGAAAATAAGTAACAGTGACGTTGATTCCAAAAACCGTTTACAGCAGACTTGATGAAGTGATTGTTGGACACTGTAAAAATTTTGTTTGGCACAGGCGAACTGAAGCTAAAGGTGGACCGCGAATAGAACTGTACACAGCCGGTTTTTAAGAACAGTGGAGTTTTATTTGTTTGGAATTACGCGTGAAACCGAGGCTTTAACAGAAGAAAGTTTGACGAATGAGAAACGCAGTATTGCCTGACGCCATCAAGGTCTACTCCACAGAAGCAGATTAGCGCGCAACTAACGTCACAGCGCGATTTAAACAGCCGAACGACTTGACGTCTCGAAGTGGAGCGAGTGTACAGAACGGAGAGCTGAGGCTATGCAGAGATGATGAGCTACAGTAGTTAGCAGACGGTGCAACGGCAGCCGCAACTGATACGGAAAGTAATTAAGATACATTGACATTGTAATAATTTGTAAAAATGAGTAACAATGAGATTAAAGACAGTGTGTTACGGCTGATGGGGAAGGACTTGCTATTATGGATGGATATGAAGAAAGTAATCTACTTAGAGAAGAAATGGAGGAATTTCACTTAGGTCAGGATTAGACTCGTTTCTAAATGAAAAACTTGATAACAGCCAGACTGCGATCAAAATGACTAGGGCTTCACCCATTGCTCACCATAGGGTAAATGTAGAAGAGAACAGTTCATAACTGGTGGAACAAGTAAATATTAAGTAAGAATGACTTGATGAAAGTCAGGAAATGCAAGGAAAGTTGAGAACTGCAGGCATTATCGATACAATTCCTGAAACAACTAGAAGAGAAATTAAAACAAATAAATTTAAAAACGAACAATATGTGTAGTAATAATGACACTGGTAGTTTTAATTTAAAATTAGACCTCAGTAGTAGTGACATTAAAGAGGAAATTCAAAAAAGAAATTGATGAAATTAATGATAATCTTACAAAATTCGCAGAGGAAAATGAAGACAAAGCAGTAAAATATGCTTCGAAATTAGAATCTTTTGGTAATGAGAGCCTGCCAAATGAAAACTTAACTATAATCAAATGTAATGTTACTGTGAGCAGGGATTTGTTCTCTTTGTAATGTGGAGATTATGTACTTGGCCATCTGAAATAAAAAACCGAAAGCATGACTTTTGATTTCAGTAGAGTGTTATAATGATTTGAGTTAAAGTACAAGTTGACAAGGAACAGAGTGGATGCACTTTTCTTATCTAGAGTAAAATATTGTGACATTTTGATATATATATGACTTTAAAAAGTGAAACTTTTTCTTATAGGCACAGAATGTTAGTCATTTGTATATTAAAGTAAGATGTTTTGTTTCTCTTTCCATATACAATGACAGAGGATAACCAAGTCCATGGGCACTTGTGAAACTGGAGGACATGAGGCAACTATTCGGACCTGTAAAATGCTTGGACCCAGTTTCAGGTAAAGTGAAAAATGTATTTGTGGAAAAAAGATCAGTGCAGTTACTGTAAGATGGGAAATTCCATCCTTTTGTAAAAAGTTGAAAGTGTAGTTTCTCTAATTTGTTTTCTTTTTGTATTTAATTGCTCGTTTTCAGGAAAAGACATTTGAAAATATGATGTTCATTGTGGTATATGGTTTTGTATCTGAATATGTTTTCTACACTTGTATCTCTTTGTATTGGAAGTTTAAGGGCAGATTCGTTAGCCAAAATATTTTTGAATCTCAGTATATAATATTTTTTTAATATGCTCAGAGCCATTTGAACCATTTGAATATTTTTTTAATAATTTTGTGGTTTGTTGTTTAGACATTGGAATATGTAGTCAGCTATTTAGCAATATCTGTCTATACAGTCCAGTGTGGGAGTGATGTAACAAAGCAGGTGGATTTCTTTCTCCCCATATGCTTTCTCTCCTTCATCCCCTCCAAAAAATAATCTTTTTACAGATATGTTCTCTATGATCATATATACAGAACGTGCACAGAACGCGAAGATTTCGAATATTGATTCAAATCTTATCCAAATTAACTTCATCTATTACAATCTTCTGCTTAATTGGAACTCCTTTATGTGAATCGATGACTTAAAACTGTACTAATTACAAACACCAGTAATGCATAACTTTGTTATTGTTGTTCATATGTGAGCTTATACCTCATAGCTAACTTCGAGATAACGTAAATGAAAAAACCATGAAACGGACTGTAGCAGTTATACAGCTAGTGTTGAAAGTATGTTAGCACTTTTGCATTCATCTAATTCTGGAGTAACTTGCCTTCTTCACTAAAACATTGTTACTGAAGTAGAATCTCATATGTTGGCAAACTAGACAGCGTAATTCAATACCAATTATTGAGGTATCTAAAAGTTCACTTTCAGATAAACGACCCTCTGTTGTTCAGTTGCTAAGAAATGTAGATTTTTGATCGTAGTTTATAAAAATACCAGCAAACGGAAACAGCTAACTTCAGTTTTAACGATAGGAAACACAAAAGAGAGGCTGCTGGGAGCTATTTCAGTCATTGTGAAAGCTCATGATACAAGCAAGATCTGTGCCCAAAACTACTGGAGAATGTATGCAGACGAGTTCTTACAAATTAAAAATAGCAAAACGTGCAGAGTTTTATCTAAATATCATAACCAGGAGATCATTCTGTAATTTAGTGACTGTTTTAAATGATTAACTGGACAAATGAATGCGTAATTATTACTATGGGTTATGCCAAACTACAACAATGCACACTGTGACAATACTATTGGACTGTGAACTGTGTTATTTTCAAATTATACTTGCTGTGAACAGTGTGTTCGTTTTGATATGACTGTTTACTTGGAAGTACAGTGATTTTTAAAACTTTCATCAGTGATTGTGTTAGTTACAAACTTGCAACACATAAACTTTTGTATCACTGGTATTTTCGGTTAATGCACTTCAACAATAACAGTATAGGACATAAACCGAGTGTAAGGGTGGCCAACCGTTTACCTGTGCCACAAACCGTAGGTTATTAAACTTCAAAGTGGAATTAAAGTGTTTGGACTGTAAACCTGATGTAGACCATATCATTTCAAACAGTCTACCGTGGACAATCACTTTTCAGGCAGATGCGATGGAGGAGGAGCTACCGAAGGCATATTAGCGCAGGTAGGTATGGTTTTGCAACAATTTGTGGAACTGGGTTCGATTTTTCCTGTTATAAATGCCACGGTAAATAGTAATCGACATAAACGATTTAGGAGACCATCTGAGCAGCCTACTTAGATTGCTTACTAATAATTCTGTCAAGTTACCAGTAGATCAAAAACAACTGCAAAATGATGAAGGCAAAATAACTGTATGGTGTGGAAAGTGGCAGTTGTCTCTGAATAATGAAAAGGATGAGGTCATCCACATGAGAACGAAAAGAAATTCACTAAATTTCGGTTACACGATATACCGCACAATATCAACTAAATATCTAGAAATCAAAATTAAGAAAAACTTAAATTCGAACGATCACACATGTAATGTTGTGGGGAAGGCGAAGAAAGACTGCGTTTTGTTGCCAGGATACCTGTAAGTTGCAACATGTCTGCTAAAGATACTGTTTACGCTATGCTAGTTCGTCCTTTGCTGGAGGACTGCTGTGCGGTATGGGATTCTTACCAGACAGGATTGACGGAGGACATCGAAAAGATCCAAATAAGGGCAGTGTTTGTGTTATCGTGAAATAGAGGGAGGGGGGGGGGGGGTGACGGATATGATACGCATATTGTGGCGGTAACGAAAGGCGCTTCTCGTTGGGGCGAAACCTTTTACGAAATTTCAGTCCTGAAATTTCTCCTCAGCGTGTTGAAATGTTTTATTACCGCCGACGTACATAGGGAAAAATGATCACTGTAATGAAATGTGCTAAATCAGAGCTAGTACAGAAATATTTGAATATTCATTTTTCTAACGCGCTGTTAGAGATTGGAGTGGTAGAGAAATAGTCTGAACATTGTTTGAAAAACCCACCGTCCGGCACTTTAGTGTGAATTGCATAGTGATTCTGTAGGTGTAGATGTTATTCACAGACTTACTAAGTAAATCATTCACTGAACTATTGAAACGTCCCCTTTGAACAATTATACAAGACTGTGCTTAAACTGACATACAATATTTTTAGCGCAACGCAATCCGACTTTCAAAAATCCCTACAAAAGAATGGCCCTGACTAACATTACACTATACCTTTCAGAAATCACTTACCTCACAAAAATCTTCATTACTCGAACTACTGCAATACAGCGAGCGCCACTACTGCCAGCTAAATAAAAGATTCAAATTACGGAAGGCACTAACTACTGATAAGGATAGTTAGCAAATGAAAGATATTAATAGAGAACAAACAATGTATTTACCTTAATAGTCAAAATATATGTAGCAGTTCATGACAAATTACAAAACTCCGCCATCTCTCTCCCCACATCCACCACTGCTGGCGGCTCACCTCCAACTGCGCAACGCTACGCGCTGTTCACAGCCAGCTGCCTAACACTACAATGGCGAGTATTACAACAATGCGAAGCAGCCACAGACTGCACACAGCACAGCCAGTGATTTTCATACAGAGGTGGCGTTACCAATAAAAGAACCTAAACAGCCTACTTACACTATATCGTTCGCAGCTCGTGGTCTAGGGGCTAGCGTTGCTGCCTCTGGATCACGGGGTCTCAGGTTCGATTCCTGAGCGGCTTGGGGATTTTCTCTGCCCAGAGACTGGGTGTTTGTGTTGTCCTCATCATTTCATCATCATCATCATTTGTGAGAGTGACTAGATTGGATTGTGAAAAATAAAATGGACTGTGTAAAAATTAGGACTTTGTATGGGCGCCGACGACCGCGCAGTTGAGCGCCGCACAAATCAAACATCGTCATCACTAAACTATATCAGTACTTACAACTTTTAGAAGCTACAAATTTCCTTCAGAGAAATGAGAAACGAAGCAGATACTAGAAATATTGTTTTTTTCCAAATTAGAAAAGTTGATCTTAGAAGTTACGACACAGTAAGATGGTTATCAAAGGCTATACTTCAAGACTGGGAAAAAGGAAGAAGGAAAAATAAGAATTATCGTATCATGGAAAGTTGAATGAATTTGAGCCGACATGAGTTTGAAATCTGTTCTTTTATTTTTCCTAGTTCTGTACGTTGACCACTGTTCCATCCAGTTCGGTGAAATATGTATCGAGATAAACCAGAAGGGAGGGACAAGAAAGAAAGGCTGATGAAATGGTTTGTTTACTTATGCAGACGATTTCCGAAACTGTTTTAAGTGTGGCATTTGAAAGAAAAAATGAAATAATTGCAGAATTTCATGGATCAAGTACCAGGTGCATTGGTGCTGAAAATAATGTCAGAGCTCCGGCTCTTCCTAAAAACGGCTCACGTTTTTTTGGGGAAAGGTATTTTTATTTGGGATAAAACAAAGTCGAATCACAAACAAAATTTACATTTTCACATACACCATGACACTTGCACCATACATAAACAGCTTCGTCTTCCATATCGGTGGTCTCCAGAATTTTAATAATCGAGACGTCATAGTGCTTTTAACATTGGTGAAGTTCATAATAAGGGCATTGGTACGTCTTATTTTTAATCTGTGATGCCTTTTGTTGTTGTGGGGCACTGATGTGAAAATGTAAATTTTGTTGCTGATTTGACTTTGTACTATCATAAATAAAGATCCCTCTCCCCGCAGTTTTTTGTTAAGTATCTAATGGCCTCATCGCTGACAGGACGCGGAATCCTAACATTCCCATTTTTTTGCAAACCATGCAGAAATGGACGAGCAAAGTTCGGAGGGATTTATAAGATGCATCTGCTCGTTCATTTACACTAGATGATCAAAAGTAACCGGACACTCGTTAGTCGAAATTAATATGGTGTGTGTCCACTCTTCACTCTTATGACGACTTGAAGTGTACTGGCGACACTTTCAATGAAGAATGAAATTACAACGAAATCCAGACCTTTAGCTGCTTACGGGCGTTGATAAATATCAATAGGGACAATTGAAAATTGTCTACCCCACCGGGACTCGAACCCGGAATCTCCTACTTACATAGTAGACGCTCTAACCGTCTGAGCCACCGAGGACACAGGCAACAGTGCGAGTGCAGGGACTTATCTCTGGCACGATACCTGTGAGACCCACATTCCTAACTTACTTATATTGTCGAAAGAACAGACACCATTGATGACCTGCAGTCGTCTAGAACGAAATTAGAATTATATATTAATACCTTCAGCTGCTGACGGGTGTTGATATATATCAACGAGGACAGGTGAAAATGTGTGCCCCGTATGGGACACGATCCCGGGATCTCCTGCTTACATGGCAGACGCTCTAGCCATCTGAGCCACCGACAGCACAGAGGATGGTGTGACCGCAGCGACTATCTCTAGCACGCTTCCCGGGAGACCCACATTCACACCTTATATGTCCACACACTACATTCGTAATGTCGCTACCCAACACACTCATTACTCGTGGAAGACATTCTTACCAAGTCGCGTAGGAGTTCGGGTGTATGTGTGCATCAGCGCAGAAGAAGGAGGTCATGGTTGGTATTGCCAGAACATATATGGATATGGTGTCTGTTCTTCCGGCCATGTCCGATATGAACAGATACCATCTTCATCTACTTTCAGTGAAGTGTCGGGATGTCTGTGAGGGAATGCTTCGTTAAGAGCTGAAACTAGAGAAGATGGTGATGTTGGGAGCTGGAAGTGAAGTCGATGTTGTAATTCGTCCCAAGATTGCGACTCTATGAACGCCAGTCCCCTTCAGGAATGTGACTATACACAAACCATTGCCTCTTAGATACTGCATTATGACAGAGCACATATTAATGCTGATACAAACACCTGTTCGAACTGTTCCTCTAGTGTAGGGAGTACGCAGTGGTGTAAAATGTGTTCATATCCTTTCGCATTTAGAATCTTTTTAAGCGTAGTAAGGGGACCGCAGTCTAACTTTTGTATCCCGCCTCCAAGGCGGCGCGTGGGTCTGCTCCTGTGATCTGCAAAATAGGCCGAATGAAGGAAGCGAGTAGGAGTAGGAGAGGTACTGCATGTAGAGTAAAATCACATTTAATAGAGAATATTAGTAAATGAGATCTACTTAACTTAGGCTTGATGAGCACGTAGGTGCGACGCTGTTTATGTATCAAAGCTAACAGATACTATTAGTTAAACTATCATTGAAGTAACAAAGCCAAAGTCTGTAATGGCTAGCCCCATACGAAGTAGAAGCTAAGTTGCTAGGTCGTCTGCTCTTGATCAACTGGGGCTGAAAGCACAGCGACGCTCGTTAAGCTCCACTGAATCGGATAGAGGGCTCTGTGGTCGGCGTAGTTCGTCCGCTCTCGTAGTGCCAACCTACGAACGTGCACCTAAGCTGTGGCACCGGAACTATCGATACCACACTAACCACGAAAAATATCCCCATACTGTAACACCACATCCTCCGCATTTCTCTGTTGGTACTATATGTGATAGCATATAACATCCTCCAGGCATTCGCCAAACTCAAAACCTTCCATCGAACTGTAAGAGATATAGAGTGATTCATTACTGCAAATCATTCGTTTCTAGTCATCCGCCGACAATTGGCGTCGCTCTTTACACCATGTCAAGGGTCTCTTCACACTGGCTACAGAAATGTGTGGCTTATGAGGAGCTGCTCGACCGATTTACCCCATTATTTTTACTCGGTACCTGAGCTAGCGGAACAGTTGGTAGCAGCTGCTGAGAATTTTTCCGGGTTGTCTGGCCGTGGTCCATGGAACTCTTCCATCCCTTAAGTTTTGTCCAAGGCTACGTTGGATACCTTCGGAGGTGCTCCTGGCTGTGCTGAGTCTTGCCGACTGACGAGTCGGATGTCGAAGAGCGGCCTAAATACCAGATAATCGATGAGAAGTTTGTATCTTTGACGTACTATAATCGATAGTTAAAATTTTTTATCTCTGACGAGGTTTAACTCTGCTATCACGTGAAATCCAGACCATGCTACTTTCCACGGCATTTAGCCCCTTTTCGACATCCGACTCGTCAGTCGGCAAGACTCAGCACAACCAGGAGCACCTCCAAAGATGTCCAACTTAGCCTTGATCGAAACGTCAGGGATAGAAGAGTTCCATGGACCAAGGCCATACAACCCGGAAGAATTCTGAGCAGCTGAAAAATCCGCTCGTGAAAGCCTTCACTGTATGATCAGTTGGTAGCACTTTGGAGCTCTTGAGTGATACCTTTCCCTCGTTTCATAGGACTTTCTGCAACCACAATCCGGAATGTTTCAAATGGCTCTGAGCACTATGGATCTTGCTATTTTAATTTCTATTGCTTGAATATTGAATTTTGGTGGTTGAAATTACACTCCTGGAAATTGAAATAAAAACACCATGAATTCATTGTCCCAGGAAGGGGAAACTTTATTGACACATTCCTGGGGTCAGATACATCACATGATCACACTGACAGAACCACAGGCACATAGACACAGGCAACAGAGCGTGCACAATGTCGGCACTAGTACAGTGTATATCCACCTTTCGCAGCAATGCAGGCTGCTATTCTCCCATGGAGACGATCGTAGAGATGCTGGATGTAGTCCTGTGGAACGGCTTGCCATGCCATTTCCACCTGGCGCCTCAGTTGGACCAGCGTTCGTGCTGGACGTGCAGACCGCGTGGGACGACGCTTCATCCAGTCCCAAACATGCTCAATGGGGGACAGATCCGGAGATCTTGCTGGCCAGGGTGGTTGACTTACACCTTCTAGAGCGCGTTGGGTGGCACGGGATACATGCGGACGTGCATTGTCCTGTTGGAACAGCAAGTTCCCTTGCCGGTCTAGGAATGGTAGAACGATGGGTTCGATGACGGTTTGGATGTACCGTGCACTATTCAGTGTCCCCTCGACGATCACCAGTGGTGTACGGCCAGTGTAGGAGATGGCTCCCCACACCATGATGCCGGGTGTTGGCCCTGTGTGCCTCGGTCGTATGCAGTCCTGATTGTGGCGCTCACCTGCACGGCGCCAAACACGCATACGACCATCATTGGCACCAAGGCAGAAGTGACTCTCATCGCTGAAGACGACACGTCTCCATTCGTCCCTCCATTCACGCCTGTCGCGACACCACTGGAGGCGGGCTGCACGATGTTGCGGCGTGAGCGGAAGACGGCCTAACGGTGTGCGGGACCGTAGCCCAGCTTCATGGAGACGGTTGCGAATGGTCCTCGCCGATACCCCAGGAGCAACAGTGTCCCTAATTTGCTGGGAAGTGGCGGTGCGGTCCCCTACGGCACTGCGTAGGATCCTACGGTCTTGGCGTGCATCCGTGCGTCGCTGCGGTCCGGTCCCAGGTCGACGGGCACGTGCACCTTCCGCCGACCACTGGCGACAACATCGATGTACTGTGGAGACCTCACGCCCCACGTGTTGAGCAATTCGGCGGAACGTCCGCCCGGCCTCCCGCATGCCCACTATACGCCCTCGCTCAAAGTCCGTCAACTGCACATACGGTTCACGTCCACGCTGTCGCGGCATGCTACCAGTGTTAAAGACTGCGATGGAGCTCCGTATGCCACGGCAAACTGGCTGACACTGACGGCGGCGGTGCACAAATGCTGCGCAGCTAGCGCCATTCGACGGCCAACACCGCGATTCCTGGTGTGTCCGCTGTGCCGTGCGTGTGATCATTGCTTGTACAGCCCTCTCGCAGTGTCCGGAGCAAGTATGGTGGGTCTGACACACCGGTGTTAATGTGTTCTTTTTTCCATTTCCAGGAGTGTATATTTATTATTATGATTTTATTTCTAATTCTTTTGAAATAAAGCTTATTACTATATTTGAGGTCATCAGTCCCCTAGAACTTAGAACTACTTAAACCTTACTAACCTAAGGACATCACACACATCCATGCCCGAGGCAGGAATCGAACCTGCGACCGTAGCGGTCACGCGGTTTCAGACTGAAGCGCCTAGAACCGCTCGGCCACATCGGCGGGCCACAATCAGGAATGCTCGACGATCCGTGCCCGCCTGTGCCTGAGATCTGCCTGCTGTGGTTGTTCCTTCACGTTAACACTTCACAATCACATCATCAACAGCCAACTAGATGATTGAAACGCCATTGATGGATTTGTTTCTCAGGTGACATCTAGTGACTAGTCCATGTTCGAAGTTGCTGAGCTCTCCTCATCGACTCATTCTGCTGTTACTCTTTTTCTACTGACAACACAATCTCACTTCGGTTTATACTGACGTGTCTGCTTCTCCTCACATCTAGTGTTCAATTCGACATCACGTCGGGTCGTTCGGGTACTTTTGATCGGATAGCGTACAGTCTGCGAAACAATTAACTGTGCATGGCGGAGATAGTTGTGTGGCACTAATAGTTGGACGATTTCCTATTTCAGTTGTTGATGGTGAGCAGGAAAACTAGTTGTTGGTAGGGTTCCGTTAGACCTCGAAACTCTCTACCTTTACTAAAAGGGGTGAAACCGTTGATTACAGGGATTGCCTTAGAATCGCTCACTCACTTGGCTGAAGTAAATCTTTTTCATGACTCAGCACTCACCATTTACTTACGAAAATAAAATGAAAGCAAAGGGCCTTCCCTTTTATAGTCTAAGGTCACTGTAACTGAATTTTTAACTTGCGGGCCCGCCCACATGTTGCCAAGGTTGTTGCGACCACGCTGCAGAAGTTCCACTGATAAGCCCTTACATATTCTCCACACAGTCTCGAGCTCTCCCCATGCGATTTCCATATTGTTGGAGCCTTGAAGAAACACGTACGCCGCGAGGAGTGGCCGTGCGGTTAGAGGCGCCATGTCATGGACTGCGCGGCCCCTCCCGCCGGAGGTTCGAGTCCTCCGTCGGGCATGGATTTGTCTGTTGTTCTTAGCATAAGTTAGTTTAAGTAGTATGTGAGTCTGAGGACCGATGATATCAGCAGTTTGGTCACTTAGGAATTCACACACATTTGGAAGACATGCACTTTTTAACACAATGAAAATGAATGTTTCCAAATGTAGTTGCATTCAACTGAAAAAAAAAAATGTACCTGGTATCGTCAAGCTGAGAATAAGGTTTAACGAAACTGAAGGCTGGAGCGCTTACATTTCCAAGAAAGGGATTACCACTGGCATGGTAAAGAACTTTTGCAGTATTTGGAAGTATTTAATAAAACATTTTTCGAACAGTTCATCAATTAAAATTGATTTGTGCTCTATAAAATTAAAAGAAGAATTAAAAATAATTTAATCCCAGGATAGTGTATCTGCAAAATGAATCTGTAAAATTTTTATTATTAACAAAACTGATAAATACTTGAGATTTCTTTGATAGGCACTTACCTCGTTTTGCCAGTGCCTGTACGGCATTTAGTACGTCCTGCGATTTTCAGAATAAAATATTTATTTTCGTTGATAAAAGGAAAAAAACTTTTAAAAAATTGCAATAGTCATTATAGACAATAAATAAAAAATATTATTGAGGTTTTTTCACTAAAATGTTTTTGTGAAAACACAAAACACTGAATAACACGAAATAAGTCTATTGGTAATTAGCCCGTTATTGATTACCACTCAACATTTACTAGTCTTTTTCACCAAGTTCGGTAGTTCTGATGTTGGCCGTCCATTCTCTCCGAGAAAGAATGTGCAGATAAAGGCATGGACAAAAGCTGTTTTATAATACATGCAGCACTAGTTTTCTCACACTTTCATAGTGCTTCAGCAATCCTGTAAAGTGAGCAAAAACAATACTGCACTATCATTGATACACTCCTTTACTCTGTCTGTGGTATACACCCGTTGCCGGCCAGTCGCAGGTTCGAATCCCGCCTCGGACATGGATGTGTGTGATGTCCTTAGGTTAGTTAGGTTTAAGTAGTTCTAAGTTCTAGGGGACTGATGACCTCAGATGTTGAGTCCCATAGTGCTCAGAGCCATTTTTTAAACACCCTTTCGAAGTTAGCTGTGGCAGCAAAACCACCAACACGACCCGTGACCAACAGAGGTGCATGTTCTCACTGCTCAGCTAAGCTTCAAGGACATTCCTTCCGTTCAGCTTACCAACGTATTAGTGCAATGTGGTTCAAAGAAAAGTAATGGTTTTCTTCAGATGATGTTGAATAACCGTGTGATTACAATCACATAATTCGTTGTTACATATTTGTTACCGAAACTGTGCTTCTGTTGCTTCCATGAAAACGCAGGAGTTTCTTACACAGAAGTAAACACACACCGTACTTCCAGAAATTATGGAAGAGTCTAAGTGCAGAGCGATTGATCAGTTCTTTGAACAGAATTATTAACAATTTCTTGTTTTTCTGGCTGTCTCTTACCGGAATAATAATAACATTTCCCAAATGAGGCAGCACTACATTACGTATGCTCCTGCATACAACCAACGTCGAACTCCATCCTTTGATTTACAAATTATTCACATTTCAGAACAACGCGAACAGTAGGTATTTATGGAAAGCGTATGAAGCGGATTTCTCATTGAGAAAATATATTTCATTGTTTGTTTGTGAGAGAGTAATGTTAAGCCCCCTGTAGGAAGGGGATATGTTTACCAGCAGGTCTTAAAATTCACCAGTGGCTGGATCATGGTCAGTTGAGAGCACGGTTTATCGTTCGGCGTTGGTCGACCCACGACTGGTATGCCAATATGGAGTATGTTTTCAGCCGAGTCCCTGCTGTGTCTACTATATCACGATGAACGCATCCGTGTGAAGCGCCGAAAAGAGCGGTCGTTGCCACATTGCATTCGTCATCACCATACGGACACAGCACGTGGTTTTAAGCAGTGACTGGTCCCGGCGTAGGTTCGAGTCCTCCCCCGGGCATGGATGTGTGTGTTTGTCCCTGGGACAATTTAGGTTACGTAGTGTGTAAGCTTGGGGACTGATGACCTTAGCAGTTAAGTCCCATAGGATTTCACACACATTTTTTAAGCTGTGAGATTTTTCTTCTTGTGCCAACATTTTTATCTCACAGTAGCAGTTGAAACCTATGTCCTCAATTATTTGCGGGATGTACGAGGTCTGCTCAAAAAATTCTGGAACTTCGTCCATAAAATTTTTCTACCTTTACTTTTTACTTATTGAGCGTGGTCTCCATCGAAATATTCTCTGTTAAATCCAGCCTAGTCGTGGAATATGGTATCTAGGAAACCTGCTTTCTCGGATCACTAGACAACATTCAAACAAAATCTTACTAACAAGTTTTATTAAAAAATAAAAAAAATACAATACTTAACTTCGTGTTAGACGTGTTGCAAGCAAAGAGCGACAGACAAAATAAAAAATCTCTTCAGTATAACAATCCACAAGTCCATGTTACGTAGACATTACAAGCAAGTGATTACAGTTGACACTTCTATCCTAGTTGCTAGTCTTGAAGCTGCTGTAGAACCGGGCCGCAACCAAGTCTGGCGCGGCGATTATATCCTCTTCACCTAGGGGCCGCTGCTGTTGCGTTGTTGTCCTGGAGAGGGGTCAGTCAGCGTGCGATTGGCTGACCTTTACTCACAGCCATCTCTTCTCTTTCGTTCCAGACTGGCTTGCCGGCGCTTTGACTTCACGCCGTAACACTCTCCTCCACAACTGATACGCCGATCCCAATGCCGTTTCCACTTCCACAAGCACTCTTGGTGCAGCTCTTACTGGATCACGCGAAGCGCTGTCTGCGAATTTTATTTCTTCTGTCGTTGCAAATCTTCGACGTTGCAACGGTGTTTTCAACATCATAAATTAAAAAGAAAATGGTCGCAGGGATCAGGTCTGGAGATTATGGAGGATGAGGCAGCACAGTGATTTTGTTTTTTGTGCAACAGTCACGCACCACACTGATGAAATTGCGGATGTGTTATCGTGATGCAAGAGCCACGAACAGTCTCGCCACCTTTCAAGCCGCTTCCTTCTCATATTATCTAGAAGGTGCCGTAACACGTCCCGATAGTACCATTGATTAACAGTTTGTCCCTGTGGCACGAATTCACGATGAACTAATCCTTCAAAGTCGAAGTAAACTACCAGCATGACTTTGACATTTGACCTGACCTGACGGGCTTGTTTTGTTCTTAGACAACCTTTACCAGCCCACTGTGAGGACTGAACCTTGGCCTCAACGTAATTGTAGATCCACCTATGATCACCGGTTAGATTCTGTTAAGGAACATCTTGTGTTTATTTGCGCGATCTAAAAACTCTTCACAGATTGCGAGGCGAATTTCTGGTCTTGATCCGTAAGGCGTGGGCAAACTCTGTGGCAACACGATGCACTCCAAGATGCTATGTCAGGATTTCATGGCATTAACCAAATGAAATTCTTCTGTAACCTCTCGGTCAGTCTTCGATTGGCTAGTACAATTTCTTGTAAATTATAGATTGCAGCGATCAGTCGTCCTTTTTAAATTTTATTGTGCAGATCCATATTTTGGCTAGAGGCTAGCCATTCTCAGTACTAAGAATACAAGAAGTACATGGATGACGTCATAAAAAGTTACAAGTAATGGCTTAACTCATATGGTTTGTATATTACACACCACTATTATGTTCGCTCAAAACATGGAAGTCCATGTCGATCGGGATTCACCCACAGTTCATTGAATACTACTGGGTACGCAAGGCAGGCTGTATGGAGAACACATCGGTTGGTTACATGGCGCCATCTACGTGAACTACGCATATAAAATTCATGGGAAGTAAACCACTTCAATTTTGCATGGGAATTACATAAAATGGAACATAAGTAAAATTCTTACATTGTCGTCTGACTCGTTCCATATTTGCCAGCAATTAATAAAATTTCCGCGTTCACCTCTTGTGAGTCTGTTATTATTATTAAAACATTTAAATTACGTCAGGCGGGTAAAACTTTTTAAAATTTCCTTAAATTTTTTATATAAAACACAAGAAGACACGTGCCGTATACACCTATTAGCTGACATGGCTTAAATATATTTAACTTTATATTATATCTCCCTTTCCTAAAGCATAAGTATATTGTTCATCATATTTACTAAATAGTTCATAGATGGCGCCAAATGTCAGTCAGATGCATGGTTGGTGCAATTTGGATGTTCAGCTATAGATATAGAGGGTGCTAACCTCTTCTTGTATTCTTAGCATTGAGAATGGCTAGCGTCTAGCCGAAATTTAGATCTGCACAATAAAAGTTGAAAAGGACGACTGATTGCTGCAATCTATAATTGACAAGTCGATATAATTGTCGCTCTGTCGCTGAGTGAAACAGCTTTCTGAATGGAAGGTAACCTGATGAAGTACAGTTTCGTTGACGCCCCTGACATGAGTGGTCGTCGGGAGACGTCAAAGGGCGTCCTTAACGAGGGTCATCTTTAACTTCCATCTGTCCATTTTTAAACAGTGTGAACCATTTGTAACACAGAGTATGCTTTAAGCACTCATCACCATAGGCTTCCTGCAACATTTAGTGTGTCTCTGGAATGCAGACGCGTTGCTCCTCTAACTCTGCCATCTCGAAATTCACGGACGGTGCGACACAACGCTCTACTCAGTACAGTACTGAACAATAGCTAACAGACATACAAGAATGTAACTTCTGTCAGTTACATTAAGCAAAGGCGTGTGCAGGGATGTCAACCGCACTTCTCTCCAACACATAACTATCGCGAAATTACGAATGTTCCGGAATTTTTTGAACAGACCTCGTATCCCAGTCTCTACCTATTTCTACAGTTTTTATGTTCTACAGCTCTCTCTAGTACCACGGAAGTTATTCGGTGGTGTCTGTTCCTTCTCCAAGTCAGTGTTTTTCATAAATTCGTACCCTCGCCGATTCTGCGGAGAACCTCCCAATTCGTTACCTTTAACAGTCCACATTATTTACATCATACTACTGTAGTACCACATCTCAAATGCTTCGATTCTCGTCCTTTTCGATTTCCCACAGTCCATGTTTCCTACATAAACTGCTGAGTTTCTGTTGTACATTCTCAGAACTTTCTCCATCGAATTAAGGCCTATGTTCAGTATTAGTAGACTTCTTTTGGCGAGGAATGTTGTGTTTGTTAGTGCTAGTCTGACTTTTATGTCTTTTGTACTCCGTTCACGATGGGTTGTTTTGCTGCCAAGATAGCAGAAGTCCTTAACATCGTCTACTTCATGATCCAGGATTCTGACATTAAGCTTCCCGTCCTTCCCATTTCTGCTACTTCTCATTAGTTACGCCTTTCTTTGATGTATACCTCAGTCCATATTCTGTTCTGATGAGGCCAGGCATTCCTTGAGGCCGTGCATTCCATTCAACAGATTCAACAATAATCAGATTTTGTAGCTTCCCTATCACATCCAGAATTCTGACAGACCCCCCACCCCCCGACTCGTTGAACGTTACCCTTCCGTTGATCCTTCACTCTTTTTCTCATGGTCACCTCCCCCTTGCAGATCCCTTCCTGCCGGCCGAAGTGGCCGTGCGGTTCTAGGCGCTGCAGTCTGGAACCGCGACACCGCTACGGTCGCAGGTTTGAATCCTGCCTCGGGCATGGATGTGTGTGATGTCTTTAGGTTAGTTAGGTTTAACTAGTTCTAAGTTCTAGCGGACTAATGCCCTCAGAAGTTGAGTCCCATAGTGCTCAGAGCCATTTGAACCAGCCAGATCCCTTCCAGAGATCCGAACGGGGGACTAGTCTGGAATCTTTTGCCAGTTGGGAGGTAATCATGATACCTTTTCAATTACAAGTCACAAGTGCTGTGGATGCACATATGTGTCTTTAATGCAGTGGATCGCATTGCCTTCTGCATCTTCAAGTCGTTAATTATTGCTGATTCTTCCGCCTTTTAGGATGTGTTTCTCATCCCAAAGGAAAAGCGTTCACTTAACCTCTGTTCGCTCCTCCGTCCTCTTTGACGAGGCTGTTTGCTAAACCGAGAGTGACTTCTTATGGAAGTCTTGGGCGCCTTTGCTGACGATTTTTATTTAGAATTTAAGCAGGGGCGAGTTTCGAACTCGCGACCAAAGACGTTGTGATTAATAGTCCCAGTCACCCTCCACTTGGACAGCTGAGCGGTTGGCATGTCACTCTCGTCTCCTGTGTTGCAGTTTCAACACCCAGCGGTATATCGTAAGTGAAAGTTCATTGACACATGTCAGGAGTAGAAGTGGATCAGTATTTGATTAATACGAGACTTAATTCGGCATTTCTCCCCAAACTCTAAAACTTTCTGCCTTTTCAGAATTATTCAGCAGCTTTTTTTTCATTTTGTCTCAAGCCGCATGTTGGTGTCAAATGTTACGAATACTAAACTTGAAAAGAGAAATTATTTATGGTGATGCTTGTTCGTATGGCAGCGCAGCGCTTTACCGAGCTGGACGTTGACCGGGGGGGGGGGGGGGGGGAGGCAATAAATAAGAAATTAGATTCAACTACGCAGAAATGTAATGAACAGGTATTAAAAACAGTTAGGGTAATAAGGGAAAAGTGTAACAGGCAGAAGTGACGAAGAGATCAGTCTACTGAAAATTTCTGATGGAAAGGTAAACGGACTGGTAAGGAACGTGCCATGCGTTCATGAATAAAGAGCAATGGTAAATATGTGGATAAATGGGCTCTACATCCACGTCGATACCCATACTCCGCAAACCTCTCTGTAGTTATCCGAAGATGGGCGTTTCCAGTCTAAAGATTATTCAGTTTTTTCAACATCTCAGCTACGTCTCTTTTGGGTCAAATAAACCTATGGGCGTAAGTCCGAAAAGTGCATTTCCGTTAAAAGTGAGTTGAAGATTTGCATGTCCTTTCAGCGGAAGACAAGAGCATCGCAGATATTCATAGACGCTTGATGGATGTCTACGGGGAGCTGGCAGTGAAAAAAAGCACGGTGAGTCGCTCGGCATGGCGTCCGTCATCATCGAAACAAGGCCGTGCAAACCTGCCCGATCTCCCATGTGCTGGCAGGCAGCACGCAGCTGTGACTCCAGAAAGGTCAGAACGTGCGGACACTCTTATGCGAGATGATCGACGGAGCACAATCAAATAGCTCGATGTTCAACTGGTCGTCTCTGTTGGTAGTGCTGATAAAATCGTCCAGCAGTTAGAGTCTTCAAAGGTGTATGCCCACTAGGGTCCCCGCTGCCCAACTTAACACAATAAAGAGCAACGAAGGACCGTCTGTGCGGATTTGTTTACGCTCTACGAGGATGACAGAAGACGAAACATACGCTCATTACTTCTAACCGGAAACAAAATGGCAATCCATTGAGTGACGCTACATCCCCTCTCTTCTGAAGAAAAAGTTCAAATCGGCAGCTTCAGCTGGTAAGGTCATGGCGACGGTCTTCTGGGACTCTGAGGGTTATTCCGTTTTTGTCCTCCCTCATGGTGCCGGGCGCGGTGGTCTAGCGGTTCTAGGCGCTCAGTCCGGAACCGCGCGGACTGCTACGGTCGCAGGTTCGAATCCTGCTTCGGCTATGGATGTGTGTGATGTCCTTAGGTTAGTTAGGTTTAAGTAGTTCTAAGTTCTAGGGGACTGATGACCACAGATGTTAAGTCCCATAGTACTCAGGGCCATTTGAACCATTTTTTTCCCTCATGGTACAACGATCAACATTGAAGTGTATTCTGATTCCATCAGGAAACTGAAGAAGCAACGTCAGCGTGTTCTTTGCCACAAAAATGCAAACGAACTTCTCCTTCTTCATGACAACACAAGGCGCCAAGCAAATCTGCTCGTCCGAGAGGTACGCACAAAACTACGTTGGACTCTTCTTCAAAATGTTCAAATGTGTGTGAAATCTTATGAGACTTAACTGCTAAGGTCATCAGTCCCTAAGCTTACACACTACTTAACCTAAGTTATCCTAAGGACAAACACAAACACCCATGCCCGAGGGAGAATTCGAACCTCCGCTGGGACCAGCCGCACAGTCAATGACTGTAGCGCCCTAGACCGCACGGCTAATCCCGCGCGGCGACCTTTCTTCCTCAGCCAACTTACAGCCCGGATATTGTGCGTTCCGACTTCCGTCTGTTTGTCCCAATGAAGGACCCATCCTGCACGAAGCAGTACGTGGATGGTGGGGAGTTCATTGACACACTAAGAAGTTGCTTCCGAAGTCGACCAGTAGGGTGGTATCGTGCAGGCAAACAGGCCCTTCCAGTAATGTGGCGTGGGCCGTCGTGTTGAACTGTGACTACGTTGAAAAATAGGATTTTGTAGCCCAAAGGTGGGGAGTAATATGGTTATTGGTATGCTAGATAAAACCAACCTGCTTTGAGACAAAAGTGTTGCTTTACTTCTTGAAGGCCCCTAGTACTACGGTGCAGAAGAAGAAGAGAAAATATAACACTATTTACATACGTTCATGATTACAACACTAGAGACAAATTACAAGGAGGCAGTTTTAAACTATGAGGGCAATAAACATGAGAGGATGGATAGAAGAGAGAGAGAGGGAGAGAGAGAGAGAGAGGGAAGGAGAGAGAGAGAGAGAGAGAGAGAGAGAGAGAGAGAGAGAGGGAGACAGAGAAATAACGTAATAAAAGACAGTAGTATTAAGGTAGGGGAAAGAAAGTGACGTGACTGACTGGGAACTGAAAAGAACATGGTACATAACTGAGAGACGGTGGGAGAACATGGGTTGCTGTTAGACAGAAGGGAAACTGGCCATACGTGTTAATTTTTGGGGAACAATTATGAGTGTGGCATTAAAATGAGCTTCGGCCTCTTCTTTTTACCAACAGGGCATTTAATTGTGTCCAGATCGCAGACGTAGCTTGTTTCAGGAGCGGACGGCAGGAGGAGCCTGACAATGTTTGCGTTCTGTGAATAGTCACATAGAGAGTAGAAGATAAATGAACCCTTGTGTTTCGTCTGTGATGAGATTACAGTTACTTACCCGTTGTTGGAAGGTACTGGTGTCATTGTTCTCTGAGGAGCCGGTGAAGCGAACCTAGCGTATGGTAGTCACATTACTAATTGAGCGTGTGAAGCACTACAGATGTTCAACACACAAGCATTCATAGTACGCTCTAACTGTCTACACTTACTGATGAAACTAAATCCGCTATTTGCATTGCCTGTGACTGTTTCATGCTGCTTCAGGTCCCTACAAATCACTACACCATGGTATGTGTATGAGTTGATTGATTTCAGCTGTAACTCATTGATATTGTAATCATGAGATGCTACAGTTTTCGTTTTGTAAAGCCCACAGTTTTACGTTTCTGAATATTTCGAGTAAACTTACAGCCCTTGCGCCAAAATAAAACCGTATCATTACCGGACTGGATATTTGTGTAGACCTTTTGTGACGGTGCTTCTTTATAGCTAACTGCATCATCTACGCAGAGTGCGAGGTTACTGTTAACACTGTCAACAAAGCAATTGCCAGCTCATTTGATGAGTTATCCAGAAATGAAGAACTTTGCACTTAGAATAGGAAGATGGTGACCTCAGAACAATGCAAAAGTTTGTGACGTATTTTAACGAGTTCTGTGCTCCATCTGTTGCTGACAGAAACTCGAATTCATGAAAAATGCAAAGCCGTCAAAAAGCAGTTTAGGTGAATCAGAGGCAATACAACTGCAACTGAAGAATCATCTCAGCAGCAGGTACAGGAGACGAAGGTGAGTTAATAGCTTGTGAAGGAGTCAGCTTCTGAAGCCACCTACTTAGCTCGTCACTGTTTGCTCGCAGCGCACACGACAGAAGTTGACAAGGGGCTGTCCACAAGCTTTTTAAAGTCAGGAGGGACTCATCACTGTGAGTCAGCGAAAGCGGCTTCGTTGCTCACTACCAAGGTAGGCGCCTGGGGGCTCGGAAAGTGACGTGACGGATAACAACAGATCTCTTCATCTCTGTTCTCCATTCCGCTCAAATTCACAAAACATGGCGGGAACGAAGTTAAATAAAACCAAAAGTAGTAACGAAATTGGTTACTTGAAAGAAATGTGGAATATTTATGGTAATGTAGCATCAGTTTCCGTATTCCATCTTGGCAAAAAAAGTCGTTTGTGGCTATGACAATTTTTGTATAGCTAATTACAACAGGAAACAATATGACGTCAACATAGAAATATGCATATCTTGTACTAACTCTATCAGTTCCTTCCATTGCTCTGTTAGTTTTGAAAATCATCAGAATCGAGAATACTATCGTGAGTGCAACTCGTAGCACTCTCTGTAGGATTGGTAACAGTTAATATTATCTGAGATTTTTAAATATATATTCGATACGTTTTCCCAAACGACGCTCAGATTAGTGCATTATGTTCACAGTTTATCAAAAGCCAGGCAAATTGATTACGTTTTTTTCTTACGTTCCTTCTCATTACTCTAATTTAGGTCATCCTCAGGGTGCATTGACCACTTCCAACACAACGAAAGCCAAACTCCATCTAGGTTTCTTTTTTATTTCATCGGATTAACAATTTTGTACTTTTTTTTAGGTCATCCCCAGATCCATTATTAGTTAAAGTGAAAGCCGGCAGCTGTGGCCGAGTGGTTCTAGGCGCTTCAGTCCGCAAGCTCGCTGCTGTGTGGTTGCAGATTCCAATACTGCCTCGGGCATGGATGTGTATGATGTCCTTAGGTTAGTTAGGTTTAAGAAGTTCTAAGTCTAGGGGACTCATGACCTCAGATGTTAAGTCCCATAGTACTTAGAGCCATTTGAACCATTTTGAAGTTAAAGGGAAACCAAAGGGGATACAGTACCACAAAGGGATATCAAAACACACACTGTGGCAGCATGTAAAGTGAAATTAAAAGTATATATACGAGGTATGTCAACAAAGTAAGTTCCTTTTGATTATATAAAACAAACGTGTACAGATACAAAAAAAAATATTTATTGTACAAAAACTTGTTTTCTACGTAGCTTCCGAAATTTTGTACGCACTTGTCATAGCGTGGCACAAGTTTTTGTATGCCTTCTGCATAGAAGGTTGCCCTCTGTGTATTCAACCATTTGGTACATTTCGTTTCAGCTCGTCATCATCGTTGAAGTGTTGACCACCGCCGGCCGGTGTGACCGAGCGGTTCAAGGCGCTTCAGTCTGGAACTGCGCGACCGCTACGGTCGCAGGTTCGAATCCTGCCTCGGGCATGGATGTGTGTGATGTCCTTAAGTTATTTGGGTTTAAGTAGTTCTAAGTTCTAGGGGACTCATGACCTCAGAAGTTAAGTCCCATAGTGCTCAGAGCCATTTTTGAACAACTTCGTCAGTTTGATTTTAAACAACAAACGATTAGAGGTGTATGAAATAACGGACACCACAGGCATATCAGAAGTGCCGTAGTGCTCAGAGCCATCTGAACTATCTGTTGACCACCAAGGACAAATTTTAGGTGCAAGGAGAGATGAAAGTCGCTAGGAGCGAGGCCCGGGCTGTACGGAGGATGATCAAACGCGTCCCAGTGAAATTCCTGTAAGATTTGTTTGGTCACATTCGCCGTGTGAGGTCGGGCATTATCGTGGAAAAAAACAACACCTTTTGACAATAATACTCGGAGCTTGTTCTGTATTGCGCGGCGCAATTTCTTAATGGTCTCGCAGTAACCATGTGCATTGATTGTTTGGTCTCGTGATAAGAAATCAATTATCAAAATGCCTTTTCTGTCCCAAAAAACTGTGCACATGACTTTTCGAGGTGTCAAGATTTGCTTAGGCTTAACCTTCGTTAGGGATGAAGTGTGCCTCCATTCCATTAATTGCCGTTTTGCTTCAGGCGTGTCGTACGATACCCAAGTTTCATTCCCTGTGACTATCCGAGAAAGAAAACCATCGCCTTCTTCATTGTAGTGTGTCAAAAACCGAAGTGCACTGCCCATCCGTTGTTTTTTATGTTGTTCAGTAAGAATTTTGGGTACCCACGTGAGCAAAGTTTTCGAATTTTCAGTTTTTCAGTAACAATTTCATGAATTAGTGATCGCGAGATTTGCAGAATTTCCATAGCAAGGGAACTAAGTGTAAACTTACGGTAATCTTCTCTTCAGTTGTGTGAACCAGTTTATCAGTAACCACAGACGGGCGTCCACTTTGTTCTTCATCGTGCACTCGATCACGTCCTTCACTGAACAGTCTGATCCATCTTCTAACCATTGAATCACTCATAGCATTTTGTCCGTAAACCTCGCAGATTTGCCGATGAATTTCCTTCGGTTTAACTTTCTTTGCTTTTAGAAAACGAATCACAGATCTGATTTCACACGCAGCGGCATTTGCAATTAAGGCTGTCATTATACAGAAGCACTACAAACCGCACGTCCCCTGCAGCGATATGAAAATGGCGTACATGTCTTCACCTTGAGTCAGAGTAACTGCGGTGCGTGCTCGGAACTGCGATCGTAGGGCCGCCGCGGTTAGAAACAGAAACGGAACTTACTTTGTGGACAACCCTCTTATATTGCTCTAGAAACGATAGAGAAAATAATTCGAGCGAGTACAACGAGTTTTTGCAGAATGACTATTTCAGTATATAAGATGGGATTTTGTGCTAAACCTGCAACGCCTGATGTCACCATGATTCCGTAAAGGAGAATACGCATTCTTCGTTGGTAGGCGAGACCAACTCTACATCATCCTCTACATTCAGACTGTTGCAGTTGTCTCCTTTTGTGACTGCCTTAAAATGGTTTACTGTAAGCTTGTATGTTTTACACTTTTTGTATAATAATTAGTATGTATTAATTTTTACATTTTATGTAACATAATTTTAGTCTCTAGTTTTATTTTACTTGAAAGTGTTAAATTACTATGTAGGTGGGTCTTATTACACAGGATGATTCAGCAGCCCATACCACTGGGTTTTATATAACCGCACGAGATTTTCTTATTCTGTCACTCACGAACCGCAAACTACTATTCCCACAGAAAAATTGAACGGGACCTTGAATTTTGTGCTGGGTTACGTTGTCAGTGGATGTCTCAGTTTTCGAATTATTCAAGAAAAATGCGGTTGAAGGTCAGATTTGTACGTTCTCCGTGAATAACCCGCCTCCAGCGGAACACACGCCAGTACAAAATTAAACTATACTAAATTTCCTACGTAAAGATTCTGTTCAATTTTTCTGCAGTAAAAATAGTTTGCACAAAGCGAACGACGGAATATGAAAATTGCGCCAGTGATATTTGAAGTTGTTGTGGGTTGCATAAAACCAGTAGGGAGGGGCACGTGATTCACCCTGTATAAGGGCGCGAAGTATGTTTTCGGGCACGTGGTTTAGTTCCCGAATGTAAAATAGTTTTAAGTGAATGGTTTCCAATTGACAACCCGCTCTTCGCTGTAATTCGGTATGGTTTGCATCATACTGTATTATTTTTATTTTGCATATAGCCATTACATGCATATTTACGTAATTATGACTACCTTTGTGTTACTGTGCCTACCTGTAATAATAAAGGTAATTGAGGACTACCTCTAAAGTATTCGCAAGCAGTTATCCAATAACATAAAAAAGTGATACCCACGATGTTAGTGTTTCACTACTCTAATTTTAGTAAAGAGCAGTGAGAAAAAAAATGATGCTGCTAGCTGGAGCATCACGAGGGACGTATCATTAGGCTGACCGTGGCAAATCTGGTGACAATTAACTATATGAAGTTGTGTATGCAGCGTTATGAAATATAGATGCTAACATACTGACTGCCAGAACAAGCTAATTCTGTGGTGATATTAAAGCGTATTCAGGTAGGACTCATACTGAAACACATCTTTAACCGCTGTCCCAAATATGAGAGGCGTTCAATAATTAACGCAACATATTTAGACTGAATCGCCAAAGAAACTGGTATATGCATGCGTTATCAAATACAGAGATATGTAAACAAGCAGAATACGGTGCTGCGATCGGCAACGCCTACATAAGACAACAAGTGTCTGGCACAGATCGGTTACTGCTGCTACAATGGCAGATTATCAAGATTTAAGTGAGTCTGAATTTGACATTATAGTCGGCGCACGAATGATGGGGTACGGCATCTCTGAGGAAGCGGTGAAATGGTAACTTTCCCATACGACCATTTAACGAGCGTACCGTGAATATCAGGTAAAGCATCAAATCTCCGACATCGCTGCGACTATAAAAACATCCTTCAACAATGGAGCTAACGACAACTGAAGAGAATCATCGTTCAACGTGACAGTAGTGATATTCTTCCGCAAATTGCTGCAGATTTCAGTGCTGGGCCATCAACAAATATCAGCGTGCGAACCATTCAAAGAAACATCATCGATATGGGGTTTCGGAGCCGAAGGTCCACTCGTGTACCCTTGATGACTTTACGACACAAAGATTTACGCCTCACCCGGGTCCGTCAACACCGACATTGGACTGTTGATGACTGGAAACATGTTGCCTGGTCGGATGAGTCTCGTTTCAAATTGTACCGAGCGGATGGACGTGTACGGGTAATGAGACAACATCATGAATCTATGGATCCTGCACGTCAGCAGGGGACTGTTCAAGCTGGTGGAGGTTATGTAATGGTGTGGGGCGTGTGCAGTTGGATTGACATGGGACCCCTGACACGTCTACACACGACTCTGATAGGTAATGCGTACATAAGCATCCTGTCTGATCACCTGCATCGATTCATGTCCTTTGCGCATTTCGACAGACTCCAGCAGGACTATGTGACACCCCACACATCCAAAATTGTACAGAGTGGCTCCTGGAACACTCTTCTGAGTTTAAACACTTCCGATGGCCACCAAACTCCCCAAACATGAACATTATTGAGCATATCTGGGATGCCTTGCAATGTGCTGTTCAGAAGAGGTCTCCACCTTAAGGATTGATGGTCAGCCCTGCAGGATTCATGGTGTCAGTTCCCTCCAGTACTTCTTCAGACATTAGTCGAGTCCATGCCACGTCGTGTTGTGGCACTTCTGCGTACTCCCTGGGCTCTACACGATATTAGGCAGGTGTACCAGTTTCTTTGGCTCCTCAATGTATTTGCTGAAAGCAGGTTGGCTTAATTCAGGGCTCCAGTACATCATATTACTCCCCACGTCGACGCCAACGTCAGGCTGCATCAATAAGCTAAGAGTCATCCACTTGCCGAGGCGTGCATCCTTCATTTGGCAAACAGATGGTGCGGGCTGTAAGGTGGATGAGGAAGAATAGCCGAATGAAGTATTGGTAGCGCCTCTAGGGCGCGTAGACGTGTCTGGGGCCTTGCGTTGTCATGGTGGAAGAGAAGTTCCTTACATTTTTGTGGCGACAAACAGGCTAAAGTCGTTTCTTCAGTTTCCTGAGGGCCGGCCGGCACGCGGGAGATCAGACAGATTTGCGCGACCTTGTTGCAATGGTGACAGAAGCCTGGCTCAACACCTCACTGTGCTTTTGTTCACTGTTAGGTCTCCGTAGACGTAATGTAAGCGGCTATGAATATCTGCAGTGGTCTAGCATTCCGCCAAAGGAATGTCAAGGACAGCTCTCCGTTTGGAGACTACCTCCGTTACAGACGACATTTTGAAGGGTGCTTATTGCGCCGCCACCTATCGGAACTTCATGAAACTATACGGGATGAAGCGAATATTCCATGATGCCTCACAAGAAATTCCGCAATTTTTCCAACGAAACTGACAGAGAAAGAAATGTCTTGCATTACTTATTGAACGCGCCTCGTAGGCAGGGCGAGATGATGCACAAAGCTGCATTCCATTCAGCAAATGCTTAGCGAGCTGAGACAGCTTAGCATTTTAGCTTTCCTTTAGAATCAAAGAAAATTCCCCATAATCTTCAGAGGGGAATATAAATCTGCTGAAGACCTCGAGGGGAACTACAAAACTGGAGCCTCTCCTCTTTTGAGTCAAAATAGGATTCCCCAATTGAGAAGAAATGGAAGTGGATTACCAATTACTTATCCTTCTTCTTCCTTGAGAGAAATCTGTAGAATCTGGAGTTATAGCGTAAATTACACCTTTTAATAATTTTATGCAGTTCTTCTTAGCTTATCTTTCAGCAAACATTTTGTAACACATCGCGACACATGTTGGTTTTCCGAGGCGTTTGTAATCTTCGGGTCGGAACTGCGGCGCTCCTTGTGTAGCAAAGCTGAGGAAGAAGGCCGCAGCAGCTCCCAGTGGACTCTTGTGTAGGCTTCCTAATGAGAAGAATGCCTGGCGGAATAGAAAACAAGGCTGCAAGTCGCTAGTGACTGACAGCACCCAGTGCAGTTGGATGAGAGGCATTCAGTAAGTAAAGGAATTCATTATTTTCTCAGCCAGTTCCGGTGCGGTTCAAAAAACTCGAAATTTGTTTGGGACATCGTAGAATATTCACGTTCAAACCTCTGTAGGTCACAGCACTATACGTAGCCTTCAAAGAGGCCTTTGTAACAACGGAGGAGCGTTCAAGTAGACAGTTGTCATTGAGCTTTTCTTGGCGGATAACCAGAACATCGTAGTTATTCATAGGCGCTTGTAGAATGTCTAAAGAGACCTGCCAGTAAAAAACAAAAAGCACGGTGAATAATTTAGGGAGGCGTCTGTCGCCACAGAAACAAGGTCGCGTAAACGTGTCCGATCTCCTGCAGTGTCGACAGGCTGAACACAACTGTGACTCCTCCAGTGCTGGAACGTGTGGACACTCTCATTCGACTAATCAATTATTCAAAAACAGTCTTAAACGCATTTATTATTATTATGTCGCCAACCGGTTTCAATCCGACGTAGGTGTCATCTTCTGGGCGTTTACACCATTGGTCGACTGCTGGAGGTGTCACTCCTGTCTACATAACGGATGACCCCTACGTCGGGTTGAAACCGGTTGGCGGTATAATAATAATAGATGCGATTAATACTGTTTTTGAATAATTGATTAATCATACTAATCGCTGCTTCATCTCCACGACCATGTTCTCCAAAAAACTCTCATTCGAGGTTACCGACGGATCACTACCAAACGCCTCGTTGCTCAGCTGGACATCTCTCTTCGTAGTGCTGACACATTCTCCCACTAGTTGGGGGTACTCCAAGCTGTGCGTCCAGTGGCTTCCTCGCCGCCTAACAGATTACCATTAAGAGCAACCAAGGATCATCTGTGTGGAATGCACTCCACTGGAAGCAGTACGTGGAAGTTGGGGACGTTATTGATGCAGTAAGACATTAGCTCCGACGACGACCAGTGGAGTGGTACCATTCAGGTATACAAGCCCTCTCAGTAATGTGGCGTACAGTCGTCACATTCGCGGGAGATTACATTGAAAAACTGGTTTTGTAGCCAAAAGGGTGGCCAATAATGTGATGTACTGGAATCCTGAGTAAAACCAACGTGATTGCAGAAAAAAACTGTATTCGCATAACATATTGAACGCCACTCATATCGGAAGTGGGGCGTCGTAGTGGTATAAACTGATTCCGACGGTACCCGCAGCAGGCCATTTGTTATCATCTGTCCTGGAATAGCCGGCCGAAGTGGCCGCGCGGTTCTGGCGCTGAAGTCTGGAACCGCGAGACCGCTACGGTCGCAGGTTCGAATCCTGCCTCGGGCATGGATGTGTGTGATGTCCTTAGGTTAGTTAGGTTTAACTAGTTCTAAGTTCTAGGGGACAAATGACCTCAGCAGTTGAGTCCCATAGTGCTCAGAGCCATTTGAACCATTTTTTTTGTCCTGGAATATGGTACAGTGCGTTGCGCTGTTGGTTTTCTAAATCAAGCTTCTCACCGAAGAATTTGATTTATCTGCACTACTGGCCATTAAAATTACTACACCACGAAGATGACGTGCTACAGACGCGAAATTTAACCGACAGGAAGAAGAATCTGTGATATGCAAATGATTAGCTTTTCAGAGCATTCACACAAGGTTGGCGCCGGTGGCGACACCTACAACGTGCTGAGATGAGGAAAGTTTCCAACGGATTCCTCATACACAAACAGCAGTTGACCGGCGTTTCCTGGTGAAACGTTGTTGTGATGCCTAGTGTAAGGAGGAGAAATGCGTATTTCCGACTTTGATAAAGGTCGGATTGTAGCCTACCGCGATTGCGGTTTACCTATCGCGACAATGACTATTAGTAGAATGTGGAATCGGTAGGTTCAGGAGGGTAATACGGAACGTCGTGCTCGATCCCTACGGCCTCGTATCACTAGCAGTCGAGATGACAGGCATCTTATCCCCATGGCTGTAACGGATCGATCCCTGAGTCAACAGATGGAGACCTTTGCAAGACAACAACCATCTGCACGAACAGTTCGACGACGTTTGCAGCAGCATGGACTATCAGCTCGGAGACCATGGCTGCGGCTACTCTTGACGCTGCATCACAGACAGGAGCGACTGCGTTGTTGTACTCAACGACGAAACTGCGTGCACGAATGGTAAAACGTCATTTTTTCGGATGAATCCAGGTTCTGTTTACAGCATCATGATGGTCGCATCCGTGTTTGGCGACATCGCGCTGAACGCACGTTGGAAGACAGTATTGGTCGTTGCCATATTGGCGTATCACCCGACGTGATGGTATGGGGTGCCATTGACTACACGTCTCGATCACCTCTTGTTCGCACGACGGCACTTTGAACAGTGGACGTTACATTTCAGATGTGTTACGACCCGTGGTTCTATCTTTCATTCGATCCCTGCGAAACCACACATTTGAGCAGGATAATGCACTACCGCATGTTGCAGGTCCTGTACGGGCCTTTCTGGATACAGAAAATGTTCGATTGCTGCCCTGGCCAGCACATTCTCCAGATCTCTCACCAATTGAAAACGTCTGGTCAATGGTTGCCGAGCAGCTGGCTCGTCACAATACGCCAGTCACTACTCTTGATGAACTGTGGTATCGTGTTGAAGCTGCATGGGCAGCTGTACCTGTACACGCCATCAAAGCTCTGTTTGACTCAATGGCCAGGTGTATCAAGGCCGTTATTACGGCCAGAGGTGGTTGTTCTGGGTACTGATTTCTCAGGATCTATGCACTCAAATTGCGTGAAAATGGCACATGTCAGTTGTAGTATAATATATTTGTCCAATCAATACCCGTTTATCATCTGAATTTCTTCTTGGTGTAGCAATTTTAAAGCCAGTAGTGTATTTGAAAACAGTGGAAATTATGGCATGGAATATGTTATCGAGAGATGCGCTCCACTCAGCCACATGTGGAATGCAATGTGATACCTTCTGCTTTTTCTCTACTTATGGCTCCTTACTTGTCGACAGTGTCACTGGCGTGTCCGCTCTTCACCTCAATGAGACTAGGGTCTGTCAGGGTGACACCGTGTTTGCTGACTCATGCTGTTTCCTTGTACACGAGTACGCCTAGAACGGAGCTTGTTGGCGATGCCACTCCGGATTGTTTAGCTATTATGAACGCAATTGGTTACCGTTGGGATCAGTTATATAACTTGTCACTGTGAGTGGACAATTTGCGCACCGCGAGCTACGCCGTCTTAAGATTTAAACACAGTTTGTAACTGTGTATTAAACCTTCAACTAAACATTATACCTCTTAATCATAGCAGCATTTTAATTTTTTAAATTCGGCCAGTAGTTCTACGAAATACTGAAAATCAAATCATTGTCGTCCCTGGAAGCTGCTAGGTAGTCAAGCAGCAATTTGAGCTGTATGCCATGATCTGGGTTAGCCATTTAGTAATGCATGCACCCTACCGCTCCTCGTCTAATCAGTATCTGTGCAATTCTGGGATAATGGTGCTTCCAATGTGAAAACAATGATATTTATCGTCAAGGACGGTATTTTATTTGTTCATCATCCAGTGAGCAACCAAGTTTCATATGACACTGTGTAATATACACTACGAGGCACTTCGAAAACATTTCACGCTGAAGTGATAGATAGCGTGTGTACTCCAGCGCCTACCGTCGAGACTTCATATATAATATACTGCAGACACGGACAGTTCTAATACATATTCTTTCTACCTCCTTGATGTTGTTCAGAGATACACTTTTCTTATTGTTTCAACAACTAGATACTACATAAATGACTCTATTGCCGTCTACGACTGTTGAATTTTGCTTTATTTATGTACTATTACACAATTTAGATATTCGGGTATTTTCAAGTACCATTCTGTGGCTGTTTGGTCATCAGAATATCTTGGTGACAAATATTCCGTACTGATCAAGTCACATATAGGATTAAAATGTTCCAACAAGCACCGTTGGTATGGGAGGCTTTCAGTAGGTTGAAATCACATATAATGGTCAACACAGTGTCACATTAGAGTTACATGCCTGATTATAAACTCATTTTTTGTGGGTCAAAAGGATGGCCACCAGAAATGAATATATTTAAGTAGATTGTATTAGTTAAAGTAGATTGTATCAGTGTGTTTATTTGAACTATAGCTGTACAAGGTTCCAGTCATTCAGTTATAAAATATTAATTTTAGGCCTATGATGCTTATTTTTAAACTTGTTACAGTCAAGTTAATGTGTACATTAATCTCATGATTTAAGTGTCCTAATGCTGACAGAGAATGTGAGAGAACCTTCCAACAATATCACAGCAACACAACATCATTACGATTTTAACCAGAGCTCCGTAGTTCTCCAAAGGGTTATGACATGGGCACCCTCGACTGTACCTCGAGTGTGACTACGTGCTTTCTCACTATAAATCGTTTTAACCCAGTGGCGCGCTACCAAACCAATGGTGTTAACAATGAGTAGGACATTTTACGATTACAATACATATGACGCTTGAACTCAAAGTAGTGGGCTTCACGTACAACAGGTAAAACCTTGAAACTTCCTGGAAGATTAAAACTGTGTGCCGGACCGAGACTCGAACTCGGGACATATGCCTTTCGTGGGCAAGTGCTCTACCATCAGAGCTACCCCGTCCTCACAGCTTTACTTCTACCAGTACCTTGTCTCCCACCTTCCAAACTTTACAGAAGCTCTCCTGCTAACCCAGCGGAACTAGCACTCCTGAAAGAAAGGATATTGAGGAAACATGGCTTAGCCACAGCCTCGGGGAAGTTTCCAGAATGAGATTTTCACTCTGCAGCGGAGTGTGCGCTGATATGAAACTCCCTGGCAGTCTCGGTACGGCACACAGTTTTAATCTGCCAGGAAGTTTCATATCAGCGCACACTCCGCTGCAGACTGAAAAGATCTCATTCAGGTGAAACCTTGTGCGACTGGAGCACTATGGGAAAATGACAGTGGTACACAAAATACCCTCCGCCACACACCGTAAGGTGTTTTCTGGAGTATAGATGCAGACGCATATTTAGATGTAAAGCACACTAGAATGGCGTTATATGTTATCACAGTATTCTTAAGGCCAGCCACAGAATATATTCGAAAATCACAATAAGGCCATAATGCATTAAACTAAAATAGTTTCCGGAGGTATGGAGTCTTTTAGAAAATTCGTGCCAACTGTGGAGCCGATTTTAAGGAAAAGTTAGGTATAATTTGAGCTCGTAACCCGTGCATGTCATACTTAGCCAGATAGGCTCCATATATAAGAATAAAAAAGTACAAAAAGAAATTACATTAATTAAAAATACTAGTGAGAATTTCTGTCAGATTAAAACTTTGTGCCGGACAGGGACTTGAACTTGAGCTATCTGCAGATCGCGAGCAAGTGCTCTATCGATCCAAGACTCAGGAGGCGCCCTCACAGCTTTATTTTCGCCAGTACCTCATCTCCTACCTTCCAAAGTTACCAGAAGTTCTCCTGCATACCTAGCTGTGAGGGCGGGTTGTGCTTGGATAGCTCTGTCGGTAGAGCACTTGCGCCCAGGAGACAGCGGACCCAATTCGAGTCCCCGTATGACAGACAGTTTTAATATGACAGGAAGCTGGCAATCACCGCACTGTCCGCTGCAGACTGAAAATTCATATTGGAAAAATATTAGTATCTATAAGAGCGCACACACACACACACACACACACACACACACACACACACACACACACACGCACACACGCACACACACACACAAAGATCCACAGTGGCAGCGGTTCTAGGCGCTTCAGTCTGGAACCGTGTGACTGCTACGGTCGCAGGTTCGAATCTTGCCTCGGGCATGAATGTGTGTGATGTCCTTAGGTTAGTTAGGTTTAAGTAGTTCTAAGTTCTAGGGGACTGATGACCTCAGCAATTAAGTCCCATAGTGCTCAGAGCCATTTTGAACCACAGTGGCAAGGAACTCGCTGGCATCTCCACCCACTGCGGTCTTACAATGGCTAAATAAGGTCTTCCATGTGGTATGAAGACCAGAACGGCACACTAGAAAGTGACAGTTGTTTTGTGGGGAGAAAACTGCCATAACGAGCAAAAGGAGGTGGCTGGCTGTTCCTCAAGCGGGGGTCCAGGGCGCCACAGGAAAGGCGTTCGCCGCCGAATTTACGGGCGGAGGGCTCCCCTCGGTGGCTTTCACATCAGTTTCTCTGGACAAGGGCAGGGCCGCACGAGTGCCGTCTAGAGGTGCTTTTCTTCCAGGCCTCTCGATGGCATCATCAGCGTGAAAGGCGTACACACGCGTACACGCAACCGCTACGAGTGTCTCTGAGAGGAAGGATGTGCGACGCATACACCTCTGAGAGTTGGGAGCACAAAACACCCGCGGGACATCTTCGCATTACGGACACGGTGAAGAGCGCTCTCTAGCTCACCCGCTATTCCCACACTGGTTTTTCCGCGAGGAAGGGGAATCCGGCGAAATTTCTCTTCAAAACTTTTTACTGTCTCAACGACGCTGTGCACGGTACAGATCAAGGTTGTGGAACATGTGAAGCATAGGCATTCGACAAGAGCTGGGCCCAAGCTCACGTTACACTATCGTGAATCATATTTTCCAACGTTTCGCTACAACACTTAAGACCCGTTTGTTTTGAAAGGAAGAGACTGAGGAGCTTGGACTGGAAACGGCCAGTAAATACCCAGTTATCCAATTAAACCGAAATTATATTATTGAACTCGACGTAAGTGCTGGTCAATTTACACAACTTTATCACCGTGAGCCTTAACACAAGCACATAAGAATTAGGATTAAGTGCTCCACAGACACTTAAAGAAGAATTGTAAAACGTGCATTAGTTTCGTTTAGTTTATTTTGTGTTAGGGCGCAATAATAACTAGCGTCATACGCGCCCACGTCAGAACTGAAGAACGCGAAGCAAAGAAGAGCTAAAAACGACTGCACATTAGTCCCAATTGACGGAACAGAAAACAGCTAAACCAGGAACGTGGAGAAAGGTCAATAAAATACGCCATAGGGAAACGGCGGTCACGAACTAAAAATTAAATGGCCTTCGCCATACTGCTACGGCAGATAAAAAGTAAAACGCAGTCCACGGCCCGTGCGTCGTTCGCTAAAACGGCCGTTAACTCAAACGGAAAACGCAAACGAGAATGTAAGTGGTTTAAAAAAGGGCATCCCGTCAGGAAATGGCGAACCGTCAAAGGTTGAGCGCAATGATTACAGAGTACTGGGGGAGCACTACTTAAGAAACGGCGATGGCTAAAAATACTGTGCCCGACACGCGAGTTAGCCAAAATGATGTCCTTCTGGCGAGAGGGCAGAGAGGAGGAGGTCATCCAAGGCGGTGGGAGGGGCTTAATAACCCGGAGCTTGTTCCCATGAAGGGAGGACCAGTGGCGACACCAAAATGGCACCACCGAAACGAACGAACCACTAGCATCTGTCAACAACAGTCCTGACGTGTACAACGCCTGGTAAGACGATGTAATTTTGTAATTTTTGGGAGTCGCTAAACTGTCCGTATATGGTACCTAAACCATTTAACAATCCCACACAGAAGATGGAAACAGATGAAACATGCACGATAAAAAAATGCGAAAGATAAAATTCCACACATAGAGCTTGCTTAGTAGAGCTTGGGCATAAAAACAAGAAAACGTTTCAGAATACGGAATAAAAACTTATAAATGAGTAAAAGTGATAATATTAAGTAAAGGAACTATTAACGTTATAGACATTCTACTTGGAACACTGTTGTGACAAAAGGGACCAACTTTAGTGTAAAGACTGTAGATCAGGCACTTTTACTAATTAACGCTGCCACCTAAAGCACAATCAAAATACCGCATAACCTAACGTGCACGTGTGTAGGTACTTATACATATATGCGTATTATAAAAATGGGTGTATATACAGTGATCAGCCAAAACATTATGACCACCTTGTAAGTAGGCTGTTTAGGTTTTTATATTGGTAACGGCACGTAGCGCCCTGTATGAAAATGACTGGATGTGCTGTGTGCAGTCTGTGGCTGGTTGGCATTGTTGTAATATTCGCCATTGTAACGTTGGGCAGTTTGCTGTGAACAGCGCATAGCGTTGCACAGTTGGAGGTGAGCCGCGAGCAGTGGTGGATGTGGGGAGAGAGATAGCGGAATTTTGAGAGCGGACGATCTGGACGTGTGTCCATCAGAGAGAATAAATCTGTAATATTGGATATCATGGACTAATATATATATATATATATATATATATATATATATATATATATATATATATATATAATGACTTTTGAACACTATTAAGGTAAATACATTGTTTGTTCCCTATCAAAATCTTTCTTTTGCTAACTATGCCTATCAGTAGTTAGTGCCTTCAGTAGTCTGAATCTTTTATTTAGCTGCTTCGCAGTAGATAGTTGCTTATTTCATTTGGTATCTGTTTTCCAGCTGTGTTGCAGCTTTGGTTTTATAAAATAAAATTAAATGCGTTTGCTAATGTGAACACTTTCTGTCAACAGATCTATTAAATAATAACTTTATAATCCACATTCTTCGAAAAAGGAGCACTTGGAAAGGAAAGAACAACAAGAAGGGACTAATAACAGTAACTGCATATATAAGTTTCTTTTCAAGTACTTGGTAATTTTTGGAGAACAAGTTTTTGTGGTGCACCACTTTAATTACATAGACATTAAGATGTGAATATACATTTCCCTTATCTGCATTGTTGTCTTTAGAGTACTATTTTTTCTGCTTGTGGGTTTGTCATGTTTAGATATAAGTTATTACATTTACTGCTGCTTGCTTTGCCAATTTCCGTTTTTTTTGTCATTGCTGTTTGTGTTAATTGGTTTGTGCTGCTGCATTGCCTCGTCCCTTAGTTTAGCATCTGAGCTCAGTAGATTTAAGTTAGCTTAAGATGGGGTAGGCTATATAAGAGAACGAGTTGTGATGAATTAAACGAAATGCATTGAGAAGCTATAAGAAAATGGTTTGGCCAAAAAAGTATTTTGAAAGAGGATATGAACAAAAAAGTAGGGTTAGGGACAACAGGTTCAGGTAGGATTTTCTTGGAAATAAATGATGAGGTAAGATAATGGAAAATAAATAATGAGGTAAGAAATATGTGAACATATAAATACAGAAAGCATGCTTGGATAGGATTTTTTTGGTGGAAACAAATGTTGAAATAAGACGAAATATCTATGGACTGCAGTACCAAATCTTACACTGAAAACAAATCCTGTCCTTTCCTCCTGTGTTATTCTGCTATGTGTTTGTGTACTCTTGTGTATTTGTGTTTTTCCTGTCTTTATGTGTTTAGCTAATAAGATTTATGTTGTAGAATTTTTCTAGTACTAAGCTACATTCACTATGATGAGGAATACTGTTATCCTCAAATATAATTTGCATTAATAATATGTTATTTACTTTGTAAAGATGTTTAGACATTAATTCTGTTCTGTTTCAATGCTCATGTGCGAAGTTGATGTTTCGAAAGTTATTCTGACCTTTTATGTATGTACTTATGTCATAATTCCTGTACACTGATGTATCTGTTTATTTCTATTCTTTTGTAAAACCTGTACTACTACAAACGTTATCTGTATTGTTGTGTTCTTTAATGATGTATTTTGTACCTTTGTTATTGTATTCTCATGTTATAAAATTGTAATTGACACCAGTTCTTCAAATTAAATTTCATTTCACTGCACACGTGTCTGTTGGTCATAGTATATGCACAATAGATGAGAAGTTGGGACTGTTAGTGTTTGCACGTGTGTTGATAATGCAGCAAGGGACTGGTTAACAGCATTGCTGGTTCTAAGGGCAATTCCAAAAACTTTGTGAGTGCACAAGTGGTGGTTCATGGACTTGCTATATTGTCCGCAAGACTCTTCGATGGTGATTGTGCACCTGCACAGTCGCAACAGATGGCTGCTGGCCGTCTCTACCAGGACTACAGTGGGTCTGCATCTTTGATGGCCCACCAATACCATTATTTCTACAAGGACTGAAGTGGGTCTGCACCTTTGATGGCCCACCAATACCATAATTTCTACAAGGACTACAGTGGGTCTGCATCTTTGATGGCCCACCAATACCATTATTTCTACAAGGACTGCAGTGAGCCACCTACCTAATAGACGATAGTCCACTTTTGGCCCGGAAACAGCGGCGGCGCCTCGTGGCATGGAAGCAGTGAGAACTTGGTAGGTCACTGGAGGGAGTTGGCACCACATCTGTACACACAACTCACCTAATTCCTGTAAATTCCGGAGAGAGCGCCGATTTGCTCTGACGCCACACTGCAGCACATTTCAAAAGTATTCTATAGGGTTGAGAACTTGCGAATTGGGGGAGGGGGAGGTAACACATCAACTGGAACTCACCACTGTGTTCCTCGATGAACTTCACGCTCCTGGCCTTCTGATATGTCGTGTTGCAAAATGCCGTTGCTATCGGGAAACGTGATCGTCATGAAAGGGTGCATATGATCTGCAACCAGTGTACGATATTCTTCACCATCATGGTGCCTTGTGCGACCTCCAGTGGATGCCCACGTGAATGTTCCCCAGAGCATAATGGAGCCGGCGCAAGCTTGTTTCAGTCCCACAGTACAGGTGTCTAGGAGCTATTTCCCTGGAAGACTAAGGATTTGCGCCCTGCGATCGCTATGATTGATTGATTAATTGAGAGGGGTTATAGGACCAAACGGCAAGGTCATCAGTCCCGCGATTCCTTAGAACAAAGAGGGTTAAAAGTGGGCGGATTTAATCACGGGAGTCAAATTATAAAATAATGAACACTGAACACACATTGTAAAGGCATAAAAGGTGAGACCAAATATAAAACTTGAAAAAAGGGGGCGGTCATGTGGTCTCAGACCGAGAAGACTGTAAAAGAAGCCCCAACCACAACAAACCTGCCCCTGCTTCAAGACTAAAGTAGAACCTTGTATCTGGAAGTAAATACCACTTTCACGGAGGAAACTGAGAACTAGTTCCATCATCCGTGTATCGTCTGCTAATATTAAATTTAACGAATCGGGAAGACTATACTTAACACCAAGGGGACATTCCACGAATATGTGAGATATCGTCAATCAGGCTCCACAACCACATTGTGGGGGTGCGTCGTTACGTAGGAGAAATCAATGGGTGAGACAGGTATGACCAATGCCTTAGACGGCATAAAACAGTGGACTCCTTCCGAGAGGAGCGGAAGGAAGAGCGCCAAACTGCAGTAGACTCCTTGATTGTACGGAATTTATTGCTATGAGCAGTAGCGCTCCAGACGGCAATCCACTTTTGAGCAAAGAGAGATTTTATGTAGATCCACATATCCGCAGCCGGAATCGTGATAGGAAATGTAGAGTTAGTATCTGCTTCTATAGCCAAACGGTAAGCCAGTTCATTCCCTGGGACGCCCACATGACCTGCGACCCTAAGAAAGACTACTGAACAGGCGGCACGCTCAAGGTCAGAGAGAAGGTCATAATTGCAGAGAAAAAAGTGTGACGAGAGTAGCATCTGCAGACTGTAGGGGGGAGGACTGAGAAACGAAAAGGAGAGCCTTGTGAATGGCTAGAAGCTCTGCTGTGAACACCATGATCCCGGCAATAAATGGTGAGGGTGTTAGGAGGGAGACATCCCTCGTTGGCAAAGAGCGCAGGGAGCACACAATGGTCAGGGAATTGGCGAATGGCAACTGCACAACAAACAAGGAGTTGGCTCCGTCGTGTGCGGAGAGGGGGAACCCCCGCTTCTGTTAGGAGACTATCAATGGGACCAGTGTGAAAGGGACCAATAGCCAGACGCATCCCACGATGATAGACAGGACCAAGCAGTTTCAAAGTGGAAGGTGCTGCTGAACCATAAACCTACCATAATCTAATCTGGACAAGACCAGAGTACAGTAAAGACTGAGAAGAGTGGAATGGTCTGCCTCTCCCCCCCCCCCCCCCCCCAATATGTATATGCTGGGAGACGGAGAGCATTAAGCTTCCACACATATGCAGTCTTGAGGTGGCGAATGAGGGGCAGCCATGTCAGCTTGTTATCAAAAATAAGACACAAGAAACGGGACTGTACTACAACATCGAGCACCTTTTCGCATAAACAAAATTCGGGATCAGCTTGTACTGTAGGTTGACAACAAAAATGCATAACCCGCGTTTTGGAGCAGGAAAACAGGAAGCCATGGGAGGTGGCCTTTGGAGAGGCTCATCGGGTGGCGCCTTGGAGCCGACGCTCAGCAAATGCCACCGATTGGGAGCTGCACCGGATGCAAACATCATTGATGTACAATGCCAGAGTAACCAGAGGCCCAACAGAGGTCACAAGCTCATTGATAGAAATGAGGAAGAGAGTGACACTTAGCATAGAACCCAGTGGGATACCGTTCTCCTGAACTCGAGGGGCACTGGTGAAGTGGCAACTTGAGCCCGGAAGAGCCGATGAGATAAAAACTCGCGGGTAAAAATCGGAAGGGAACCACTGAAGCACCAGTCATGGAGGGTGACTAGCCATATCGAATGTCTTATGGAGGTCAAAGACGACAGTGACAATATCTACTGGATGGCTGATTCTAATCTGAGTAAATGGTTAGTTTTAGAGTGTTGCGCCCAGAAGTCACACTTATATGGGGACAAAAGGCCCCAAGATTCGAAAACCCAACATAATCTGAAGCTGACCATCCTCTACAGCATTTTATAAAGTAAATTCGTCAAGCTAATTGGGTGGTAGCTGTCAAGAGACACCGGGTTCTTCCTATGCTTAAGGACAGGGATAATTATACTGTCTCGCCTTTGCGACCGAAAAGCACTCGCGAGCCAAAAGAGGTTGAAGAACCTGAGGAGATGTTGCCTCTGGGGACCATCTGGTTGTGGATGGAATCTGGGTCGGGGGCCATGTCTCGTGAAGAGGTAAGAGCCTGCAACAATCTCCATTCAGTGAAGGGTGCATTATAGGTCTCAGTATGGTGCAGGATGAGACAGAAGGGGGGGGGGGGGTCTGTATGACTCTGCATTTCTGTCGGAGAAAGATAATAGGATAGGAAGAGGACGCCGATGCCATCGTAAAGTGTGTCGCGAGGTGTTCCATGAGGACCAATGGATCAGTGCACAGAGCACCTTGAAGGTTAAGACCCTGGACAGTTGATTGTCGCTGGCGCCCAAGAAGGCTACCGAGCTTAGACCAAACCTGGGATGAAGAGGCATACGTCCCCAAGGCGGAAAAATAGCGCTTCCAGCATTCCTTTTTACTCTGCTTGATAAGGTAACGAGCTCTTAGGATGGAGATACATAAAAGCAAGGAGGTTGGTCTGTGAAGGGTGTCGCTTAAATCCCTGTAGCGTCTGTTGGTGGTCCTGAACAGCAACAGTGACATCCTGACATCCTTGGTCCACCATGGTAGCAGTCGATGACGAGGGGGATCTGTGGATAGGAGGACAGCAGTGCTAGCAGCATGAAGAGTAGTGGCAGAGACGCATTGTACCACTACACCAATGGAATCCGAGAGGCAGGTGTCGAGGTGCACAGCAGATGTATATAAAGGCCAACTTGCCCTGCAGAATGCTGAACGTGGGGGCCTGTCAACCTGGCGGTAGTAGGGAAATGATACAATCTTCAGAAAGTGGGCACTGTCACAAAGGTCATCACGGGCTGACCAATGTAGGGAAGCCACGTGGGCAGGGGAGGAGATCGTGAGATTGATAGCAGAGAGTGACACTGAAGTGGGTAGGGGAACCATAATAGAGGAGACACGAATCGAGGTCTGTGATAAGATGGTCAACTAGGAGACCCCTACCCATTGAATTGGTGGGCATTCCAGTCCCACAGGAGGAGAAACAGGGGCTGGGAGTTGCAGGATTAAAGTAGACAGTCCAGTGTAAGGTAGTGGCCTATTTGGAGGGAGGTAGACATCACAAATGGTGATTGCCAGAGTAGTTTGCACTCAAACAACTATTGCTTTCAGGTTGGTGCGTAGGAGATCCTGTCACTAATGATATCATAGCAAACCAAAGTGCAGACCCCACCAGATGGTACCCCATGGCCGGCACGAATCTGACAGAACTCCCAATAACCAGGAAATGGAGAATGGTCTTAACGGCAAAGCGTTTCTTGAAGAATAAGACAGAGTCCAGAATAGGAGAAGACAAGACGTTGCATTTTCGGTAGCTGACGACAGTACCCCTCACAATTCCACTGGATGATCATGTAGGGAGAGTCCAAGATAAACATAAAGAAGTCTAGAGGAGGTGATGTCTCTTGGCCAGTAATCATCACCGACAAGGATCCATAAATAAAATGTCAGACTCAGCTTGCGAGGGGGGGGCAGGCGACACCTCCAGGGGCACCGGGTCTGCCTTTTCTGGCGGTTTATGTTTCCTCTCCTTCTCTCTCAGAGGAAACGTAGGGAGAACAGGCGTCTGCAGGATCTGGAACCCATAGAGAGCAGGCAATCTTGGGGCACATAGATGGTGCATCTCATTTCCGAGTGGTAGTAGGGGTTTTCCGGCCTGAGAGACGCCGGAGAGAGGGGTCTCAGGATGGAGCTCGATCACCAGCAGGTGCTAAAGAAGGCTGGAGAGGGAGAGCAGCTCCTGGATGGGCCTTGGGAATTGCAGGGGATTGGGAGGGGAGAGGGGGGGCTGGAATGGGGTAAGCAACAGGTAGGAGGAGGAAATAAACAGCAGAAGCAAAAGTTGATGATATTGGCACTGGATGGAGTATCTCATACCCTTGGAGAGCCTTAGCATAAGGGAATTGTATTCTTGGATCTTCTTTTCTCTCTTGCAGGCTGGGCAATCCGGCGAGCGAGTGGAGTGGCGGTCAGCACAATTTTCATACACAGGTGGCGGAACGCAATGGATTCCCTCATACACAGAGGGTCTGCTGTACAGTAGGAAGACACATACCCAAAACGCAACCACTAAAAGTTGGACGGACCTTCGGCTTCACGTCACATCTGTAGCACACAACCTTGAGCTTCTTTGGGAGGGAACCCCCTCGAAAGACAGTATGAAGATGCCAGTATCGGTGTGGTTGTCCTTGTGACACTTCTGCACATGTCAAACAAAATGAACACCACGCTGCTCGAGATCAGCCCAGTGTTCCTCATCAGTTTGCATGATGAGATCCCTATGAAAATTCACTCCTTGGACCATATTCATAGACTGGTGATGAGTAATAGAAACCAGGACATTGCCAAGATGATCACAGGCATGAAGAGCTGCGGACTGGGTGGCAGAAGAAGATTTGATCAGTAGGAAGCCTGATGGCATCTTATTAAGAGACTTCATTTCACCAAACGTGTCCTCGATATTTGCCACGAGAAACAATGGCTTTGTGGTGATGAATGTGTCCCAATCTGCCCTAGTACAGACGAGATAATGGGAAAAGGGTTTCATCCCAAGATGGCATGCCTGTATCTCCTCCCATGATGTAGCCAGGGAAGGGAAGGTTGCCGAGTCATACAAACCAGCATTTAATGATCATTCACGATTTGAAGAGATGTCTGTTTGAGAATGGCCAGATTTTTGCAGCTTGATACCCTTCATGCGCCAAGCACTCGCCCTGATACCACCCTCTGTAAACAGGGGCTCTCCCCATGGGCCCAGCAAGAGCTGTCTGGCATGTGGCCATTGCTGGGAGTTGCGATGCTGCAAGAACATAAGCAAACACTCCTTGGCATACATGGGGAGGGAACAGCTCAAGTATCGGTAGTGTGATCCCTGTGTTGTCAGGAACCTCAGCTATAAGGATACATAACACAGACTGTTGTCTAGCAGGGTGGAAGGGGGCTACAGTGGCGAAGGGAGAGGAGAAGGAAAGGGAGAGAGGAATGCACACTGTAGATGCTACGGAGGGAGTTCTTCCCCAAATGGCTCACACTAAAAACAGGAAATTTTGGAGTACAAACCTCAAGTGGGGACCTAAACAGCAAAAAGGATGAAAGAACAGGCAAACGGAACAAAATCGCAACCAATACAGGAAACCAGGTGAATAGCCAGATCGACATAAATCAGAACACCGAGAGAGGGGTAGGAGGGGGTAGCGGGGAAGAAGCGAGGATAGGAACGGAGGGCAGGGTGAACGAAATGCAGCCAGGGAAGGAAGAGGCTGCTGCAATAGCATGGGACACCGTGTGCACCACACACGCGCTCAAAAAAGAACCGTGAGCCGCCTGGGGGTTCGGCATGATGAGAAAGCTATTGGTATTCATCAGACCATTCAATCCTCTGCTAGTGCGCCAATGTGCAGTGCCGATGGACACGTGGCCATTTCAATCGTAGTTGTTGATGTCTGGTGCTAACAGTGGCACCTGTGTGGATCGTCGGCTGCAGAGGCCAACCTTTAGGAGTGATCCGTGAATTGTGTGTTCAGGCACTCTTATACTCTGCCCAGCATTAAACTCTAATGTTAGTTCCACCACACTTCGCCACCTGTCCTGTTTTACCAACCTGCCACCAGTCTACGACGTCCGATATCTGCCCCCCAACCCCACAGTGTCTGGACTTGGTTTCACCCTGGTATCGCCACGTGTTGAAGACATTCACCACAGTACACCCAGAACACCCAACAAGTCGTGCAATTTTCGAAATGTTTGTAACAATCTGAATGCAGTAAATAGTAATAAGAAGTCGAGGAAAGCTAATCAGATCCGCTTTCCCCAAGCTCTCCACTCGCTGCTCTTTGCGACACTACGAGTAGCAACACGAACCCAAGTCACTGGAGAATCGCCAGATGTCAAAATGGTGGAGTTTCCTGTACTTGAATTGAAATGCACTCATCTCGAACACTGTAGGATCTGGTTTACGACGAGGTCGTGCACCCTTGTGACCACATCCTTTCCATCCGGCAGTCCATGTGTGCCGCCAGCGGTCCCGGCGTGTTCCTCGCACTGCGCGGACCTGGCTCCTCCTGAGTTCCCAACCGAACTGTCACACTCACACGACATGCAATAACAACCACATCGCCCCAAAGATAGGGCAACAGTTACTACATATCGATAACCGCCGCTGCTGCTACTAGTGGACAGCCAACACTTCCGAAACGAGTGGCGCCAGTCAATACGAGAAGAAGAGAAAAAAGCGCAACCATGCCAGCTAAAGAAAACGGTCTGGCCTCCAACAGGGGGCGGAAACCTACAAACAGCACCAACCGAGCCGCAGCATAGCTCAATATCCGTAACACCTGGTAGCGCTTCTGCCAGCTTTCAACTGCAAAGCGCAAAGGGCTGTAGGCGAAAATAATGACCGTCTTCAGAACTATGAAGAGGAGTTGCCATAGAGACGTTTTCAAAATCACTTTGTAGACACACGAACCAGCTACTCCCACCGTACAGAAACTGTCCGGGATAGTGTCTCTTAATCAGGATGCTGTAATTTCTCATAAATACATAATCCATATTTCTTTGTACAACTGTTTCATAAAACTTCCTGGCAGATTAAAACTGTGTGCCCGACCGAGACTCGAACTCGGGACCTTTGCCTTTCGCGGGCAAGTGCTCTACCAACTGAGCTACCGAAGCACGACTCACGCCCGGTACTCACAGCTTCACTTCTGCCAGTACCTCGTCTCCTACCTTCCAAACTTTACAGAAGCTCTCCTGCGAACCTTGCAGAACTAGCACTCCTGAAAGAAAGGATATTGCGGAGACGTGGCTTAGCCACAGCCTGGGGGATGTTTCCAGAATGAGATTTTCACTCTGCAGCGCAGTGTGCGCTGATATGAAACTTCCTGTGGCTAAGCCATGTCTCCGCAATATCCTTTCTGTCAGGAGTGCTAGTTCTGCAAGGTTCGCAGGAGAGCTTCTGTAAAGTTTGGAAGGTAGGAGACGAGGTACTGGCAGAAGTAAAGCTGCGAGTACCGGCCGTGAGTCGTTCTTCGGTAGCTCAGTTGGTAGAGCACTTGCCCGAGAAAGGCAAAGGTCCCGAGTTTTAATCTTCCAGGAAGTTTCATATCAGCGCACACTCCGCTGCAGAGTGAAAATCTCATTCTGGGAACTGTTTCATAATTTCAACGCTGTTTACACGAGTAAATGGAGACGAATTTTTTCGATACTTCAGTACAAACACAACTCATTTTCTTGTTTTCGTTTCTAACAACAAATCGGCAAAATGAATAAATGTGCAAAGTCGGGTTTGTCACCTGGTATATACACTCCTGGAAATGGAAAAAAGAACACATTGACACCGGTGTGTCAGACCCACCATACTTGCTCCGGACACTGCGAGAGGGCTGTACAAGCAATGATCACACGCACGGCACAGCGGACACACCAGGAACCGCGGTGTTGGCCGTCGAATGGCGCTAGCTGCGCAGCATTTGTGCACCGCCGCCGTCAGTGTCAGCCAGTTTGCCGTGGCATACGGAGCTCCATCACAGTCTTTAACACTGGTAGCATGCCGCGACAGCGTGGACGTGAACCGTATGTGCAGTTGACGGACTTTGAGCGAGGGCGTATAGTGGGCATGCGGGAGGCCGGGTGGACGTACCGCCGAATTGCTCAACACTTGGGGCGTGAGGTCTCCACAGTACATCGATGTTGTCGCCAGTGGTCGGCGGAAGGTGCACGTGCCCGTCGACCTGGGGCCGGACCGCAGCGACGCACGGATGCACGCCAAGACCGTTGGATCCTACGCAGTGCCGTAGGGGACCGCACCGCCACTTCCCAGCAAATTAGGGACACTGTTGCTCCTGGGGTATCGGCGAGGACCATTCGCAACCGTCTCCATGAAGCTGGGCTACGGTCCCGCACACCGTTAGGCCGTCTTCCGCTCACGCCTCAACATCGTGCAGCCCGCCTCCAGTGGTGTCGCGACAGGCGTGAATGGAGGGACGAATGGAGACGTGTCGTCTTCAGCGATGAGAGTCGCTTCTGCCTTGGTGCCAATGATGGTCGTATGCGTGTTTGGAGCCGTGCAGGTGAGCGCCACAATCAGGACTGCATACGACCGAGGCACACAGGGCCAACACCCGGCATCATGGTGTGGGGAGCGATCTCCTACACTGGCCGTACACCACTGGTGATCGTCGAGGGGACACTGAATAGTGCACGGTACATCCAAACCGTCATCGAACCCATCGTTCTACCATTCCTAGACCGGCAAGGGAACTTGCTGTTCCAACAGGACAATGCACGTCCGCATGTATCCCGTGCCACCCAACGTGCTCTAGAAGGTGTAAGTCAACTACCCTGGCCAGCAAGATCTCCGGATCTGTCCCCCATTGAGCATGTTTGGGACTGGATGAAGCGTCGTCTCACGCGGTCTGCACGTCCAGCACGAACGCTGGTCCAACTGAGGCGCCAGGTGGAAATGGCATGGCAAGCCGTTCCACAGGACTACATCCAGCATCTCTACGATCGTCTCCATGGGAGAATAGCAGCCTGCATTGCTGCGAAAAGTGGATATACACTGTACTAGTGCCGCCATTGTGCATGCTCTGTTGCCTGTGTCTATGTGCCTGTGGTTCTGTCAGTGTGATCATGTAATGTATCTGACCCCAGGAATGTGTCGATAAAGTTTCCCCTTCCTGGGACAATGAATTCACGGTGTTCTTATTTCAATTTCCAGGAGTGTATTTATATGAACACTTGCTATACCCAATGCCAGTAAACAATGACAGAACCACTGGTTCACGTGGTATCTGTTAAATCAGTCATACTCATAATTTCTTCATTTGTGTGGACCTTTTGTAAATAGATGCTTTACAATTGCTGAGGGTATTTTCGTTCCATCGTTAAAACTAAAAGAAAATGCGTTTTTCTTTTTCCGCCAGACGCGTTTCACTTAACTGGGGTAAAGTATATACAAAAGAAAGACTCCATCACTGTTCCTTCATTATAGACAATACATAAATACACAGCGACATAGTTAAGAAGAATAATAGATATACAATTAATTAAAAACAAGTTTATATCAAACACAAACTAGTGGCAATGTGATGTTGGCAACTCCACAAGGCACAACATACACATAGGAGAACAAAAATGAACAGTAAGCAGTGGTGTACGAAAAATTGAGCTGTGTAAAACGTAAGAAATTCACACCTGCGGAGCAACAGAAAATTACACTACAATTATCACCGTCTAATGAAGAAAGACACCAATGATGTACAAGCAGACAGCCTTTCCTAATGTAAGCGAGACACCAAGCGGGAATCACCAAATCCAACAAATTGTTCACGAACTGTTTTTCGACCTAAAGAACAACTGTTGTGAATATCATTTATTAGAGACTACTGATGATGCTTTACCTTAATTAAGCGAAACGAGCCTGGTGGGGACGAAATGCTTTTTGTTGTAGTTGTAACAACGGACGAAAATATTCTCTTATTTTTTAATATTCTAGCAGAGGAGCTATAACTGCTCTCATTATAACTGAAAAAAGAATCTGAGCGCGACACCACTGCAACGGCATTGAACGAGCAAATGAAGTTTGAGGGGTTAAATAAGAAACTATCGTCAGTCCTGCAACAACCATTCACGATCACACACAAGCTATTTCGCTGCGGTGGACAGGACAGCTGAAAGCGTTCTATTTTACAACGTTCCTCACCGGTTTAAAGTTTCCGTGGTTCTCCGCTTGCTGTGCAGTGAACGAAGTAGGCAACTGCTACCATTTTACTCGCAGCTGCCATCGGACCCCCACCAGACCCACCTTTCAGACCACAACATGTTACGGATGCGGTCTCCTGAGATGCAGTATACCGAGTTCGTCTCCTCCAGTGGGCCAGGAGGTAGAAGCGTCGAACCCGTGTGCCTCAAGTTGACAGGAGACAGACGAGGATACCAAGTTCCACATACAACACAAAGAAAATCATTGCTATGTCTCTATCGAAACACTTGTATCACCGCTGTTAACATTTCTGGTGGTTAGACTTAAAGCCAAAAAGGAGGTTCACACTCAGAGCGAGACCGCGCGCCTGCAGCGCATTCTGGTGTGACGGGGCAGCACTCGTTAGGTTGCGGTTTGCAAAGATACATTACAGGGAGGACTTCTATCGGCTCATGAGCCGATGAACGATTCAGGTTTCCTTAACGAGCCCATGGTTGTTTCATTCTTTCAACATTCTCCAGTTGTTTCTCTTATATTAAGGATTAAAAATTCTTTAAGTTAAGATCGCAAACAAATTTTATGAGATTAATGATTAAATGTTTCATTTATTAAGTTTTAACAACAAATGACTTAGTATTAAGACGTTGGCTCTGACTGTTTATGAACGATATGTCAATTTTTTCTACGTATACATTCTATATGAATGTGGTCACCCAAAGGTTTTCTGACGGTGTTTTAAGCCGTTATGGCAATTGCCATATTCAAGACAGTTTTTTTGCTCTGAAGGTAGCTCATACGTAGACTGGTAATCTCCATAAAATTTTGTTTCACTCTTCACTACGAGGATTTTTAATCGTTAAGATAAAAAGAATTGGCCAAGTACGAGTAGGACTCGCGCACGTACGATTCGTATTTCCATAATTGTGTGTATATAGACACTTAGTTCATCCATCCTGAAAACCGAGAATCTCAACTATTTTTGCCTGTTATAAATATCGACCGCGGCAAGATACTGGCTCCGGGAATTATGCGACCGTACCAAAATCTCTAAACTATTTCTTCAGACTAGTCCGGACATACAAAAAGAAGCGAACAGGGATTTCAGTTTATAGATGTAGAGAGAGAACATTTAATAAAACATTTTTCATTTACTTACTAAAACACGACTGAAACAGTGCATTTTATATTTGCATGCCGTAATGTTCATCTACTATGCCTTTGACGGATGATGAATGCAGTATAATTTTTTTTACTTTAATTGTACTGTGAAACTCTGCTTCTTGCGGAATTTCATGATTCTAAGTCAATGGGAAGTACCCCAGATGTTTTGATGAGTGAGTTTGCGAGTTTCGACATAAGTCACATAAATGACCGTATCATTGGCTTTTTAGTAGCTGAAATTTATTAGACCGCCAAGGGACCACAGATATTAGTACGAAACATAACTTTGAACTTAATATGTCTACCCGTTCCTGAGAAGAAGAAATCTTAGACAAACAGACGGACGGACAACAAAGCCATACTATAAAGTTTCGTTGTTACAGATTAAGTCATGGAACCCTAAAAATTACCACAAGTCGCCCGTCTCCAACGCTGACATGTCAACAAACCTCATGTTCCGGTTGATCTAGCGATTCATATTTCACAATATCGGCAAAATCCTCCTTCCATTCCTCATTACTGGCTTGCTGGTTGCGCAGTAACATATTAGCAACATAACAGCAGAGCTGAAAAAAAAGAAAGAGAAAATAATAAAATAATAACCATGAAGAAACACTACAAATATATGGCCACTAGAGTGGTGTACAGATAAGAAGGTAGGTGATTACCCAATATAAAGTAAGAAGGGTTCAAAAATGGCTCTGAGCACTATGGGACTCAACTGCTGAGGTCATTAGTCCCCTAGAACTTAGAACTAGTTAAACCTAACTAACCTAAGGACATCACAAACATCCATGCCCGAGGCAGGATTCGAACCTGCGACCGTAGCGGTGTTGCGGTTCAAAGTAAGAAGGGTATCCGACGTAATTAGGGATTGAAAACAAGTTTGTACTCAGGAAGAAAATCAGCAATGCCTTTTAGAAGGAACCATTCCAGCATTCGGCTTAAGCCATTTAGGTAAATCACGAAAATCTCCTATCTTGAGGGACAGAAGAGATTTGAACTGCCGCCTTCCCGATAAAAAATAAATCTCGTGTGACTAGGACCTCCCATCGGGTAGACCGTTCGCTGGGTGCAAATATTTCAAACTGACGCCACTTTGGCGACTTGCGCGTCGATGGGGATGAAATGATGATGATTAGGACAACACAACACCCAGTCCCTGAGCGGAGAAATGTTGTAAGTGGAGCGCGAAGAGTGTTTATCGTTCATTTACGTTTTTGTAGAGATGTGATGAGGGGACTTAGCCATTGTAATTCTTATTATGGGGAACTTAAACGAAACACAGCAATTATTACGAGGACGCGCTGAAAAGTACAGCCTCCGGATTTCTTATCTCAAAACTCTTAAAGCTTTTCAGTAAAACAAACGTTATTAACATTCCCCATCTTTATTCTTTATGTCTACATATTTGCAGTCTTCTGCTGCTACAGACCTCCGAACTGTAGTGGGTAACATGGCGGTGTGTAACGTAAGTACGTCGGTGAATGAGAAACAGCTTGGTGTGATCGAGTTTCGAAATCAGAGTTCATCCACTTGTGGAGCACCCGTCCCCTAAGCCCGCCCGGCTAGCCGCGCGGTCTCACGGGCGGTCTCCCGAGGGGAAAGGCGTGCCCGTCTCCGACACGGATCCGCCCGGCGGATTAGTGTCGACATCCGGTTGTCTGGCCAGTCTGTGGATGGTTTTTAAGGCGGTTTTCCATCTGCCTAGGCGAATGCGGGCTGGTTCCCCTTATTCCGCCTCAGTTACACTATGTCGGCGATTGCTGCGCAAAAACTGTCTCCACGTACACGTACACCATAATTACTCTACCACGAAAACATTCGGGGTTACATTCATGGGTTCGGTGTGAGGCGGCGGTGGAGTGGGTGGACTGCTGTGGCCTGTTGTGGCATTGTGAACGACTGAGGGCTACGGCGGGGCGACGCCTCTCCGTCGATTCTAGGTACCAGTTCAATACACATACACACACCCTCCCCCTACAGCATAACAGTAACACCGGTTCCCGCCGGATCAATGAAGTTAAGCGCTGTCGGGTTGGGATAGAACTTCGGCAGGTGACCATCCAGTCTCCCGAGCGCTGCAGGCAAGCGGTGTGCACTCGGCCCTCTTGAGGCAAACGGAGGAACTACTTAATTTTGAGAAGTATCGGCTCCGGTTTCGTAAATTGACATACGGCCGGGAGAGCGGTGTGCTGACCACGTGCCCCTCCATATCCGCATCCAGTGACGCCTGTGGGCTGAGTATGATACGGCGGCTGGTCAGTACCGTTCATGGCCTGTTCTGGCGGAGTTTACTTTACTTGATTAGTTTTTGTCCTGCAAAAGTAAACTAACAATCTTCAATTAAATTGTTGAAAGGAACAAAAGAGCAAAAACTACATGAAGTAACGTTTTAAGTTCAGGGTTATTATTTTATCGCGAAAAGCAAGTGAATTGTATACAGAACAATTACATTGATGGTACATGACAATCTGACGAGCTGTATTGGAACAATGTGGTTGCATAGTCAATTTCATCGAATGAATAGCAGAGTGACCCTGGAAGATCATCGTCATTATCGCTATTTTGTAAGACTGAAATACAGATTACTTACGTTAAACAATAAGTACATTTTTTGGAAACGCGTGACGCGTTGTAATGTAGGTTACAGCTTGTCAAAGTAATGTGAGAATGTCTTCCTCACTTAGTGATCTAGCGGTTCTAGGCGCGCTGTCCGGAACCGCGCGACTGCTACGGTCGCAGGTTCGGATCCTGCCTCGGGCATGGATGTGTGTGATGTCCTTAGGTTAGTTAGGTTTAAGTAGTTCTAAGTTCTAGGGGACTGATGACCACAGCAGTTGAGTCCCATAGTGCTCAGAGCCATTTGAACCATTTTTTTTTTTTTAAATTCAGTAATATCCAAGAAGGCGGTATTTTCGCAACCATCACAGATTTCAGACCTTAAATACACTATTAAAACTGATTGTGAAGCAACAGATGTAGACTTGTCAATGAGTACAAGGACCTTGAAATTCTTCGATATTATGGACGAAGAGAGCTGCTCCTTCATAGTATCCGCAATGCAGTCTGTTTTGTCGGCACAGCTGAGTTTACTAGCAGTATTTTGCCCACGTGGAGACCATTTTGAAATTGCAAATCCACAATCTTGTGACTGTCTCAATATGGTTTGTTGTTTTTTGCTATAAAATATGCCGTGGAAAACATTTTCTTTGTACTTTCAAAAATATCTCTCTGCAGTTCAACTACAAAGTTTTCTAGAACACTGTCTTGTCTTTCTTTTCATCGTCTGCATGCAGTTAAATGGGCTCCGGAATTCCTGTATTTATTTGTTTTATTGTTCCACAAACTGGATCCTCCAACATACCACATCATTCTTTACAAATGTACACTCCCTATGAGTTACTCACTCAAATATTCTGCACATAATTACACACTGAGCAACCCAACTTGCCTTCCCCACACGCTAACCACTCATATTCCGTCTTAAATTCTCTCCATGTACTGTCGTTAAAACAAACGGGATATCGTTTTGGGAATCCACATAATAAGGAATTAGTTCACCTGATTGGCTTTTATCTTCAACAATACTGGTTCCGGTGCTACTATGCGTATGTGATGTACACTGGCCACCATCAGCTTCACGTTTTTTCGAACGTCACGGAAACCCCTCAACTAGATTTACTGAAACAATCTACTATACTGCGTGTCATACTGAAAAATTACACCTATCAGTTACGCGTAAAGTTTTTGTACTTCACCTTAAAACGGCAAAGTAGTACACAAACCGTAGGAGTAAGCAGAGATGTTCACTGCAAGGTCTATAACTTCACTGAAAAGAAAATTGAACAATACCTGTGCCGGCTGAGCAATGGCTAACGACTAATGCTGTTAACAATCGGATTGTAAACGCACAAACGGAAGGGACGACAGTTAGTCGAAATAATAACTAGGTCTACCATAATAATGCCATGGCAGACGGTCAAGTCAAGACCCGACATTCAATATTGTGGAGGATCACTGAAGATTGCAATATCAGCATTAGGAAGCGGGAAATGTTTTTATTTTACTTATATCTTATCTTACAGATTATGTTTCAGTAGGAGTCAGGTTTTGTTGTATTATTAATATTCAGGCCCTCGCGCAATATGATAACGCGTTAGCGCTCATGTGGCGGAATTAACACCGCCATGATTTGGTTTTCGTTTTCGAATGCCAATAGATTATTACATTGGGCTATAGCGTCAAATCAATCACTGTTAAGGTTACGCACCATAAGGTGAGCTGACAGACACCAGGGGTTATCTGAGAACCATGCGCTTAAATAGTTACATGTTCAACATGCGGTGCAAATGCCGCACACACGAGCGCTCGAAGGTGAAAGACTACAACGTCAGCGCGCCCAAGGGCGGAATTAAGTATTTTCAGACATTATGATCATGTCACGCGATGTGAGCATCTCAAAGGCAAGTCGACATCGGATGTAGAACGCTGCTCAGACCGGCGCAGAGCAGCCCAGAACTGCCAAGAATGGAGTGTAGTCTTTGTAATGGCACAGAAATGCTCCTGTGTGTGTGCACGTGTGTAAATAATAATGGAAAACGAGAAATTCCGTCCAAACAGAGCGCGAATTTCCTCTGATGTTCCGACACTTCACGGAACTTTTCACTGTCATGCAAGCGGCGCGGTTTGACGTCCACACAAGCAGAGCAGCGCTGCGCCGAACCTTCTTCTTGGCTTTTTGCGGATGCCCGACCCCACGCGCGTGATGTTTATTGTCCTTTTTTATTGCGTTGTTCGTCTGGCCCTTTTATCAGTGCTCATTTGACTTCACAGCTAATATGTTCTACGAGTTATAACTCAGAACTGACGATAATTTTGTTGTGGATTGGCAGGAGAGCCAACCCAGGAATACTTGAGGAAGCCGAAAGGCACGCGTTTTAGCTCACGCAGGCTGGCGTGGGGTCTGGAACAGGACAAGGAAATTAGACTTTAGTAAAACGGACGTAGCTAGTGGAATACTTAACTTTAATCCATTAATGGTGAACGTCGGTCTGACGGTACGTGATTAACAAGATCAATAGCAACTGATAATGGCGCCTTGCTAGGTCGTAGCAAATGACGTAGCTGAAGGCTATGCTACCTATCGTCTCGCAAATGAGAGCGTATTTTGTCAGTGAACCATCGCTAGCAAAGTCGGCTGTACAACTGGGGCGAGTGCTAGGAAGTCTCTCTAGACCTGCCGTGTGGCGGCGCTCGGTCTGCAATCACTGATAGTGGTGACACGCGGGTCCGACGTATACTAACGGACCGCGGCCGATTTAAGGGCTACCACCTAGCAAGTGTGGTGTCTGGCGGTGACACCACAAATTTAATTTAGGGAGACGCTAAAAGAGAATTACTGTAATAAGAAAATATTCTCCACGTAAAATAGTAAGGGGACGGTGTACCCCTCGGAAAAAAGGTGGGGGATGGCGTCTACCCACTTTCCCTCTCTTATCCGGCCCTGGGCTTGACAAGTAATTCCGTAACAAATACACGAGAGTGATTGTGTCTGTGACGTTTGTGATGGACTTCAGTTCCGAATGGAACGGAAGTTTAGTCGTTGAATACCCGGTATACGACGAATCTCTCCACAACGTTTGATAAATATCGGCTGTTTCTTCATGGTGTAACATTTTCCATTTCCGTCAGTGTATGTAGAAACAGTCTTCCTTAGCGCTGGATTACTAAACCTTCGCAAAATTTACGATTTCAGTTGGTATCTCTTCGCGGTTCGCGTCAAAACCGGACACATGGGCGACACGTACTCTTGCGTACCTTCATGGTAAACATTGTTGTTAACAATGGCTGAATTATTTATTGACTGACTGTAGAAGGTTTGCTGACAGTGGTTGGGTAACAACGTAACATTTTCCCGCCTTCAGTCTTCTACGGCTAAATAACAGACGTACATGTAACTACTCCCAAGGAAATGTAGGAAAACCCATCAACTAGCTCTCTATTCCCACGAAGTAATGAGTGCCATCGACAGGGGATGACAAATTGATTCCGTATTTTTAGATTTTCAGAACACATTTGACATCATTCCTCACAAGCGACTTCTAATCAGATTATTGCCTGTCTAAGGAGAACTGTTTCATCTGTGACACTGTATTCATGATTTGCTGTCAAGAAGATCAGAGATCGTAGTCACTGACGGAAAGTCATAGAGTAAAACAGAAGTAATATCTGGTATTACCCAAGGAAGTGTCACAGGTACTGAGCCATGAACGGCTCGCGTTTATCCCATTTATTGTTTGCCATCTTCTATCACGGTACTGCCGCCTCGTTTCCTTATTTCATTTACTGGCGTCATTAACTTCCTGCCTTACTTGCCCGTGAGCGGCAGCAGCAGCGCGTAACGATAAGTGCACTGTCGTACCATCTCTGGAGCGACCGATAGTATTTCCGGGTTGTCGTGTGTCTGGCAGTCAGTTGGAGGCGGACCAGCAGTGCAGTCGGGACGCAGCGGCAGTGAAGTCGAGGACCGAGCGCCGCTGAGGCGCCGACAGCCAGTGCTCGCCGACCGCTGGCGACACACATGAACTGTCCGACAGAGGGAGATTGTAGCGGGACGACCGTTGGTTGGTCGTTCGGTTGGTTGTCTCATCGGCCGACATATGTTTGGTCGTTTCACCATTTCTGAGCCTGCAGTCGGTCGGCTGTCATGGAGCTACAATTTATTGGCAGAAATTTTTGAAAATGTGTCTTCTAAAGAAACTGCTTACACTACGCTTGTTCCCCCTCTTCTGGAGTACTGCTATGCGGTTTGCGATCCGCATCAAGTAGGATTGATGGGGGGGTATTAAAAAAAATTTAGGGAAAGGGGGCTCGTCTTTTACTATCGTGAAATAGGGGAGAGAGTGCCGAGGATATGATACACGAATTGAGCTGGCAGTCAGTAACACGAATTGAGCTGGCAGTAATTAAAACAAAGGCGTTTCTCGTTGCGGCAGGATCTTCTCACGAAATTTCAGTCTCCGGCATCCTCTCCAGAATGCAAAAATATTTTTTGGCGCCTATCTTTATAGGGAGAAATACTCACCACAGTAAAATACGAGATACCAGAGCTCGCACGGAAAGATTTAGGTGTTCGTGTTTCCAGCGCGGTATTTGAGGGTGGAACGGTAGAGAAACAGCTTGAAGGTGATTCGATGAACCTTCTGCTAGGCACTTAACCGCAAATTACGCTGGAAACATGTCGACATACAGGGGATAGGCAAAATGTGAACAGTGGTAGTAATGGGATGGTTGTGTTTGACGGTCAACAACGTAGGTAAGGCACGTGTCGCGCTAGACTGTACGTGTTCATTATGGACTAGGCATCAATACGGGTTGCACACTTTCTATTTGCATTCAGAGGCCGAGGTCAAAGTGCTATGAAAAACCCAGTAGAGTTCCAAAGAGGGCAGATTGTGGAGGCCCGATTAACAGCAGCATCAGTAACCAAGACAGCCAATTTATTGAATGTTTCAAGAGCAACTGTTTCAACAGTCATTGCAGCCTACACAAAACGTGGAGAGATATCGTGTAAACGTAATAGTGGGCCACATGAAAACTAAATAAAAAAGATCGTCATACGGTGACACGAATTGTATCAAAACAACACAAAACTACGCCGGCTATAGTGACTGCAGAGTTCAATAGCCGTCTTCGGTACCCCGTATCTATCGACACTGTCCGCCGAGAATTCCATAAAGTGAATATTCATGGACGGGCTGCTATACCGAAACCGTTAGTGACGACAACCAACGCAGAGAAGCGTAAAACGTGGTGTCAGTAGCGTAAAGTGAAAACACGTCATACGGTCCGACAAGCCAACGCTTTCGTTATCTTTATCAGGCTGAGTTTACGTCTGGAGAACGCCAGAAGAAGCCTGACTGCTTGATTCCAACGGTTAAGCATGGAGGTGGAAGTGTGATGATGTGGGCAGCCATGTCATGGTATTCTGCTGGTCCCATCATGACTCTCAAAGGCCGTGTTAGAATCATCGATTATGTGATCATTTAAGGTGATCAGGTGCTCCCCATGATTCAAATGTTGTTCCCAACAGTGATGCCATATTTCAGGACGATAATGCACCCCTTCACACAGCCAGGACAGTACAATCGTGATATGAGGAGCATGCAACTAAACTGCAGCGTCTGCCCTGGCCATCACAGTCCTAGAACTGAACATTATCAAATCCTTGGGGGGAGATATTGGAACACAGGCTTCGGAGCAGATTTCCGCCTCCCTCGTCACTACAGGAGTTACAAGAGGTTCTAATCGAAGAGTGGCTTTACATTCCACTGGAAACTGACAGTACTGAAGAAGAATCGCAGAAGTATTACGGCCAAATGACGTCCAACCCCTTATTAATAAACCATTCCCAAGTAAATACAGATGTTCACATTATTTTGCCTATGCCTTGTAGACTCTTCTCTAGCACGTCCTGAAGAGCTTACAAACTGGACGGATAAGTAAAAAATACCCAATGCTTTACTTTCCATTTCCTACGCGCCTTGTAGATGTTACGAGGCGATTCGTGGAAGACTTCTCTTCAGCGCCCATACAATGGCATCTTACCTGGAGGATCGCCAGTTCATACTGAGTCAGCATTATCGTACACAGGGCTCATTCGGCTTCAGGGCGAGGCGCCGGCCGCGGGGACGAAACCCATACCGGAAGAAGCTGCGCGGATTCCAGCGGTGCGCGCGCTGCGTCACGCCACGTCCTCAGGATGGAAGAGAACAGGCCGTGGGCGAACAGGAAGCGGCTCCACTTTCTCCCCGGCCCCAGCCGCGGGTCATCCAGTGGCGTTTACACCGGCGAGGGTCAGCCGTCCGCACCTCGCGCTGCCCGGCCGCGCGTGTTTTCACCGTTGAGCTCCTGCTAGGGGCGCTCGTTAATCATTCGCGGCCGCGCCCACACAAGCCCGCAGGCACACGAATTTGCGAAGTTATCACCCTCTAAAGCTGCAGTTCAAGACTTCAGTTGTTAAGGGTTTATCCGAGCTGCAGGGGAGAAAGGAGGAAACGTAGAGGATGACCTCGGGGAAGATCAAATTGGGTTCAGGAGAAATGTACAACGACATGCTGAGAAGTACTGCCAAAGATTTTTGATGTCAAAACTCTTAAAAACTTTTTAAATATAACAAACGTTATTAACATTCTACACTGGTGAGAAAATGTCTCAGCACGAAGGAGGACTTGTGTGACATAAACGAAAGTTCGCAAATATGTTTTTATGTCTGAAAGATGATGTCTGTTCAGATTTCGCACTATTAGAAAAAGAATGATACTTGTAGAACCGCTAAGAGGACGCAAATTAGGTTTGTTTTAAATACACGCTTAACGGCTGTGATCATTTGTGTACTTTAAGATTGGACGTGCTGAGTTGATGTTAGTCATGAATGCCTTTAAGGCTACGAAGACACCACTATCAACACCTCTAGAGCGACGTCGTGTAATAGGGCTACATGAACATTAATTGTCCTTCTGCGATGTTGAGAAACACTGGCAGGAATACAGGGTGCGTCAAAAAAATGTGTACACACTTTGAAGCCCCATAGAAAATTTATTTCCCGTTCTACAATGTTACATTTCTGGAAATGGAAAGCTTAAAGTCCAATTGGAAAAATAAATGTACTTTGCAAATGTGATTAATGTTCAAACTGGTGGCCTTCAGCATCAATACATTTCTGAGTACGAGTCACCACTGGTTCCGTACATCGTACCATAGTGTCAAATGAGAGTTTTGCGCACACCGCCTATATCTCATTCCAAAGTGTGTCCAGGTTACGTGGTTTACTGTGCCCCATAAGAAGAAATCCAGCGGCGTGAGGTCTGGAGAGCGTGCAGGAAACTCGATTGGTCTCCTGCGTCCTATCCACTGGCCTGGCACATTGTGATCCAGGTATGCTCGCACGTCCCTATGTAATGTGACGGGGAGCCATCTTGTTGGAAATAAAACTCATCATTGTGGCTACGAAGGCTTTCCCGGCGAGTTCGTGCACCAGCACTCTCACCTGAAGATGGCGGCCAGATGGACCGCGGAAATATTGTGTCATGAAGACGTTATGATCCGGCTGCATACCCGAGAAGAATATCATCAAAACTCATCATTACCGTATAATGGACGAATGGCAGGGAATATCGAGTCAGCAAGCATTGTTAGGTACGTTTCTCCAGTAACAGTACCTTCAACGCGGAAAGGCCCAATGAGTCCCCTTGCAGACAAACCACACCACACATTTACACCAGGCAAATTCACAGCCTTTTCAACTGTAATGTGAGGATTATCTTCAGCCCAGAACAGACAATTGTGCCTATTGCCAGTTCCATTGAGTTTGAATTGGGCTTCATCCGACCAAATTATGGTACCCATAAATCCCGGTTCACGTCTCACTATCTCCTGAACCCATTCACAAAATTCTAACCTTCGATCTGGATCGTCGTCACTTAGCTGTTGCACCAGCCTTGGAATGTACATACGAAACTTGCCTTTCTTCAGAATGCTTAGCACACTACTAGCACATACATTACTCTCACGTGCCGCTTGCCTTGAAGATTTTTGAGGCGAACGCTGAAACAGTTCCGAGACCGCAGTTGTGGAATCATCACTTTTAGCTGTACGGGGTCGCCCAGATCGACCTTTATGCACATCACACTCTGTTCCATGAATTTAGAATTTCTCTCGAAGACGTGTAATTGTTAACCTTGAAGGTGGTTCTATACCATAGTCAATTCTCGACTGTCCTCGAACCGCAGCTACATTCTCAAACTTCCAGTACCACTTAATTATCTGCTTCCGCGCTTCAAGTCTCAAACGCACGTTCGCCATGTTGCAGTTACTTCCTTGGCACTGCTGCCACCTGTTGAAGAAACATAACATTACTTTCTCAGAGATATTTAATCTTGTAGAACGGAAATAAATTGTCTATGACAGTTCAAAGTGTGTATAAATTTTTTGACGCACCCTGTATATTCAGTGTACATGGGTGCAGGCAGCAGTGGTCACGAGAATGTACAGTCGGAAGAAGACCGGGCTCCGGAAGGTCACGTGGCATTACAGAGAAAGAAGACTGTCGTGTTCGATGTATGGCTCTGGTGCACTGTATTGCATCTGCAGCAGCAATTTGAGCAGATGTTGGCACCTCCGTGACAAAACGAACAGCTACAAACCGGTTACTTCAAGGACAGCTCCGAGCCAGACGCACAGAAGCGTACATTCCATTGCCCAAACCTCCGCCATTCGTGACTGCAGTGGTATCCAGGGAGAGTTCACTGGAAGGGGTGGAGGAGACCTGTTGTGTTTTCTTACGAAACCATGTTCTATCTCAGTGCCAGTGATGACGGAGTGTTGATTAGAAGGAGGCCAATTGAGGACCTGCCACTAACCTGCGTACGTGCTAGACACACTGGACCTACACCTGAAGCTATCGTCTGGGTTGCGATTTCATATGACAACAGGAGCGCTCTCGCTGTTATTCCATATACACTGACTGCAAAGTTGCACATAAATCTGGTGATTCGACCCGTTGCGTTGCCATTCGTGAACAACATTCCAGGGAGTGATTAAAATTCTTCTGGGTATTATACGCGTCATTGCTAAAAAACCAACAACAATAACAAACTATAACCGACTTTTCGGCCGAATTGCAACGGCCTTCCTCAGACTATCGATGTCTGACGTCACTGTAGTAAAACTTTTAATTGGCCCTCTAATCGATCGAAATTACTAATCAGCCTGACAAAATCAACAGAGAAGATGGCTACAAACTCCCGGTGTCCTGGCTGCCGGCCATCCTAGTCCAACGGGCCGCGAGCCGTCGCGGGGCAGAAGCTACACGGGACACGGACGTATCTGCACAAACAGCTGTAGAGCAACTGTCAGTCCACTTCCGCGCACACCAGGAGGAAAACTTGCTGACCAGAAGCCGAACGCTCATTGGCGGACAGCTACCAATCGTTGACTATATGGACATCCACGAATAGCCTCTTTCCATCCTTCTTCCCTTACGTCATGACTAGCTAATCATATTAGAGGGCCTATTAAATATTTTACGACAGTGACGTCAGACATCGATAGTCTGTAATAAACAGAAGCACCTATCCCCTGCAAAACCAGTCGTGCCCTGAGGAAGGTCGTTGCAATTCGGCCGAAACGTCGGTTTTAGTTTATTGTTGTTAGTTTTTTAGCAATGACGCGGCATAATACCCAGAAGAATTTTAATCACTATTCCAGGGAGTGTTTCAAACAGGCTAACGATCTCCCATGTACCACTGTTGTAACCAAACATACTCTACAGAGTACGGACATGTTGCCTTGGGCTCTTCGATCATCAGATCTGCCTCCAATGGAGCGCACTGAGATATCATCGGACGACAACTCCAGCGCCATCCACAAACAGCATTAAGCGTCTCTGTATTTACCGACCAAGTGCAACAGATATGGAACTCGATTCCACAAACTGTACTACATAATGCATGCACGTTTGCATACTTGCATTCAACATTATGGTGGTTACACAGGTTATTAATGTACCAGTATTTCACATTTGCAATGACTTACCTGGCGCTTACATTAACCTGCGATTTTGCAGTGTTAAAGTCTTGAATATATTACCTATACAAATGTATTATAGATATTTCATTACTGTACACTAATTATTTTTTTGGTGAAGAGAGTTTTTCCGTCAGTGTACATCTTTTTTCTTCATGCCTACACATTTACTACTCAACATAGTCACCCTGGCGACGAACACATTTCCCCCAACGAGAGATTATTTGTAGATGTAGAAAGTTTGTTGACGGAACCACAAGCTCATGTCTCCTTGCTGCAATATGGAACTCTCTAGCGGCAGTACGTCGCAAATGTGTAGACGTGAAAAATAATGACGTAGAATGGTAAAAACTATCTTTTTTTATTTTTAAGTGTTTTCGCCTAAAATATTCTAAGGCACTGCTTTACGAAATGCCTCCGTACCATCCGTGAGACGATACGGGTCCTACGACTTATCTTAGAAGCTCGTGTAAATAAATGCAAAGCGTTTATAGCATACGACCGGTTAGAGGAAGCTTTTGACAGTGTTACCTGGCCTATACCACACTTATGGTCATAAATTAACGATAATACAGATACATGGCGAAATAACGGTTTGGTGGGCGGTTTGCGGGTTTAAATCACCTCGGGGTGTGACCATGCGGTGCATATGACTTGCGATCGTCGCACGGTGGCGCTGGCAGCAGTCCATATACGCAAAGGTGTGGTGGTGCATGTCAGAGTACGGTGGAGCGAGTAAGTGTGCAGACGTTTTCAGGCATGCTAATGGCGACTTTGTGTTGAAAATGGCTCAAAGAACACATGTTGATGACGTTATGAGAAGTAGAATACTAGGGCGACTGACGGCTGGTCAAACACAGCAGGTCGTAGCACGGGCCCTCCGTGTGCCACAAAGTGTTATCTCAAGATTATGGCAACGTTCCAGCAGACAGGAAACGTGTCCAGGCGCTACGGTACGGGACATCCACAGCGTACAACACCACAAGAAGACCGATACCTCACCATCAGTGCCCGCAGACGGCCACAGGGTAGGGCAGATATCCTTGTTAGGACCTTACCGCAGCCACTGGAACAGTTGTCTCCAGTCACACAGTCTACAGACGACTGAACATACATGGTTTATTCGCCTGGAGACCTGCAAGCTCCATTCCACTGACCCCCTGTCACAGGAGAGCCCGTAAAGCCCGGCGTCAAGAACACAGTAGATGATCATTGGAACAGTGGTCCCAGGTTATGTTCACAGACGAGTCCAGGTATAGTCTGAACAGCGATTCTCGCCGGGTTTTCATCTCGCGTGAACCAGGAACCAGATAGCAACCCTTAATGTCCTTGAAAGGGACCTGTCAGGAGGTCGTGGTTCCATGGTGTGTGGTGGGATTATGATTGGTGCACGTACACCCCTGCATGTCTTTGACAGAGGAACTGTAACAGTTCAAGGTGTATCAGGACGTCATTTTGCTCCAGTATGTCCGCCTTTTCAGGGGTGCAGTCGGTCCCACCTTCCTCATGATGGGTGATAACGCAAGGCCCCACAGCGCTGCCATCGTGGAGGAGTTCCTTGAAACAGAAGATATCAGGCGAATGGAGTGGCCTGCCTGTTCTCCAGACCTAAACTCCATCGAGCACGTCTGAGATGCTCTCGGTCGACGCATCGCTGCATGTCTTCAAACAGCTACGACACTTCAGGAGCTCCGACAGGCATTGGTGCAAGAATGGAAAGCTATACCCCAGCAGATGCTCAATCACCTGATGCAGAGTATGCCAAACTGTTGTGCATGGTGATCATATCCCATTTTGATGTCGGGGTACATGCGCAGGAAACAGTGGCGTTTTGTAGCACATGTTTCGGGACGGTTTTCTCAACTTATCACCAATACCGTGGACTTGCAGATCTGTGTCGTGTGTGTTCCCTATTAGTGCCAGTTTTGTGTAGTGCCACGTTGTGTGGCACCACATACTGCAGTTATCTTTAATTTATGAGCATGAGTGTATTTCAAGTTCTGAAGGAAGCAAGGATAAAATACTGACAGCATAAATTTAGTGATGTGTTATACAGAAATCTTACTACAGTTTTAAGAGTCGAAGGACATGAAAGGGAAACTATAGCTGAGAAAGGATTTTGACAGGATTTTAGCACATTCCCTATGTTACTCAGTTTGTACACTGCACAAGCTGTGAAGGAAACGAAGAGAAATTTTGGATACGAATTCAATTTCAAGAAGAAATAACAAAAATTTTCACAGAAGACAAAGAACTGCAACGATTACACGAAATCTTTTGGAAAGAGGTTTTAAGATAAACACCAACAACTGTAAAACAAGAATAATTGATGTCGTCGAAATAAAACAGGTGATACTGACAGAACTAGAATAGGAAACGAAACACTAGAAGTAGTGGATGAATTTCTTTTATTTGGCCAGCAAAATAAATGATTATGGTCCAAGTAAAGAGGATACAAAATACAGAACGGCAATATCGGAAAAAATCTTTTCTGAAAAGAGAAATTTGATAACATCATGTATAAATTTAATTAGTGGGAAATATATTCTGCAAGTTTTTCTGTGGAGTGCAGCTTTGTACGGAAGTGGAAGGTGAACGATGAACAGTTCAGATAAGAAAGAACTAAAATGCCGTTCTGTTGAAGAATAATGAGGACGGGTAGATTTAATAACAAATGAATAATAGGTACTGATTCGAATTAGGGAAATTTACGTCATAATCTTACTAAAAGAAGAGCTAGGTTGGTGGTGCACATCCTCATGCAACAAGGAATTGTTAGATCGCTAATGAAGAAAGTGTGTGGGGTGGAGGAAGGGGGAGGTCAAAAATTCTGGAAGGAGGCCAAGTCTTCAATATAATAAGGAGCATCAAAAGGAAGGTTGCATAGTTATCCAGAGATGAAGAGAGACAGGTTAGAATAACTTGGAGAGCTGCACCAAACAAGTATTAAAAATGAAGCTCACAACAACACAACAAGGCAAGGGAACCTCAGAGACACACACAAAACATTGAGAGTACGACGTTCAGAAGTGTAGTGAAGTTACCACTAAGTTCAAAACGTTATATTCTCAGAGAATGTCGAAGAGAACAGCGGAACCTTGTTCGTAGACGGAAGTGGCAGGACAGCTACGACTGAATTTTGTATTTGGGCAGAGAACGTAATAAAATCAAAGTATGAAAAAGGTACTTAAGAGAAGTGTGAGAATAGCCAAAACATTAGCCAGCACTAACACTCCAAACCCCCCAGTGAACCATGGACCTTGCCGTTGGTGGGGAGGCTTACGTGCCTCAGGGATACAGATAGCCGTACCGTAGGTGCAACCACAACGGAGGGGTATCTCTTGAGAGGCCAGACAAACGTGTGGTTCCTCAAGAGGGGCAGCAGCCTTTTCAGTAGTTGCAGGGGCAAGAGTCTGGATGATTGACTCATCTGGCCTTGTAACACTAACCAAAACGGCCTTCCTGTGATGCTACTGCGAACGGCTGAAAGGAAGGGGAAACAAAAGCCGTAATTTTTCTCGAGGGCATGCAGCTTTCCTGTATGGTTAAACGATGATGCCGCCCTCTTGGGTAAAATATTCCGGAGGTAAAATAGTTCCCTATTCGTTTCTCCGGGCGGGGACTACTCAAGAGGACGTCGTTATCAGGAGAAAGAAAACTGGCGTTCTACAGATCGGAGCGTGGAATGTCAGATCCCTTAATTGGGCAGGTAGGTTAGAAAATCTAAAAAGGGAAATGATAGGTTGAAGTTAGATATAGTGGAAATTAGTGAAGTTCGGTGGCAGGAGGAACAAACTTTTTGTCAGGTGACTACAGGGTTATAAATACAAAATCAAATAGGGGTAATGCAGGACTAGGTTTAATAATGAATAAAAAATGCGAGTGCGGGTAAGCTACTATAACCAGCATAGTGAACGCATTATTGTGGACAAGGTAGACACGAAGCCCACGCCTACGACAGTAGTACAAGTTTGTATGCCAACTAGCTCTGCAGATGACAAAGAAATTGATGAAATGTATGATTAGATAAAAGAAATTATTCAGATAGTGAAGGGAGGCGAAAATTTAATAGTCATGGGTGACTGGAATTCGATAGCAGGGAAAGGAAGACAAGGAAACGTAGTAGGTGAATATGAATTGGAGGACAAATGTAAGGATGTAGAGGCTTATCTCACTAGGGGTAAGATAGATATTGCCCACAGGAAAATTAAAGAGACCTTTGAGGAAAAGAGAGCCACTTGTATGAATATCAGCTCAGATGGAAACCCCGTTATAAGCAAATAAGGGAAAGCGGAAAGGTGTTAAGAGTATATAGAGGGTCTATACAAGAGCGATGTATTTGAGGACATTATTATGGAAATGGAAGATGATGTAGATGAAGATGAAATGGGAGATATAATACTGCGTGAAGAGTTTGACAGAGCACTGAAAGACCTAACTCGAAACAAGGCTCCGGGAGTAGACATCATTCCAGTAGAACTACTGACGGCCTTGGGAGAGCCAGTCCTGACAAAACTCCACCATCTGGTGAGCAAGATGTATGAGACAGGCGAAATACCCTCAGACTTCAAGAAGAGAATAATAATTCCAATCCCAATAAAAGCAGGTGTTGATAGATGTGAAAATTGCCGAACTATCAGTTTAATAAGTCACAGCTGCAAAATACTGACACGAATTCTTTACAGACGAATGGAAAAACTGGTAGAATCCGACCTCGGGGAAGATCAGTTTGGATTCCGTAGAAATGTTGGAACACGTGAGGCATTACTTACCCTATGACTTATCTTAGAAGAAAAATTAAGGAAAGGCAAACCTACGTTTCTAGCATTTGTGGGCTTAGAGAAAGCTTTTGACAATGTTGACTGGAATACTCTCTTTCAAATTCTGAAGGTGTCAGGGGTAAAATACACGGAGCGTAACGCTATTTACAATTTTTACAGAAACCAGATGGCATATATAAGAGTCGAGGGACGTGAAAGGAAGGCAATGGTTGGGAAGGGAGTGAGACAGGATTGTAGCCTCTCCCCGATGTTATTAAATCTTTATATTGTGCAAGCAGTATAGGAAACAAAAGAAAAATTCGGAGTAGGTATTAAAATCCATGGAGAAGAAATAAAAAATTTTAGGTTCGCCGATGACATCGTAATTCTGTCACAGACAGCAGAGGACTTGGAAGAGCAGTCGATTGCAATGGACAGTGTCTCGAAAGGAGGATATAAGATGAACATCAACAAATGCAAAACGATGATAATGGAATGTAGTCGAATTAAGTCGGTTGATGGTGAGGGAATTAGATTAGGAAATGAGACACTTAAAGTAGTAAAGGAGTTTCACTATTTGGGGAGCAAAATAACTGATTATGGTCGAGGCAGGGATGATATAAAATGTAGATTGGCAATAGCAAGGAAAGCGTTTCTGAAGAAGAGAAATTTGTTAACATCGAGTATAGATTTAAGTGTCAGGAAGTCGTTTCTGAAAGTATTTGTATGGAGTGTAGCCATGTATGGAAGTGAAACATGGACGGTAAATAGTTTGGATAAGGAGAGAATAGAAGCTTTCGAAATGTGGTGCTACAGAAGAAAGCTGAATATTAGATGGGTAGATCACATAACTAATAAGGAGATATTGAGTATAATTGGGGAGAAGAGGAGTTTGTGGTACAACTTGACTAGAAGGGGTCGGTTGGTAGGACATGTTCTGAGGTATCAAGTGATATAGCAAGTGATTTAGCACTGGAGGGCAGCGTGGAGGGTAAAAATCGTAGAGGGCGTTCAAGAGATGAATATACTAAGTAGTTTCAGAAGGATGTAGGTTGCAGTAGGTTCAAAATGGTTCAAATGGCTCTGAGCACTATGGGACTTAACATCTGAGGTCATCAGTCCCCTAGAAATTAGAACTACTTAAACCTAACTAACCTAAGGACATTGCACACATCCATGCCCGAGGCAGGATTAAAACCTGCGATCGTAGCAGTCATACGGTTCCGGACTGGTGCGTCTAGAACCGCTCGGCCACCGCGGCCGGCTTGCAGTAGGTACTGAGAGACGAGGAAGCTTGCACAGGATAGAGTAGCATGGAGAGCTGCATCAAACCTGTCTCAGGACTGAAGACCACAACAACAACAACACTCCAAACAGCACGAAATAAATCCATGTACAACAGAAATATCGGTAGGATACGCAATAAAACGAACAGTTCAATAGATTTTAGCGAAATGGCTTATCCGTGTGTTGAAATCCCACACCTTACGCAACGTAGCTTTGGTATACAGTTATCTCATCAGGCTTAAAAAAGGACCGCGCTTACTCGTCATCAACGATTTCGTCCAAATTTGCGCCAGAAATGAAAATGATAGAAGTGGGAGCTCCAGATGACCAATATTTTATAAAAAAAACTAACAATTTTTGGCGAGGTTCGGATAGAGGCAGCGGGAAGAGTATAGTACGGTATGTGGGGGTAATGGGATTTTCAGTTTTTATGTTTCTTACACTGTAAATAAACAATTATAAGTATAGTGTTGTAACCTCCCCATAGAAAAATTAATTAAATAAATTTAATTGATAACATTCACCAAAACAGAGAAATGCTGTGTACTTTCTACAGTTCGGATGGAGCTGAATTTGCCAACATCCCGATTTCAAATCTAATGTGGAATAAATAGCAGTACCATGAAATTTCTGTAAAAGTTCTTCTAGTGCCTGTGGGCGATCTGTTTCATTAATAATAATGTCGTTGATGTGACGCGAATCAAGTACGAGACGAAGTGACCCATCCTTTTTCTTAACAATATGGAGTGGGTTTATGTACGGACTAACTGCCGGTTCAATAATTCCTTGCTCAAGCATAGCTTGCAATTCTTTCTTAACTTGTTCTCTGTGAATATTCGGAATGGGATAATGTTTGGCTTTAAATGTGTCGTGCTGTTTAACTTGAAATTCATACATAAAACCGGACATAGTACCAGGGACGTTGTCAAAAACTGGAGCTTGCTGTAAATGAATTTTCGCGCAGTTGCGTGCGTTCGTCGTCTGTATTTGCACGACTCTGTTTAACTTTATCAGAAATCATTTGCATAACGTCATAGTCGGCTTCGTCTGGAGTATTATAGTTGTGTACGTACGTATCTGTGAACAATGTGGAATGACAGTCTATGTTACATGATGCGGAAATGACCTCTGTACGATTAATTGTTTGTTCTTCTACAGATAAAGAGTGCTGAAATTCTAATGCCAGTTGTACATTTTCATCCTTTAACATTAAATAGGAATTTGGAAAGTCAATAATTGCGTCGTGTTGTACCAGAAAATTCGTACCTAAAATAACGTCTGTTGTCTATAAGGGAATAATCCAAAAATTTCAGTGAAATGTATGACCTGCAATACAAAATGATAAATGTGTCTGTAATTTTACATCTACCCCTTTACCAGATACTGCTCCTTTTACTTTAGTTTTGCCTATTGGTAATATAGGATTGGTATTCTCTTTGTTACATTCGTTGAAAGTTTCCTCATTTATAACTGACATAGGTGATCCAGAATCGATTACTGCTGAAAATTTGGATGATCCAATCTTTACTTCAATGACAAGGTGTGAAATGGTTTTTTGAATGACTGGTCTTTCCTGCAAAAGAGTGTCTCGGATGTCGTTAAAAGTAATAACATTTTCGTGAACAAGATTCTGCGTGTCAAAAATATTGCTTGCGTTGCTGGAAGATGCAACCTGTACTGTATCTAGTCAAATTCTATCTGACGTGCTATCATTTGCGGGAGGATGCTGTGGCATTTCCACTATTTGTACTGTTCTGTTATTTCTTCCTGACGTATTACGTTCGGGATGGTATCTACTGTCTGGTTCATTCATGATAATATGTTGCTGCGGATGATTTTGCTGCTGATAAGACCGACTGTTATTAAACGTATGCTGAAAATTGTTACCATTATTTTTACGTCTGTCATGATAGTCATTGCTATATGGCGCATTGCGATAGGAATTGAAATGATGTGTTTTCTGTACGTACTGGTTTCCTTGTTGCGGTGCGTTACTATCTGGTGGAGCCGATGCTATACGTGCAGGCGGCGAAACAGTAAAGCTTGGTTGACCTTGCAGACTGCATTGTTGGTTAGGTATGCTAACCGGCTGGTTTTGTTGCTGTTGTTGGGAAAAACCTCTATTGTTACCAAAATGCGTTTGCTGTTGCTGATAATGTTACACATACTGATGATTAAATTTTTGTATGGTATTAAAGTTCTCGTGGTTGTCATTTCTGGAGCGTCTAATGAAAATTGTCACTTTCTGTAAAACTCGTCATATCAGATTTCTTTACTCATTCTTAATCCTAGATAGACCGATAGTTGAAGAGATGTTTTGATAGATATAAAGGATAGTAGAAGAGAAGGCAGCAGTGCAGAAAACTAAAGATGAAATAGCACTACTACGGCTCAGGGCCCTGTGCACGCTACGGCACATATTCATCGAAGTGTAATGAATCCCCTGAGGTCAATTACGCGCTGCAAATAAATTTTGGTTTCTGTGTTACAGGCAATGCCGGTGAAAATTCAAAAGCAAATTGTTGTATCCAGTCCAGTTCTATTTTCTGCATTACAGGCAATGCTGATGAAAATAGAAAGGCAAATTGTCGTATCCAGCCCAAAGCGTGTATCTGTGTTCTGTCATTGTTAAGCACTTTAAATTTCCTAACAGATAGAAAGTGTTTGTAATAAAAATTATCGTCTCAGTATGTCTTAGCAGGTTCAGGATTGCATGGGAATCTGTTTGTCTGTGTCTCTTCGGATTCTAAGTCGTGTGGTCTCTGTAAATTACTTAAGTTATACTGGCTGTGTGGGTGTGACAAATGTTCGGAACGTGGCGTATGCTGTGACGTGTTATTGACTGAAACAATTTTCATTTCTGTTACTTTAAAACGTTCGTCAATTTGGCTGTTCTGTTGTTCAAACCTCTTATCGACTTCCGCATCCAGCGTGTGTGAAAGTTCTGCTGACATTAATTCAAACTCGTCGCGTAACTGTGTTGCTTTTTCAGAACATTGTTCAGTGACTGCACTACTTTCATCTCTAAGAGATTCTGTTGTGCCTGCATGTGTATTACTTAATTCTTGTGCAACAGATCTAATTTCTTCACTACTGTTCCTAGCATAAGCCTCAATTTCCTCACGTAATTGTTCTTTAGTATCATGACGTTGCATGGTAACGGCTGTAATCTGTTCACTAAGTTGTTTGTTCTGTTCGTTAAGGTTGTCGTGTTTTTCATTCGACTGTTTGAAATTTTCATTAAGCTGTTCGTGCGATTCATTAAATTGTTTATAATTGTTGTCCTGTTTTTCATTAAATTGTTTGAAATTGTTGTTTAGTTTTTCATTCCATTGTTTGAGATTTCCATTACGTTGTTTGTACGATTCATTAAATCGTTCGGGATTTTCATTAAGTTGTTTGTGCTGATTGTCTAGTTTTTCATTAAACTTTTTTATTAATTTGTTTGAAATGGTAGTCTAGATTTTTACTGCATTGAAGTAGTAATGCCATAACTTGATCCCAGCCAAAATTAGCGGCTCTATTTTCTATGCTGTGTGTTGGTGTATCTGCATTTGTCGCGTTTTATGTAACCATTAGGTCATTCTCTGATTCACGAAAAGTTTTGCCAATTGGATGTGCACTGTTAGTCACTACCTCGGAATCAAATAAATCTGACGTATTTTGACTACATTGCTCATCTTCGTGAGAAAAATTTATCTGTTCACTATGCAAATTTTGCAAACCGGGTGTGTCAAACTGGGCAGAGTTCATTGTATCCGAACGTACCGCGTCATCGATTGTTACATTTACTGTGGACATAATTGAATTTGTTTGTTCATCATTAGGATCAAAATCTTTACTAGTGATCGGCACGTACTGATAACCTGTAATTAGACGATTATCGCTATTACACTGAGTATCGCAAGTATTATCGGTCAAATTATTCGAGTCGGCTATTTCACTCATTGCACATCGCGATGTACTGTTAACAGTTTTTCGCGGCATTTTACACAAATCAAAATTAGGCACAAAATGAAACAAAGACGAAGCAAAAAATGGAACAAACACAATTACAACAAAGAGCAGCAAATTGCCGATGATCTGTTAAAGAAAGAGTGACAAATTAGTAAATGCGTTGCGCCAGATGCAAACTACATTTAAGTAAATAAGAGCAGATATATGACTACTTCTCAGAGATTCACAAAGAAATACGATCCTGGCCGGTTGTCGCCAAGTGTAACCTCCCCACAGAAAAATTAATTCTATAACTTTAAATATGAATAATGAATGTGATTATAATTTAGTGTAACCTCTCTACAGAAATTCATTCACATTTAACCTCCACACAAAATTTGTTTCCCATTTAATGTACCCACAAAATTCTTTTCTCATTTAATGTAAGCTCGAAACAGAAAAATTCCTAAACCTCGTAATAAAAAATAAATTCAGTAACCTGGTAAAATTTGGACGACAGCTGTGCTGCGTCATGGCCCTGTAAGATAATTCTGAATAAAAAGCAAAAATTCTCACCTCGATAAAGTCGGCAACCATCTGCTCTTACAATAGCTTTTTCCGGCACAGCTCTGTGCAATGCTGGCCTATACATTTGTTATTTATGAAAGGAAGCAAATGATTTTTCTTTTGCAACAATCGGAATGATCATGCATTGAAAAAAAATATATATTAAATTCTTTAAATTGAAATGAATGCTTGTTAGAAATTAGACAAAGATTATTATTAGGACATTTATAAAAGATTTACATGTGAGTTTACATAACATTACTAGATATGCGCGAGGCTGCTTTTTTTTTCCTTATACAATAATACTCAGGCTCCGGCATCGCTGCACCGCGACCGGCCCAGCCAACATGATACACCAGACCAGATCAGAGCAGACACACACACTGGCCACAACTTACTGCTGCTGCTACACAGTTCCTACAATCAACACTGCTCTCTGGTCAGCGATTCTCTTATACCTCGCATATCGCAGGCAGCGCATGAGCAATACATCGAAATTACATCTGCTCGGACCTCTTACAGTGTATGTATTAATATTTTTATAAAAGGCATTAAAACTAAAGGCAAAGAAAAATGTGGGACAGAAAATGAATTTCGAAGGAAGGATTCTGTTTCCAACATCGACGATGACTCTACAAATTAATTTCGGGGAAGTATTGTAAGGTGTACACGACAAATCGTTAGACAAAATTTTATCCTTTTGTTATTCTACAGTTCATGATTTACACGTCTTTCGCGCTTTTTTTACGGTGCAACCCTCGTCAAACTCCCACAATCTCCCCTAACTGTAATTCACTCACACCCACTAGTCCCTCGCTGTAAGTCCCCCATACACAACCGCTCCCAGTCGTCCTTTCTCACTAACTCAATCAGCCCAACTCATTGTCATTATGCCTTTGTGTCTCTCTGTCATTGTCTCCTATGTCACAGCCACAGCCCCAGCGCCCTCATCCACCGGCTGGATGCAGTCGTCACCTGGCTGTAGTATTAATAGTAGTGAACCTGTGGCTAGCAGTAGTGCTCTATCCCGTCCTGACAGTGGACGTCAGATTAGCGGCGTCATGATCCCTCTAGAATACTCGGCGGTTGCTAGAATAGAGAATCCTGCTGAGGGGTATCGTGACCCAGCCATGTTTCTAGAAGCGTGACTCCCAGTGTTAGAGGCAGACCTACTGAAATCCCTAGACGATCCCAGATATATTGCCATTTAATGTAATGCAGTGCTCTGCTGTGAGTTGACCCACCTGCCCAAACATCAGGGTGACGCTGAGGAGAAAACATTGCACTACATCTGGGGTGATAATGGCGCTATATCTCATAGTACATCAATCGCCGAGTGGTATCGTAAATATACCTTGGGTGCTATACTGGCCCGATTTCCGAGATGGAAGTAAGAGGGTCAACTAAATCACTCAGCCAAATACCAAAACTCGACATCCATATTCATGTCTATGATCCGTTAAATTGAGGCTCCTGTTATATCGAACTCCCTGAGGGTATTAAGAAGAAGCAGGCTTGCATTAACGTTCAAAATGAAAAAGGCAACGCTTGTTTTGCATGGTCAATCCTGTCGCGTGAAAGAAAAATCCAGTGTGTACATCTTAATATGGGATAGTTCTTAACATTCGTGGATGTTATAACTTTGACGGTATCGAGTTCCCCAAAAGATTCAGGACATACCAAAATTTGAGGCACAAAATCGCGGAATGTCAGTTCATGTTTGTGGCGTCTACAGTTACGATGCTACAACGAAGATGGACGCTCTCGTAAGTTGGCACTACGAGAGAAGACTAACTACGCCGACCACAGCGCCCTCTGGTCGACGCTGTGGAGCTCAGCGAGTGCCGTCTTGATTTCAGCCCATTTTCATCAAAAGCAGACGACCTGGAAACAATCGCTTTGACTACCGAGTGGGCTAGCTTGCTAATGAGACTTTGATACGACATGAACTACGGCCTCACACCTACGTGTTCATCCTAGCCAAAGTTATGTAAGCCTTTGTTTTTTACTTGTGTTTTTTGACTCTAGTAAAAAAGTGTTAGTTACTTGCAGTACACCTCTCCTGCTCCTACTCGCTTCCTTCACTCCTGGCTTACATTACAGAAGTAGTTCACAGGAGGAGACCTACGCGCTGCCTATCCAGGTGGTATACGAAAATGTTTATGGCCTGAAGAAGAAGCAGAAAATAATCCACTTATGGGTGTCGGGTTTAACACATCTCTCGATTCAAGTTATATTCTCAAAAATGTTCAAATGTGTGTGAAATCTTGCGGGACGTAACTGCTACGGTCATCATCCCTAAGCTTACACACTACTTAACCTAAATTATCCTAAAGACAAATACACACACCCATGCCCGAGGGAGGACTCGAACTCCGCCGGGACCAGCTGCATATTATATTCTATACTGGGATGTGAATAGCTTATATGGGCATGCAATGATGCAGCCACTGCCGGTTCGCGAGTTTCAGTGGGTGCCCGAAAACGAATTAGAGGGATTAGGTGGAAAAATATTGCGTCTAGGGGCTGATTCTGACGTAGGGTATGTGGTGGAGGCAGACGTCATACACTTTGTTAGTTTGCATGAAATGACAAGCAACTTGCCATTATGTCCAGAGCAACAAGTTCCATGAGGAAGCACTATCCATAAACTGATTACCACAGTTGGACACAAGCAGAGGTAAGTAATTCATTATTGTAATCTCCAGTAGCATCTCAGCTTAGGGATGGAGCTAGGTAGAATCACCCGTGCTATCTCCTTCAATAAGTCTCCCTGGTTGAAGGAGTATATTGAATTAAATACCGAAAAGAGGGCGGTCGCAACTAGCGATTTCGAAACAGACCTTTACAAAATAATGAATGATTCAATTTTTGATAAAACCATGCAGAATGTAAGAAATGAATGCGATAATTTGATTAGGATCGAATGGGATTGGCTGTCGGGCGTTAGAAAGTGCATCGTCAGACCAAATTTTAAGCAGGTCACAATTTTCAATGAGAACTTTGTTGCTGTGGAGAAATCGAAGGTTTCAGTAGAGTTTACGAAAGTAATCTAATTGGGTATGTGTATACCGGACCTCTCCAAACCCCACATGTACCGCTTCCACTATGAATTCGCTAAAACTCATTTCGTGGAGCCAAAGTTACTTTATATGGATACAGACAGCTTCATTTACTGGGTGAAGAACTGCAATTCACATCAAGTAATTAGGTGTCACGGTAATGAATTCGACACGTTGGGATATGCAGCTGATAATCCTTACGGTATTGTTGCTCGGAACAGGAAGGCTTAATGAAACCTCCCGCCGTAGGTTCGAGTCCTTCCTCGGGCATAGGCGTGTGTGTTGTTCTTAGCATAAGTTAGTTTAAGTATTGTTTAAGTCTAGCGAGCGATTACCTCAGCTGTTTGGTCCCTTACGAATTCACACATGCTTCATGAAAGATGACGCAGATGGATTGCCTATTGTAGAGTTTGTGGGTTTAAGGTCCAAAATGTATGCATATCGTACAATAGATGGAGCCACCCAGGGTCAGGCTAAGGGTGTGCGACATGCGTCATCACATGCCCTCATGGTCGAAGACTACTTGCAGTGCCTGTACGGTGGAGTTCGCATTGCTCCGCTACAACCTCCGCATCTGGTACAACAAACTAGTATTCGGTGGCGAGGTCACAAGGTGTACACTGTGCTGCAATCTAAAGTCGGATTGTCACCTCATGACGATAAAAGAGCCCTCCCATACTCGCATTATTTACTTGAAGTGCGAGAGAGACTGAGGGACTCTGACAGTGTGAATGAGAGAGAGAGAGAGAGAGTGAGTGAGTGATTGAGTGACTGGTTGGGTGACAGATTGTATCTAATACTACGGCCCTTTTATCATAGTTTATATATTGTATGTGTGATGTATGACATGCCTGAATGTGTGAGTGCTTGTGTGCATCTGTTTGTGTGCTTGTTAGTGCGTTTGGTTGTGATGTCTGTGTAAACATATATATATATATATATATATATATATATATATATATATATATATATATATATATGGTGTCCCAGCTATCTTGTCCACCCAAAATATCTCTGGGACAATAACAGCTATTGGAAAACGACTTTCACCGGTATCAATGTAGGGCTGGGGCCCATGAATGTACATATTTGGAAACATTCTAAAACGAAAGCATATGTGTTTTTTAACACAAACTTATGTTTTTTTAAATGGACCTCCTATATTTTTTCTTCAGCAATCCATAGCATGACAAAGCACATACACAATGGCGTTGATTGCATCGCAATATTCCCATTACATCCCGAGATATTAAGACGCGAAGTTGACGCTTGAAACACCCGACATGCGCTGCTAGCGCACGTCCTGAGGCTCAGCCGTGAACCCCATGCTGCTCGTAATCGCGATTTGATTGACATGCGTAATCACACTTCCATACTTATCAAGAGGTCCGAAACGAATAATACGGTCTGCTGCCATCCTGCATTAACGTCGTACATTCCAGCAGGTATTTATCGCATAGGCTAGGGGTGATGCGGTTCTGTAACATATCTGTGTACCGCAACGTTAGTCACAAAGTTAACTTCGCTTATCGTTAATCCGTTACTAGAAAGGTAATCCCGTTCAATGTTAAATCTTTACTTTACAGTAGCGTAAGTGACAGTTAATCATTCACTCGTAATAGTAAAATTCATGTTGATAGTTTTAGTGAAACGAGCAAGTGGACTAAATGTTTTACCGTTGTTTAGGTAAAAATGTTTTGATTTGGGAAGTTCAGGTAGGACATAGAAGATGAATGTAAACATGTTTAACCTATTAGTTTTATTATCACATAATTATGAATGCGTTAAATGACAAATTGTCGCAAACAAATGTTTCTTAACATCACTGGGTAAAATGGCCCTTTGTAGAAACTTCCACTGTGATACCATCACTACATACTAAACATAGCGTTCACATCTCATGCTCAAAGTGATGCCCATTGGCTTGCATACATAGAGTCACTCTGCGGATGAAGGATGCCCCACTTCGTGCTACTGTTTCCTCTTTGATGGCTGTACAAGCATCAATAATGCGTTGCTTCATGTCCTCTGGTGTTGTTAGTTCATGTTGGTAAACAGCATCCTTCACTGCTCCCCTAAGAAAATAATCCAGCGGTGTAAGGTCCGGATATCGGGCACGCCACCTAACTGGGCCACCTCGTCCAATCCACCTACCAGGGAACTTACGGTTCAGAAGTCGTCGTGCTCGTAAGGCGTTATGTGCAGGGCATCCGTCATGCTGATACCACATGACCATTCTCCGGTTCAGAGGTACGGTATCCAAGAGAACAGGAAGATTGTGTCGCATAAATCTGGAGTATTGTCTGCCACTTTGGATGCCATTTATAAAGAAAGATCCGATAATGGTATCTCCAATAATCCCACACCAAACACTAACTTTCCACGGACGTTGATGCTCTACCTGACGGAGCCATTTTGGATTGTCTGCGGACCAATAATGCATATTCCTCATATTGACAATTCCTTTGTTGGAGAATTATACCTCGTCGGTAAAGAGAACATCTGAAAAAAAATTTGGATTAGTCAGAAGTTTTTGCTGAGCCCACCGACAAAATCTTACCCTATTTCCAAGAAGATCCTGGTGTAAATGAACATGGTAAGGATGAAATTTATGACGTTTAAGAATACGCTGTGCACTTGATTTCGACACACCAACTTCACGTTCAATTTGACGTGTGCTGATTTGAGGATTCACAGCTATGGTAGCGAGCACAGCAACTTCAGCACGTTCATCTGTGCGTGCTCTAGGACGATGTCGAGGTCTTGGATTTAAGCTTCCCGTTTCACGTTGACGAGATGTGAGACGACCAAACATCCGGCGCGAAGGCGATGGCTTGTCAGGGAATCGTCTTCTGTACAGTCGTTCTGCCTGAACAGCATTTCGTCCACCTACAACAGGGTACAGTACAGGTATGTAGAGTAGGGTATAAAACAGACATATTAACTTAATAATCATAATGTTCGCTGACAGTACTATCACAAACAAGCAATCTCGTAACGTATTTCCCGTCAACGTACATTCTCCATAGATCAGCAGCATCTCTACCATATCTTCATGTGTGTATATTATACTGTACAGTATAAGTTCCGCAACACATCGTTTATTCACAATGTGTACTACCTCCGTGCCGTCACTAGATTACTCTGATGCACGCTGGCCGCGGTGGTCTCGTGGTTCTAGGCGCGCAGTCCGGAACCGTGCGACTGCTACGGTCGCAGGTTCGAATCCTGCCTCTGGCATGGATGTGTGTGATGTCCTTATGTTAGTTAGGTTTAAGTAGTTCTAAGTTCTAGGGGACTTATGACCACAGCAGTTGAGTCCCATAGTGCTCAGAGCCATTTGAACCATTTTGAACTCTGATGCACGACTACACTGGCAAGCGTTGTACTGCACGCCAAAGCAACAACAAATGGGATGCTCGGAGGGTGGTGGAGTACAGGAGTTTGCATGGGTCGCAAATCATAAACAAGGCGAAGTGGTAACTGTGGCAGTAGTGGGAACTACGTTGGACACTTGAATAGGTAGAGCCAGGCCCTGCGCGACAGGCACAATGGGTCATATAACGCATTAGATAAACCTTATTTTGGGTGTGCAGGATAAGTAAGACAACCTGATAGGTGTACGTAGATAGGTAAAACGTGCAAGAGGGAAACCATTATGTGATTATGAGAGTTGATGGCAGCAGACCGTATTGTTCGTTTCGGACCTCTTGATAAGTATGGAGGTGTGATTACGCATGTCAATCAAATCGCGATTACGGGCAGCATGGGGTTCACGCCTGAGCCTCAGGACGTGCGCTAGCAGCGCATGTCGGGTGTTTCAAGCGTCAACTTCGCGTCTTAATATCTCTGGATGTAATGGGAATATTGCGATGCAATCAACGCCATTGTGTATGTGCTTTGTCATGCTATGGATTGCTGAAGAAAAAATATATGTCCATTTAAAAAAACGTAAGTTTGTGTTAAAAAACACATATGCTTTCGTTTTAGAATGTCTCCAAATATGTACATTCATGGGCCCCAGCCCTACATTGATACCGGTGAAAGTCGTTTTGCAATAGCTGTTATTGTTCCAGAGATATTTTGGGTGGACAAGATAGCTGGGACACCCTGTATATATATATATATATATATATATATATATATATATATATATATATATATATTCTAAATAAGTACCCTGATATCCAGGCAGGACCATATAAGCGGTATGTGCTGGGAAAAAATTATAAAAAAAATAAAAACGTGCTATGTATACAAAAATTTTAAGAAACTGTACAAAAATCAACAAAAACGTTTAAAAAATGTAAATGAAGGAAAAAATAGTTTATCATACTATTTCTCGCTTTTGAACTTCATGTGCGTGTGTGAGTGGACGAGTGCATGTGTAAATACACTCCTGGAAATTGAAATAAGAACACCGTGAATTCATTGTCCCAGGAAGGGGAAACTTTATTGACACATTCCTAGGGTCAGATACATCACATGATCACACTGACAGAACCACAGGCACATAGACACAGGTAACAGAGCATGCACTATGTCGGCACTAGTACAGTGTATATCCACCTTTCGCAGCAATGCAGGCTGCTATTCTCCCATGGAGACGATCGTAGAGATGCTGGATGTAGTCCTGTGGAACGGCTTGCCATGCCATTTCCATCTGGCGCCTCAGTTGGACCAGCGTTCGTGCTGGACGTGCAGACCGCGTGAGACGACGCTTCATCCAGTCCCAAACATGCTCAATGGGGGACAGATCCGGAGATCTTGCTGGCCAGGGTAGTTGACTTACACCTTCTAGAGCACGTTGGGTGGCACGGATACATGCGGACGTGCATTGTCCTGTTGGAACAGCAAGTTCCCTTGCCGGTCTAGGAATGGTAGAACGATGGGTTCGATGACGGTTTGGATGTACCGTGCACTATTCAGTGTCCCCTCGACGATCACCAGTGGTGTACGGCCAGTGTAGGAGATCGCTCCCCACACCATGATGCCGGGTGTTGGCCCTGTGTGCCTCGGTCGTATGCAGTCCTGATTGTGGCGCTCACCTGCACGGCGCCAAACACGCCTACGACCATCATTGGCACCAAGGCAGAAACAACTCTCATCGCTGAAGACGACACGTCTTCATTCGTCCCTCCATTCACGCCTGTCGCGACACCACTGGAGGCGGGCTGCACGATGTTGGGGCGTGAGCGGAAGACGGCCTAACGGTGTGCGAGACCGTAGCCCAGCTTCATGGAGACGGTTGCGAATGGTCCTCGCCGATACCCCAGGAGCAACAGTGTCCCTAATTTGCTGGGAAGTGGCGGTGCGGTCCCCTACGGCACTGCGTAGGATCCTACGGTCTTGGCGTGCATCCGTGCGTCGCTGCGGTCCGGTCCCAGGTCGACGGGCACGTGCACCTTCCGCCGACCACTGGCGACAACATCGATGTACTGTGGAGACCTCACGCCCCACGTGTTGAGCAATGCGGCGGTACGTCCACCCGGCCTCCCGCATGTCCACTATACGAAAGACTGCGATGGAGCTCCGTATGCCACGGCAAACTGGCTGACACTGACGGCGGCGGTGCACAAATGCTGCGCAGCTAGCGCCATTGGACGGCCAACACCGCGGTTCCTGGTGTGTCCGCTGTGCCGTGCGTGTGATCATTGCTTGTACAGCCCTCTCGCAGTGCCCGGAGCAAGTATGGTGGGTCTGACACACCGGTGTCAATGTGTTCTTTTTTCCATTTCCAGGAGTGTAGATTAGTTTTTAAGTTTCACCTACTGCCAGCTATACAAGTCACACTAGTTTTAAGGTGAGTTCTACCCAGTTCATTTTAGTGCAGCTGTTTGGGATGAACATTTTAGGACCATCCGCTTCATTGTATTATTAAATTATATCATCTGCTTGAGGTGGGAAATGTTTAGAGTGACACAGTTCAATGTATAAATTAAGTCTTCTGTTTGGGTGGAATTTCACTAGTAATAGTACTAGTGTAAGAGAGACTATACCTCTGCAATTGCTGGAACCAGTATTGCAGTGTAAAGTACAAGCAAAATTTTCCAATCAGTACTATCGTTTTTAAAAATTATGAACTTCAATTAAAAAAAATTCAAACAGTTACAAGAAGTGTGAGTTTAAAAGCAGTATTACTTCGTGTACTGTTAAAACAATAAAATTTGTGGATGTAAAGCTGTGTTACTACTGTAAGTATTTATGTGTGAATGAAAAATAGTTACTTCACAAATCCCTACCCTTACAAATGAATATAAAGGCTTTGCAAGATGTACAAGATATTATTTCAAAGCATGAAGGAGGTGACGTTTAAGATGGAGGAAAGCAAAATATATGTAATGATTGCGTGGGATTTCGCCCATCGTGCAGCACGTATAGGTTTTTAGGAGTAGGCAGCGAGTGATGGTGTCTGCTTCCAATGACGTATAGCAAACATGACTGAAATTATAGCTCCATTTAGTTTCATTAATCCAATTTAAAAGTAATTTTATATTTTCGTAAGCAGACACAATACTATTCTCAGACATCTTCTTCTTCTTTAGCTTACGGATCTCGGGCACCTGTAGAACTCCAGGTCTTTAATAGATGCAAACTTGAAGATTCGTTTTATCCATGCGATCTTCTTCTCGCCTTTGACGCAGTTGATGGTCTCAGGATAATCGAATATTCGAAATGACGTCATCATTTCTTGACTAGGTATACCAGGGTCGTCCCAGTGGAGACTGGGACGCTTTGGACTTCGTGTTTTAACACTGTTCACGTCCTTGAAATACGTACTAAATCACCTACATTAAACTGCTGCTTGCTCGGATCTACCATTTTAATACGTTTGTATACTGTATCTAGAAGTCTATTATCACGAACATCTATTGGTCTCATTTTTATTGTGCGGTGTTTGGTTCGATTATGCTGTGTAATTATTTGCGGGAGGATATCGATACATCTGTGTGAGCCGGCCGTTGTGGCCGAGCGGTTCTAGGCGCTTCAACCGGAACCGAGCGACCGCTACGGTCGCAGATTCGTTTCCTGCCTCGGGCATGGATGTGTGTGATGTCCTTTGGTTAGTTAGGTTTAAATAGTTCTAAGTTCTAGGGGACTGATGACCTCAGATGTTAAGTCCTAAGTGCTTAGAACCATTTGATCATCTGTATGAGCCACGAAGATTGTATTGCATCCGCATCTGAGTTTTCATTGTTCTGTTCAGACGTTTCACGATACTCACCTTCAGATGGGTGAACGTTTAGTAGTGATGTATTCCATGCCGTTCCATCACAGCCTTGAAATATTTATTGTAAAACTCGCCGCCGTGATCTGTCTGAAGGTCGTCCGGTTCAAAAATGGCTCTGAGCACTGTGGGACTTAACATCTGAGGTCATCAGTCCCCTAGAACTTAGAACTACTTAAACCTAACTAACCTAAGGACATCACACACATCCATGCCCGAGGCAGGATTCGAACCTGCGACCGTGGCAGTGGCGCGGTTCCCGGCTGAAGGAAGGTTGTCTGGGCATCGATTCCTCCCCGTCTGCAGCAATCCAACAAACACATGGCCGACTTCGATTCCTGTTTTCGCTTTCACAGGTAATGCTCAGGCATATATAGAATAGGTATTAATGACAATTAAAATATATTTGAATACGTTAGTCACGCGTGAATATTCTCTCATGTCGACAAGATCCTGCTGCCACAGGTCGTCCAAACCTTTAAGCATAACATATCTTCGAGGGTATGTTTTGCATGCAGTTTTCAAACTACAGTCTCCATACTTATTCGATGATGCCTCTCTCTCTAATCTCAGAAATTATTGAAACAATTTCATTTGAATGAGCTGTATTACCAGCGGCAGCTGATGCCATAAGCAGTCGTAGCCGGTCTATTAGCTCATTGGGTATACTGCGGGAATCGATTGCTCACTCTTTTATGCTGAATGTCAATACCATCACCACACTGCTGTGTTTGTCCACAATCCAAAATAGGTCTTATAATGGATTTGTATATCACATTGCTTCGACTCTTTGCATTCTTATGCAGATCAGTTAAAAGCAATATTTCACGATACATTTCCAGATCTTTAGGCGAAAAATTTGTAGTTTTTGTGGGTCTTAGGAAAATAAGGTTCAGTAGAACGGGTGTTGTTTGAAATTGTTTATCGCCGATCTGTTTCGTTTTTTTCATTTCAAGTTACAGGCTGTGTGTCCAACATGTATGGTTTCTCACCACTAACATCGAATGTTTTCTCCATCCTAGCCTCGCTGTGACGGTTAATGAAATCGGCACTAGCGTCATCGTCGTCGTTGAGGAATTTCGCTGTAAGTTCATCGAGAGATTCAGTAACTGGTTTAAAGGTTTCTCGCAGTGCCTGGTCCCTTTTCGAATGCCCTAACCTCAGAAACCGTAACTTCTCGCGAACGGCCTTCCGTGTCTCGCTGACTTTATGCTTAGTCGACATCACGGACTTCCGTGCAGCGTGAGGTTTTATATATCCGCTCTTCATTTCTTGTGCTGTTTCCCTTTCTCAGTAACAGCTTTTTCCCTTTAGTTAAGTTACCTCTTTTCTTTTCAATTGCTTTAACCCGTTCGTATGATGTCCCGTTCTCAATGACAGCTATTCCCCCTTCACTTAAACCGTTTACTTTCTTCTCGATTGCTTAACCCGGTCATTCAGTGTACTGTTCAATCTCAGAAGGGTTTGGCACTATGTCTCTAATTCCTTGCGTAAACCTACAACTTTACGTCCGAGAGTTTGAATTTTCGCGTCCACGTACAAGCAAATGTTTTGACTATGTCCACCCATCCTATCAAATTGAACTTCCGGCATGCATGCGAATTCGTCAATGGTGATGCGTATACTGATGTACTCACCTCTTTGCATGGCTCTACAGGGTGGTCCATTGATCGTGACCGGGCCAAATATCTGACGTAATAAGCGTCAAACGAAAAAACTACAAACAGCGAAACTTGTCTAGCTTGAAGGGGGAAACCAGATGGCGCAACAGCTGGCCCGCTAGAAGGCGCTGCCATATGTCAAGCGGATACAAATTCCGTTTTTTTTTTTTTTTTAAATAGGAACCCCCATTTATATTACATATTCGCGTAGTACGTAAAGAAATATGAATGTTTTAGCTGGACCACTTTTTTCGCTTTGTGATAGATGGTGCAGTAGTAGTCACAAACAAATGGCTCAAAATTTTATACGAACAGTTGGTAACAGGTAGGTTTTTTAAATTAAAATACAGAACGTAGGTACGTTTGAACATTTTACTTCGGTTGTGCCAATGTGATACATGTACCTTTGTGAACTTATCAATTCTGAGAACGCATGCTGTTACAGCGTGATTACCTGTAAACACCACATTAATGCAATAAATGCTCAAAATGATGTCCGTCAATCTCAATACATTTGGCAATACGTGTAATGACATTCCTCTCAACAGCCTTCCGTAATGTTCGCACATGCATTGACTAAGCGCTGACGCATGTTGTCAGGCGTTGTCGGTGGATCACGATAGCAAATATCCTTCAACTTTCGCCACAGAAGGAAATCCGGGGACGTCAGATCCGGTAAACGTGCGGTGCTTCGACGACCAATCCTCATGTCATGAAATATGCTATTCAATATCGCTTCAACCGCACGCGAGCTATGTGCCGGACATCCATCATGTTGGAAATACATCGCCATTCTGTCATGCAGTGAAACATCTTGTAGTAACATCGGTAGAACATTACGTAGGAAATCAGCATACATTGCACCATTTAGATTGCCATCGATAAAATGGGGGCCAATTATTCTTCCTTCCATAATGCCGCACCATACATTCACCCACCAAGGTCGCTGATGTTCCACTGGTCGCAGCCATTGTGGATTTTCCGTTGGCCAATTGTGCATATTATGCCGGTGTACGTTACCGCTGTTGGTGGATGACGCTTCGTCGCTAAATAGAACGCGTGCAAAAAATCTGTCATTGTCCCGTAGTTTCTCTTGTGCCCAGTGGCAGAACTGTACACGACCTTCAAAGTCGTCGCCATGCAATTCCTGGTGCGTAGAAATACGGTACGGGTGCAGTTGATGTTGATGTAGCATTCACAACACCGACGTTTTTGAGATTCCCGATTCTCGCGCAATTTGTCTGCTACTGACGGGCGGATTAGCCGCGACAGCAGCTAAAACACCTACTTGGGCATCATCATTTGTTGCAGGTCGTGGTTGACGTTTCACATGTGGCTGAACACTTCCTGTTTCCTTAAATAACGTAACTATCCGGCGAACGGTCCGGACACTTGGATGATGTCGTTCAGGATGCCGAGCAGCACACGCTCGTTGGGCATTTTGAGCACAATAGCCATACATTAACATGATATCGACCTTTACCACAGTTGGTAAACGGTCCATTTTGACACGGGTAATGTATCACGAAGCAAATACCGTTCGCACTGGCGGAATGTTACGTGATACCACGTACTTATACGTTTGTGACTATTACAGCGCCATCTGTCACAAACCCAAAAAAGTGGTCGAACTAAAACATTCATATTTCTTTACGTACTACACGAATATGTAATAAAAAATGGAGGTTTCTATTTAAAAAAACGCAGTTGATATCCGTTTGATCTATGGCAGCGCCATCTAGCGGGCCAACCATAGCGCCATCTGGTTTCCCCCTTCAAGCTAGACAAGTTTCGTTCTTTGTAGTTTTTTTAATTTGACGCTTATTCCGTGAGATATTTGGCCCGGTCACGATCAATGGACCACCCTGTATATAAATAGGAACTCATGGAAGTTCCGTCTGTACCCTCCATAATTCAGAATTTTTCTTTTATCAATAACAAGAAACCCATACTGTGATTGATTCCAGCAATCTGCACATATCTTTACAAGATCATTGAATGTCATGTTGGTTCCTCCATGAGTCTGGAAAAATTGTTTTAAATTCAGATTGTCCTGTCTGAATATTGTAATTAGGTTTGATGTATCCCTCACTAACTATCTTGGGATTCTGGAATATATCTGACTTAAATAAAATACACCAACAGTCGTATGGCGACCGAAACAGAAATTTCGCCTAGTTTGATCTTGGTTTTCCACAGCAACATCGTCAAATATGAACACTGCGTTTGGCTTTACTTTTTCCGGTGGTGGGATATCGCTGCTCTCACTGAATGTCATGTATGTCACACGATCTACACCCTACAGAATCTCCTGTAATTGTTGGTATTTGGACTGAAACAGAGTTTTTCAATATACACATACATACTCAAAGCGGACTCCATCTGGATGAGCTAGCAGAGACATGAGAACAATTGTCTTGCCACAGTTGGATGGACCTACGATTATTGCACGTATGTTGTCGGGAAGGAATGAGCCATTCTTCTTCTTCCAGTCTTCTTGCGCACCGTCTCATCTCCAGTCGCTTACAACAAAGCCTTGACGCTTCACCCACCCTGCCATGATACATATTGCGTCAGGTATTGGCGAGCAATGAATTTTTATAGTAAATAATTAACGCCTACAGGAAAATTAAAGAGACCTTTGGAGATAAGAGAACGACTTGTATGAATATCAAGAGCTCAGATAGAAACCCAGTTCTAAGCAAAGAAGGGAAAGCAGAAAGGTGGAAGGAGTATATAGAGGGTCTATACAAGGGCGATGTACTTGAGGACAATATTATGGAAATGGAAGATGAAGATGAAATGGGAGATACGATACTGCGTGAAGAGTTTGACAGAGCACTGAAAGACCTCAGTCGAAACAAGGCCCCCGGAGTAGACAACATTCCATTGGAACTACTGACGGCCTTGGGTGAGCCAGTCCTGACAAAACTCTACCATCTGGTGTGCAAGATGTATGAAACAGGAGAAATACCCTCAGACTTCAAGAAGAATATAATAACTCCAATCCCAAAGAAAGCAGGTGCTGACAGATGTGAAAATTACCGAACTATCAGTTTAATAAGGCACAGCTGCAAAATACTAACACGAATTATTTGCAGACGAATGGAAAAACTAGTAGAATCCAACCTCGGGGAAGATCAGTTTGGATTCCGTAGAAACACTGGAACACGTGAGGCAATACTGACCTTACGACTTATCTTAGAAGAAAGATTAAGGAAAGGCAAACCTACGTTTCTAGCATTTGTAGACTTAGAGAGAGCTTTTGACAATGTTGACTGGAATACTCTCTTTCAAATTCTAAAGGTGGCAGGGGTAAAATACAGGGAGCGAAAGGCTATTTACAATTTGTACAGAAACCAGATGGCAGTTATAAGAGTCGAGGGGTATGAAAGGGAAGCAGTGGTTGGGAAGGGGGTGAGACAGGGTTGTAGCCTATCCCCGATGTTATTCATTCTGTATATTGAGCAAGCAATAAAGGAAACAAAAGAAAAGTTCGGAGTAAGTATTAAAATCCATGGTGAAGAAATAAAAACTTTGAGGTTCGCCGATGACATTGTAATTCTGTCAGAGACAGCAAAGGACTTGGAAGAGCAGTTGAATGGAATGGACAGTGTCTTGAAAGGAGGATATAAGAGGAACATCAACAAAAGCAAAACGAGGATAATGGAATGTAGTCGAATTAAGTCGGGTGAGGCTGAGGGAATTAGATTAGGAAATGAGACACTTAAAGTAGTTTTGCTATTTGAGGAGCAAAATAACTGATGATGGTCGAAGTAGAGAGGATATAAAATGTAGACTGGCAGTGGCAAGGAAAGCGTTTCTGAAGAAGAGAAATTTGTTAACATCGAGTATAGATTTAAGTGTCAGGAAGTCTTTTCTGAAAGTATTTGTATGGAGCGTGGCCATGTATGGAAGTGAATCATGGACGATAAATAATTTAGACAAGAAGAGAATAGAAGCTTTCGAAATGTGGTGCTACAGAAGAATGCTGAAGATTAGATGGGTAGATCCCATAACTAATGAGGAAGTATTGAACAGGATTGGGGAGAAGAGAAGTTTGTGGCACAACTTGACCAGAAGAAGGGATCGGTTGGTAGGACATGTTCTGAGGCATCAAGGGATCACCAATTTATCATTGGAGGGCAGCGTGGAGGTTAAAAACCGTAGAGGGAGAGCAATAGATGAATACACTAAGCAGATTCAGAAGGATGTAGGTTGCAGTAGGTACTGGGAGATGAAGAAGCTTGCACAGGATAGAGTAGCATGGAGAGCTGCATCAAACCAGTCTCAGGACTGAAGACCACAACAACAACAACAACATGCCCTTCCATGATACCAACCACTTCAGGCACTGGCGTGCAATGGTCTTTTACGGAGAATATAGTTAAATTGCATAATTTTCTGCTGTTGCATGTTTCCAGCGAAAATACTGGGCAATAGCTTTAGTACATGCAATATAATAAGAAACAAAAAAACATTTACATGGTTATATACATTTGTTTTATTCAGTAACGATACACAGGATGCACTACATCAACACCTTCTTTCTTAATCCTAACGCCAGTACAGAAATAGAAAATAAAGCCTTCTTGTAAGCACCGAATTCAGCGTGTATTTCTCTCAAACTTATTGGCAGTACATTAGTTTTCGCCGGCACCATACTGACCTACAGTCTGAAGTCGTCTACATGCAAACTGTTCATACTTAGATACTATGTAATACCTCTATACACAGCTTTAACACAAGGCAGCCATCTATTCAGTCTTTCCAACACAATGCATAGTACCATCTGCAGAACAAAAAGATTTTTGACGGTGGAGTGCTGAAGATAATTTCGCACAGAGTGCAGAGTCATTGTTCACTGTTGTAATGGATAGAGTTAGAGCAGCACAGCAAACGTCCGGAAGAGGACGGCTCGGGTATTACTCGGCGGTCAAATGTTGCTTGATATACGTTTTTACAAGCCTCCGTCACCGCATTTTAATACTTTTAGATGCATTCTCGATCTCTATCACAATACGCCAATCTCTGTCTATGACTGCTTCTATACCAATATGTAAACGTTTCGAACCACTAGCGGTTTAATTATACACTGAAGAGAAGAGTAGTGGTGCACAATGCTTAACGTGTCTTCTCATCCACTATATCCTCATCCTGTCCATGCAGTATCACTGGAATATTCTGCAATGGCACGTATAATGGAGGCCAGTACCGACCTGCGTCATGCTGATTAAGACCCCGGTGCACTTCAGCGAGTCAGGGGCTGGCTGGTTGTCTTCAATCGCCAATCACAGCTGACTGTCCTGCGCCATCAAGCTGACCAGGTGCGCGACAGGATCCCAGGATGCTGGAGCTGCTGCGTGTCCCGACGGGCTGGGATACGTCGCTGTTGCAGACCCAGACAGGACGTCGCATCCGCTTGTGAGCAAAGAAGAAAAACCGTTACAAGCAATGATAGAAGCACAATGACCCTCACACGGCAGTGAACACAGACATTAAACAGGGGGTACTTACTCTTCCGCGGCCTCTTCGTATTCCGTTGATGCTGGGCGGCGCTGGACGATCTCGACTGGCGTTTCATTCTGGGATGATGACTGCAACTGAGGCTGCAGAGCTGCTGGGCCCATCTTATATCTCCGTTGTGATCGGATGCTGCGTTCCTTTTGGATAACACCAGTTTTAAGTGCTTCTGGTGGTATAATTGTGAACTACACGAATTGTTTGTTCCACTGGATCATAGACATCTCCTGTGAGGTGGAAAACTGACTGTGAATTTCAAAAATTTCTGGCAGTTATAACAACAGTATTGGTCCGCCTGGCTTACAGACTGCATCTTGATACCATTCTGCTGCATTGATATTATTTGCTGAACAGTATTCCTATTCTTCTTCAGGCATTCAACGAATGTAACTCCTTTCCATGCTGCATGTAGGAGGCTATGGTTACTGGCAACATGTCTGTTAAACTCGTACTGATGAGAAACCAATAACTCGTCGATTGAACACCTTCCGCATAGCCACGAGGATGGGTTGGTGGAGGGGAACTAGATGAGGATAAGCAGTTGCTCTTCAATGGTATATATCGCATACACGAATATGCTTCCACTGAAGCGAATTGGCATCAACTACCCGCCTCTTCCGTTTCGGGAGAGTGAATATTTCATGTGGAATATCTCGGCAGTTTGCGCATGCGCATGAGCATGTATCGGTTACGAGATGCATCTTGGCTCCATCCCTCTGCATTCTCGCAATCTGCTGAACTGTATTCTTCTGCTTCTTTCTTCTACACTCTTCCATTATCATAGTCTTCCATTCCCCAAGTAGTGAACTGTAGCTACAGTCCTCCTTCGAATGTGTACATGTAATGCATCTATTGAAAGCTGCTCTATCCTTCATATTCATCTGGTTGATAGAACATATCACGATGCTTCCACAACGACAGCTTAGCAAAGACTGAAGGTGTCCCACCAATTCTGGTCACTTGAGTGGAAAAAAGGGTACATCAGCACAGTCCTGGGACAAAGAAATTCCCGCCAAATTTCGAAATTCCCGCTAAAATGCGGAATTCCCGCCAGTAGGGTAGGTTGGGTGAGAGGGGAGTGGGAGGAGTTGGCTCGGGCAGACGTGTAACTGAGAAAACACATGACGTCATCCGGGGACGGGGATGGGAGTGGTTCGGGGAGGGCTGGTCGGGGCGGGGGTGGGCGGGGGTGATAAATTGTTCAATTTAATTAATTTGGATATTAATTTGATATCAAAATTGCGCCGAGGTTGCGAACTCCCTGCTACTGGCGTATACGACACCGTAGATGCAAGATTCTAATAATGACTGGTGGTTTAATGCAGTTTCTTCTGGTATTTAACTAGGAAGTTCGATATGAAACTGTGGGGTTTAATCCTAAAGTACTCAACGTAATGATCAACGCAAGCGATTTCTACTTACGTGTTAGCATTAAATCAAACAGAATTAAGGAATGAGTACTTGGGAACAATAAAATTTTGAGGCTCATGTCTCAACAAAAAAAAAGTATCACCGACAAAAATAACAGATTATTATGGAGGAATGTGACATTAATGTGAACGAAAAATATAATCATAACGCTTCATATAATGCAGCACAATTTTTCAGTTAATTTTGATGAAAGTGAAGCACGAGAGTGTAACACATTCGTTTTGATTCCAACGTTTGGAACATCAATGATAGAAACAGCTGGAACGAACACAAGACGCCTTCTGTCTTATGGTATTGCTTTCATAAGCTGCATTTTCTGGTTAAGTGTAGCGAGGTTATCCCCTCACTTCTCAGACGTAGGAATAATGGCCAATAAGACTTCTATTGCAGAATATTCACACTCACTATATGTGATGCGTTCAACGCTGTAGGGTTACCTCAGTTACTCAATTCCTCATGCGTATACCCTCAAACCACGTCTTTAATTACAACCCTCCCCCCTCAACTTTTCGCTATAAAGAAACTTCCGCCAGAAGACTGTTAAACGTTAGAGGGAAGTTTACAAAGAAGCGGAGCTAATAATCAGTAAATAAACGTGCTATTTTTTTTTTCGTCATCCGTCTACTGACTGGTTTGATGCGGCCCGCCACGAATTCCTTTCCTGTGCTAGCCTCTTCACCTCAGAGTAGCACTTGCAACCTACGTCCTCAATTATTTGCTTGAAGTATTCCAATCTCTGTCTTCCTCTACAGTTTTTGCCCTCCACAGCTCCCTCTAGTACCATGGAAGTCATTCCCTCATGTCTTAGCAGATGTCCTATCATCCTGTCCCTTCTCCTTATCAGTGTTTTCCACATATTCCTTTCCTCTCCGATTCTGCGTAGAACCTCCTCATTCCTTACCTTATCAGTCCACCTAATATTCAACATGCGACTATAGCACCACATCTCAAATGCTTCGATTCTCTTCTGTTCCGGTTTTCCCAAAGTCCATGTTTCACTACCATACAATGCTGTACTCCAGACGTATATCCTCAGAAATTTCTTCCTCAAATTAAGGCCGGTATTTGAGATTAGTAGACTTCTCTTGGCCAGAAATGCCTTTTTTGCCATAGCGAGTCTGTTTTGGTGTCCTCCTTGCTCCGTCCGTCATTGGTTATTTTACTGCCTAGGTAGCAGAATTCCTTAACTTCAATAACTTCGTGACCATCAATCCTGATGTTAAGTTTCTCGCTGTTCTCATTTTTACTACTTCTCATTACCTTCGTCTTTCTCCGATTTACTCTCAAACCATACTGTGTACTCATTAGACTGTTCATTCCGTTCAGCAGATCATTTAATTCTTCTTCACTTTCACTCAGGATAGCAATGTCATCAGCGAATCGTATCATTGATATCCTTTCACCTTGTATTTTAATTCCACTCCTGAACCTTTCTTTTATTTCCATCATTGCTTCCTCGATGTACAGATTGAAGAGTAGGGGCGAAAGGCTACAGCCTTGTCTTACACCCATCTTAATACGAGCACTTCGTTCTTGATCGCCCACTCTTATTATTCCCTCTTGATTGTTGTACATATTGTATATGACCCGTCTCTCCCTATAGCTTACCCCTACTTTTTTCAGACTCTCGAACAGTTTGAACCATTTTATATTGTCGAACGCTTTTTCCAGGTCGACAAATCCTATGAATTGATTTTTCTTTAGCCTTGCTTCCATTGTTAGCTGTAACGTCAGAATTGCCTCTCTCGTCCCTTTACTTTTCCTAAAGCCAAGCTTATCGTCACCTAGGGCATTCTCAATTTTCTTTTCCATTCTTCTGTATATTATTCTTGTAAGCAGCTTCGATGCATGAGCTGTTAAGCTGATTGTGCGATAATTCTCGCACTTGTCAGCTCTTGCCGTCTTCGGAATTGTGTGGATGATGCTTTTCCGAAAGTCAGATGGTATATCGCCAGACTCATATATTCTACACACTAACGTGAATAGTGGTTTTGTTGCCACTTCCCCCAATGATTTTAGAAATTCTGATGGAATGTTATCTATCCCTTCTGCCTTATTTGACCATAAGTCCTCCAAAGCTCTTTTAAATTCCGATTCTAATACTGGATCCCCTATCTCTTCTAAATCGACTCCTGTTTCTTCTTCTATCACATCAGACAAATCTTCACCCTCATAGAGGCTTTCAATGTATTGTTTCCACCTATCTGCTCTCTCCTCTGCATTTAACAGTGGAATTCCCGTTGCACTCTTAATGTTACCGCCGTTGCTTTTAATGTCACCAAAGGTTGTTTTGACTTTCCTGTATGCTGTGTCTGTCCTTCCGACTATCATATCTTTTTCTATGTCTTCACATTTTTCCTGCAGCCATTTCGTCTTAGCTTCCCTGCACTTCCTATTTATTTCATTCCTCAGCGACTTGTATTTCTGTATTCCTGATTTTCCCGGAACATGTTTGTACTTCCTCCTTTCATCAATCAACTGAAGTATTTCTTCTGTTACCCATGGTTTCTTCGCAGCTACCTTCTTTGTACCTATGTTTTCCTTCCCAACTTCTGTGATGGCCCTTTTTAGAGATGTCCATTCCTCTTTAACTGTACTGCCTTCTGCGCTATTCCTTATTGCTGTATCTATAGCGTTAGAAAACTTCAAACGTATCTCGTCATTCCTTAGTACTTCCGTATCCCTCTTCTTTTCTTATTGATTCTTCCTGACTAATGTCTTGAACTTCAGCCTACTTTTCATCACTACTATATTGTGATCTGAGTCTATATCTGCTCCTGGGTACGCCTTACAATCCAGTATCTGATTTCGGAATCTCTGTCTGACCATGATGTCATCTAAGTGTACCTCCTCCTCTTGTGATTCTTGGACAGGGTATTCGCTATTACTAGCTGAAAATTGTTACAGAACTTAATTAGTCTTTCTCCTCTTTCATTCCTTGTCCCAAGCCCATATTCTCCTGTATCCTTTTCTTCTACTCCTTCCCCTACAACTGCATTCCAGTCGCCCATGACTATTAGATTTTCGCCCCCCTTTACATACTGCATTACCCTTTCAATTTCCTCATACACTTTCTCTACCTGTTCATCTTCAGCTTGCGACGTCGGCATGTATACCTGAACTATCGTTGTCGGTGTTGGTCTGCTGTCGATTATGATTAGAACAACCCGGTCACTGAACTGTTCACAGTAACACACCCTCTGCCCCACTTTCCTATTCATAACGAATCCTACACCTGTTATACCATTTTCTGCTGCTGTTGATATTACCCGATACTCATCTGACCAGAAATCCTTGTCTTCCTCCCACTTCACTTCACTGACCCCTACTATATCTAGATTGAGCCTTTGCATTTCCCTTTTTTGATTTTCTAGTCTCCCAACCACGTTCAAGCTTCTGACATTCCACGCCCCGACTCGTAGGACGTTATCCTTTCGTAGATTATTCAATCTTTTTCTCATGGTAACCTGCCCCCTTGGCAGTCCCCTCCCGGAGATCCGAATGGGGGACTATTCCGGAATCTTTTGCCAATGGAGAGATCATCATGTCACTTCTTCAATTACAGGCCACATGTCCTGTGGATACACGTTACGTGTCTTTAATGCAGTGGTTTCCATTGCCTTCTGCATCCTCATGTCGCTGATGAGGACAGCGACATGAGGACAAGAGAGTGCCCTGAACCTCTATCCGCTCCTCCGCCCTCTTTGACAAGGCCTTTGGCAGAATGAGGCTGACTTCTTATGCCGGAAGTCTTCGGCCGCCAATGCTGATTATTTATCAAAATTTAGGCAGCCGCGGTGATCGAACCCGGGACCGAAGACGCTACCCCTAGACCACGGGTACCCCTAAACGTGCTATAACGGGACTAAACTCTGACAAACTCCAATTCTTGAGATGCTTATTCTTATTATTGAATTCACGATGCTCTTACATAGCGGAACAGTTTTTATTGTAAACATTATCCGGATCTGTTTGGAAAACTTAAGGAAATTAATTTAATAATAGTTCGGGAAGAAATTACACGTGTAGCGCAAATAAAAAGAATGAGAGTTTCATTCTAAAACGGTAACAATCAGCGCTTATCGTCATTCCGTTAGAGTTTTGTTACATACATATAATCGTCAGTTCGAGAGCGCCTCGTACACTGCACGGCAGTAAGTATTCATTCTGTCACTGTTACATTTCTTCTGACAAAGGTAGGTACTTGTAAGAATGATAAATGATTTGAAGTGTATTTCACACCTAGTTTTCCTCTGAGTTATATACCTACAAGTAACCTACTTTCATTTTCACAAATTTGATAGTATCATTAAAGGAAACACGCTATTTGCGAAATGTGAACGAAATAGTATATTTCATTGTAAATAACAAATCTGATATGTCTACAAAGATTCCATAAACTAAGTGGATTCGGTGTTTAACATGTGTTCAGATCCGAGTGAGTCACTAGGCAGTACTGACTGATAAGGATATGTGGTGGTGATGAACTGTTCAGTTGAGGAAGTCAGAACGGTATTACGAAATTTGTTCTTATTTGAAACTTACATTTTAGGAAATTGAAACTTCTGTAACTTAGCACTATTGCCATATTGTTACTTTGACTTAAAATCCTTTATTTTATACATTTTCCTATGTTAGACACGAACAAAAGTTGTTTTACTTCGCCCGTACTATACAGCTGAGAATTCAAACGTATTTGAGCGGTCAAATACATTTACTCGGAAGACAGTGACACGAGAGATTTCTGTACTTAAGTACTTATTTCCATGGCAGGTCTGTTTTACTGTAGCTACGTAGCACTAACATATACTGCGTATTAAAACGTGTGTGGAATCCCAAGGATACTATATCGTGAATATGTCACGACACCTTTTGCGGCTTCATTCGCGTTAGCTTCAGTCCTGCCGCGGAATATTTAATACCGGATTCGGGTCGTAAATTTCCTTAGCGGCGAGTGTGGACGGAGACTGGGAAGAAGAAACAGGAAGGCCGCCACGCACACAATCAGTGGCCCGTTCGATGACCTTTACAGATAGTGTCACGCGAGACTTTGTAAACCCGAGGCCCTAGTTCCCATCGCCGTTTATACTGAACAACCTATACATTAAACTGTTCCTACCTCATCGTATATTAAGTTGTTCCTACCACACCGTATTTATGTTCTAGCTACCTGTTTTCAACGAGACAGCGATTTTCAGCCACCTTGTAGTCTATTACTTCCACATAATTCTCCGCAGTGTTTGTGTCGATTTATCTGGGAACTTAGAAGCTCTAGTTAAACAGTGATTCTGCAGACGTAACATTTTGAATGCAAATATTTATCGGAATATAGCATGTTTCTGTAGGTTTCTGTTTACATCTGTAGGTAGACTGATATATGAATCAGGTTATTAGGTATCGCTAATGTTTACCTTATTAGTCAATAGAGATTTCAGCTGTTTAGCATGCTATATGTAAGAGCGACGTAAAAAGAATCGGATTACTTTTGAATGAATAATTAAAGCGTGTTTATTACCTTCATCACTTTTCAATCGGTATGAAGAATGTTACGACTCCGGCTGCAGCTTGACTTCCGCAGAATTAAAGAACTGATTCTAATACTGATTGTAATCTGGAAAGCGTTGAGTGGGAAGAAACGAAAATCCGTTAACTTCTTTCTTCTTGAGGTTAATAGAAGAGATGAGGTAACTCAGATTGCTGGAATATTTCTGCCCATATGACATAAACAATATATCATGTTCAGGACGATATTGAAATATGATGACCATTTCGCAAGCATCTATGTTTTCCTGTAATCAATGGAAGAGTTTTTAATCCTCCAATAATCGACTGGGAGAACCACAGATTTGCAAGCGATTGACGTGCTAATAAATCCAGCGAAATATTACCAAATTATGAAAACAACTCAGACCCATAGTTCAGAAGCCTACTAATAATGAGAATGTATTAGACGTAATGGCAAAAAACGTACTTGATCTCTGTGAGGACGTGAATAAGTACTGAAACTGGCAAATGTGACCAAAGGAAGTTACAGTAACTTTACTAAAGTACAATCGGTTGTTTAAGCAAGTAATAAGATTTAAATGTTCAGTAACATAGATAAAGAGACAATGGTATAATATCCCAATGACGACTTCACAACATTTACTTGTATGCACGAGCATGCAGAGGAACTGTGGCTGGAGTTTACAAGAATACCTGACCGCATACAGAATAGATATGCACCTAGTACAGTGGTTCACAACCTGGGGTCCTTGCCCCCTAAGGAGCAAAATGAAATTTTCTGTGGGGTAGAAACATAACGGTGCAATTACGTTTCGGTCACGAAGCTTAATAATATTTGAAAACCATTACTGTTATCTCTGTTTCCCAAGATTGTAATACTGATTACATAATTTACCAATGTTCCCAATGATTACAGTTTATTTTAAAATACACACACACGTACACACGCAAAAATGTTTTGCATCGCCTCAGTTCAGAGAGTTCGGTAACCTACACACAAAACTGGAATAGAGACCAACGTAAACATCATTTCCGCCCTTTTTATTGCTCATGAAAGGCACACATTGCATCTTGTACCATGCAGCTAGACCTTAAGAGGCGGTGGTCCTGGCTGCTGTACACACCGGTACCTCCAATACCCGTAGCACGTCCTCTTGTATTGACGCATGCCTGTATTCGTCGTGGCATAATATCCACAAGTTCGTCAAGGGGCTGTTAGATTGTCCCTCTCCTCAACGGCGATTCAGCATAGATTCTTCAGAGTGGTTGGTGGGTCACTTCATCCATAAACAGCCCTTTTCAATCTATCCCGGCATGTTCGATAGTGTTCATGTATGGAGAACATGCTGCCCACTCTAGTCGAGCGATGTCGTTACCCCGAAGGAAGCCATTCACAAGATGTGCACGATGGGAACGCGAATTGTCGTCTATGAAGGTGAATGCATCGCCAATATGCTGCCGATATGGTTGCACTGTAGGTCGGAGGATGGCATTCACGTATTGTACAGCCGTTACGGCGCCTTCCATCACCACCAGCGGCGTACGTCTGCCCCACATAATGCCACCCCAAAACAGCAGCAAACCTCCACCTTGCTGCGCTCGCTGGACAGTGTGTCTAAGGCGTTCAGCCTGACCGGGTAGCCACCAAACACGTCTCCGACTATTGTGTGGTTGAAGGCAAATGTGACACTCATCGGTGAAGAGAACATGACGCCAATCCTGATCGGTCCATACGGCATGTTGATGTGCCCATCTGTACCGCGCTGCATGGTGTCGTGGTTGCAAAGATGGACTTCGCCATGGAAGCTGGGAGTGAATCTGCGCATCATGCAGCCTATTGCGCACAGTTTGAATCGTAGCACGACGTCCTATGGCTGCACGAAAAGCATTATTCAACATGGTGGCGCTGCTGGCAGGGTTCCTCCGAGCCGTTTACCGAGGGTTGCGGTCATCCACTGCAGTAGCAGCCCTTGGTCGGCTTGAGCGAGGCATGTCATCGACAGTTACTGTCTCTCTGTATCTCCTCCTAACTTCAGGCATCATCTCCCACCACGGGCAACGCAGTGAGAGACGGTCTTCACTCAACGACAGAGAGTATAGGCGTTTGCGTAGAGTTGTCAATGTGAGACGTACGACGTACGTATCCGGTAGGACAACGTGGCAAAATTTGGCGTTAATGGCTATGGCACCAGACAACGAACTCAAGAGTTTTTGCTAACAGGACTACATCGCCTGCACCGCCTCTCTACCGTAACTGTTGGACCATAGACGACCGCAGGAAAACCGTTACCTGGTCAGCTGAGCCCCAATTTCAGTTGGTAAGAAGTGATGGTAGTGTTCGAGTGTGGCGCAAACCCAAGATGTCAACAAGGCACTGTGCAAGCTGGTGGTCACTTCATAGTGGTGTGGGCTGTGTTCACGTGTAATGGGCTGGTTCGTCTCCTCCAGCTGAACAGACTGTTGATGGAATTTTTGTGTGTGGCAATGCACCTTGTCAGTGAGCTACGATACTTCTTAATTAGTTTGAAGAACTTTCTGGACGATTCGAGCGAACGATTTGTCCACCCAGATCGTCCGACACTAATCCTATTGAATACTTATGGGACATAATCGAAATGTCACTTCGTGCACAAAATCCTGCACCTGGAGCACTTTCGCAGTTATGGACGGCTATACAAGCAATACGGCTCAATGTTTCTGCAGGGGACTTTCGACTTATTGTGTCCACACCGCATGGAATTGCAGTTCTAAGGCAAAAGGAGGTTCGACACTATGTTAGGAGGTATCCCACGACTTTTTTCACCCCAGTGTATGTAATGGCTACAACACTGCAGTAGCGCCTACACGTTATTATTATTATTATTATTATTATTATTATTATTGTTGTTGTTATTATTATTACTATTATTGGTGGCAGTAATCAGACACAAAGCATTCGGAGCTTGAAGACTTCCAATTTCTGCCAGTTCAATATAAGTAGAGTCCTGCAATTAAGTGATTTACAAACAACAAATGTAGTACATAAATTTTAATTTTATTGATTTTTAAATGGGTATTGGGGATTTGGGTAAAGCAAGAGTCAGTAAGGAGAAGAGTAGTGCAGAAGAATTATGTTTCGTAACAAGTGTCTACGCTCAAAGTGGATAGTTCGCTTCCTTTTGCGAAAAGGAGTTGTTTACCACTAACGGTGCTCTGACAACTGCTTCATCGTCGCACAAAAAAGGGTTGTTAGAAATAAGCATTTCCATTTGTCTCATTGATCAGTAGTTCATGGTTTTAAAAAAGTTACAAAAACAAAACATAATTTATTCTTCATCATTTTAGAAATATAAGTGTTGGAAGAGATTGGTTTTTTCACTCTACAGATTATTAAGGCTTTATGCTGATAACGATGGCGAGGGCGGAGGGGGGGGGGGCGGGTGGAGATACGGTGAGGGGAAGATAAGGGGGTGTAGGGTGTAGATTATAAATGATTGCACTTAGGCGTAATTCGTGAAGCCTTCTATGACTAGCGTAGGCGAATCTTTAGGAGAGACTACCTTCAGCACCCGGCGTTGCCAGGATATGTACTTATTTCAGTTACGTTAGTCCATCTCCTCCTTCCCTCATATCTCTGGTACTATGAGTCATATAATAATTTTGTAGGTACATTCCACAGGAGATCTGAATACTGTCTGCCAAATTGGTTGTTAAAAGAGTTAATTGCAAAAAAAGCAACAAATATAAAAGTCATGACTTCATACCTGATGTGACCGTTTTACTGCATGAACAGCGAAAATGTAGTAAGCGATAGACTTCTTCCCTTTCATCATTTTTTGGAAGTTGTCATTGAGGAAAAGTTTCGTAAAGATTTGAAATTATGTGTAAAGTTGGTTGCAAATCACTAATTTCTCTCGCACGTACTGGGTAGTATGCACGGTAGCGATACATTATGCAATATGTACATTACACAACGCAGTGTGGAAGTGCGGAATAAACACAATGGAACTCTGATAACCATTGTATTTATTATATGGAATCGCATCACGTACCACACATCGACAAAAAAAAAAAAGCATTTTCACAAATATGATAAATATCTTTCCAAAGACTAAATATTTTTTCCTAATTTGCTTAATATTCATGAAATCAATAAGTATCTTGTAGTACACGCTTTCTAAAGTAGCCTGTGTTCTTCTTCAGTGTTCAAGCTACCCCGTTACTGAAGGTCATCGAAATCAGTTCAGCGGATTGACACTAACAAATTTAAAAAGCATCCATGATGCGGCAATTTTCGCGGATCTCAGTGTTTATGACGTCATATATCACAAACTAAATGTCGTTCATAGTTATAGTTTTCACGTAATTTTCATGTACATTTAGTGGTATAAGCGAACACTTTCTGTAAAATGTGTCGCGAATACAATTTGTAGTAAAGAAGAAATTAATTAAAACATCGCGCCTGATACGAAAACGAACAGCGAAAATGTAGACTTCTTTCCCTTCTTCATTGTGGGGAGCGCCAGCGAGAAAAAGTTTCCTAAAAGTTTGAAATTATGTGTTAAGTTTCAAAGGCTGGATGAGAATAAAATCTGAGTATTCGCTCATCATGGCCTACACTTCTTTTTGATCCCGCTCTCACCCCTTTGATAGGCAGATTGTTCGTAGCCCGTCAGTGGTTCTTTCGAGACAATAAGTGAAAAGTGTACCAAGTTTAGTTGAAATAAATCAAGTGGTCTCGGAGGAGATGTGGAACACACATACACTTACATGCATACGTACTCGTGCATACATTTCTATAACACTTATGACTATATATGTTTTTTTTTTTCGTGCTCCAATTTTGATACAGCCTGTACGGCGACCGTAGCTACGCTGAAGATACCACTGAAAATCCCATAAATATCTGTCTAATAATTTTGCAGATTAGTATGTTCAGACAGACAGACAAGAAAGTTTTAGTAAAACGTTAAATAATTTTTTTTTTGTGATGCAGTATTTACGAAGTAAAGCCTGTCCGGTGTCCCAACCTATGCTCAAGTTACCTGCGAAAATTCCATTAAAATTTGTCTAGCAGTTTTGGAGATTAGCGTGTTCAAAGACAAACAGACGGACGCGACGGCCATACAGCTTTATTATTAGTACAGATATCCCACGAAACATAAATACTGGGTGATCAAAAAGTCAGTATAAATTTGAAATCTGAATAAATCACGGAATAATGTAGATAGAGAGGTACAAACTGACACACATGCTTGGAATGACATGGGGTTTTATTAGAACCAAAGAAATACAAATGTTCAAGAAATGTCCGACAGATGGCGCTTCATCTGATCAGAATAACAATAATTAGCATAACAAAATAAGACAAAGCAAAGATGATGTTCTTTACAGGAAATGCTCAATATGTCCTCCATCATTCCTCAACAATAGCTGTAGTCGAGGAATAATGTTGTGAACAGCACTGTAAAGCATGTCCGGAGCTATGGTGAGGCATTGGGGTCAGATGTTGTCTGTCGGCATCCCTAGAGATGTCGGTCGATCACGATACGCTTGCGACTTCAGGTAACCCCAAAGCCAATAATCGTACGGACTGAGGTCTGGGGAACCTGGGAGGCCAAGCATGACGGAAGTGGCGGCTGAGCAAACGATCATCACCAAATGACACGCGCATGTAATCTTTCACGCGTCTAATAATATGAGGTGTTTTTTTTTGGTTCTAATAAAACCCCATGTCATTCCAAGCATCTTTGTCAATTTTTACCTCTCTATCTACATTATTCAGTGGTTTATTGAATTTTCAGATTTATACTGACTTTTTGATCACCCGGTAAATTCGAGTCACATGCAAAGTTTGCCAGTGGCGCCATGAATGTCCAAACCCTCATGGATGGAACTAAGACTAAGGGCAACAAAGTCGAAGCAGAAATACTGAACTCCATTTCCCAACGTACCTGTGGTAGAGAAATTACCAAAGCACTACCGTAGTTCACCACTCGCACCACAACAATTATGAATGATATAGATATTAGTGACCGTGGCGTTCAGTCATAGTTAAAATCCTCGAAATCAAACATGGTGCCAGGGCTGGGTGGGATCCCTGTCAGATTCCATAAAATATTCGCAGCTCCTTTGGTTCTCATTTTAACTATATCATACCGTAGATCCCTTGAGGAAAAGAACTGTATCCTCCGGAGATTGGCTGGTCACGAGAGAAGTAGTAGAAGAGATTTGCAAAACTACTATGGTAATCATTTCCGTTTTGTTTTCTTCATGAGGTCTTAAGACACATTTGTGACAGATCGACTGAGCGTGTGACGCTGCTCAGACTGGCTGGGTTCAGATGGAAGTGCCCTTTGAGTAGGGCCACGGCTCATATTGTGAGAATCCTCTGCAGAGACAAAGGCCGTGTCCGTGGACGTGGAAAAACGGAGAAAGCACCGCTCCGACCTGCTCGCCTTGGTCCGCTTGGCCTTGTGGGTGTCATTAACGCAGATCTGCCCGTGTGGAGGGCCGCTCGGGACGCGGACCGAGGGAAAGCTGCCCGCCTCCAATTAGACTGCGGTGGTGAGGCTATTGTGCAAAAGTGCGTCTCTGGGAAGTTTCGTTCAGCGCTGATCAAGCTCACGATTACGCCCGGCGTCATACTAGTTAGCACTGTGACGAGGTGAAAGCAGCACTAACACAAAAAGTGGCGCCATCCGGGCGCGATCCAGTGGGAGGTTTTATTGGAGCACAAATGACCACATGCGGAAAATTAGTCGCACTCTGGCACGTATCTACTAATGTGTACGTGTGTGAATATTGCGACACACAAGTAAGTAGCACGACGGGAAATGTCAGTGACCAAAGTTTCTCCAGTAATGAATGTTCCTTCTAGCTATCCATGGAATAAACGACGTTGTACTGGATTTTTCTTGACGCTGAAGAAATGTATGGATGAAATGAGATATGTTTATTGTTTTAATTATACAAGCAAGAAACACTGAAGATATTTAACAGATTAATGAGGTACATCGATACAACTGTCAGGAATCTGAAAAACTGCTTGCCAGCCATCAGCTGTATGGATTCATTATTTATTTTCTACCGGTGTTGGTCGTAGCGGCCATCTTCACACAACGTCTGTATCATCAAAAACCAAACTTACACACAGGATAGAGTTGATCAAGGTATACACGGCGAAGTACTTACAAAAAAACTGTACGTTAGAGAGACATGCAACTCAACTTTCCGTCGGACAAACTGAAAAAGATCAGAGCCTTTAATTGTTTACAGAACTACGTATAACATGCCTGATTTGGATACCAGCACAAAACTGACTTCCTTTTTATTAAACAGAATTATCATTGAGTTGGTAACTGACCTCTTCTGAAACGAGAGCATCAAGTAACTTATGCGTATATTGGAAATCTAGATACTTTATAATCGAATTGTGTTATACTCAAAGATATATACTATCGACTGTTAGTCCACATTTTTACTTATAGTTGACAATATACAGGGTGATTCAGCTGCCCCTACCAATATCATTTTATGCAATCCGTACTGTTACATCTGGCCTTCAAAAGTCATTCCAGAGATTATTATTTTGCCTCGCTCGCTGCCAACAAACTATTAGTCCTACGCGCAGTTAAATTTTTTACTGTGATACTTTTTCTTTAGAAGCCGTAGTTCTCAAGTTATTCCTATCACCGTAAAAAATCTGCGACTGTGCGAATTATTTCCCACGTTTGTCCCTTCATGCTCTTCATCGACTGACATGACAAGGTCATACCACCGGCTTACCTGATAAATTATAACCTAGTTTACCTAATAACTCTGTGAATTTTAAGGGGAGCCGGAACAATGAAAATGACAAAATTAGCGTTTTTTAGTTTTTTTCATTATAAAATTATTTGGAGTTTTCTGAATAAAACAAATCAAGTTTCACTCTTCTAAGTGAATTCTAAGTGTGCTTTTTGTCGCTGCAAAATTGATGCGCCGCGTAGACGGTTGTAACGACTTGGTGTGTCATCTCTGACGGCGCCGCTCGCTGGCTGCAAGCAGGGTATCTATCTGTTCATATCGGTAAACATAAACGCTATACCGTGTGTGTTGACTTGTGGAGTTTTCTTTGTGTTGTTTAGCTGTTCAGTTTTGCGTATTTAACGAATTTTGCTCGTACCTGTTTTATGTATTTGGTTTGTGGATATCAATATGCCCCGTTTCAGCAATCGAGTGTTAAGGAAAGGCACAATGAGTGGAATAAGAAATCTTTTGTTGTTTCGAAGGGAGGTGCTGCTTAGACTGCTTCACCGACTACTCCACATGAATGAGATAGAACTTCTTCCAGTAAGAAACTTTGTGACAGCAAAGAAAAATTGGAAAATTAAGAAAGTAACAGTAATGATGTGAACGAAATAATTAATATTTCATTGCTCTCTAATATTTTGAAACATAACTTATTATGCCAAGTTTGCAAAGAAAGAGGACTGGAATTGAAAATAACTTCACACATTGGTTTGGTATGTAAAATGTTATTTGTAACAAATGTTCTGCAGAAGTTTCGTTTTCTAATTCTAACAGTATTCCTCATAGTGGTTGTAGTGGAAAGAAGGTGTATGATATAAATGTTAGGCTAGTGTATGGCTTGCATTGCAATGGCAAGGGCAGTGCTGCAGGGACAATGTTATATGGAATTACGAACTTACCAAAACCACCAAAGAAGTGTGGATTTTATAATGAATTGGTGGGATCTTCTGCTGAAGATATTGCTCAAGCAACAATGAAGTCAGCAGTTGAAGAAGCTGTGACAGTTAATGGAAATTGCAGAGATTTAACTGTTGCTTTACATGGATCATGGCAATGTAGAGGTCATAAATCTCTAAATGGAGTTGTGACAGCTACCAGTATAGACAGTTGCAAAGTAATTGATGTTGCTATTCTCTCAAAACATTGCAGATGTAAGGGCAATACCAAGGACGAACATACTGAAAGCTGTGAAGCAAATTTTTACGGCACTAGTGGAGCGATGGAAGCAGAGGGAGTGAAAGCAATTTTTTCCAGATCACAGGAATGGTTTAATTTACGATACACTAAGTATCTAGGAGATGGTGATTCTAATGGATATAAAGCTGTAGAGGAACTCAAACCTTATGACAATGAAATTCACATTAAAAAACAGGAGTGCACTGGACACGTGCAGAAGCGCATCGGGGCTCGCTTGTGCAAACTAAAGCAGACATTAGGATCCCAGAAACTTTGTGATGGTAAGACCCTTGGAGGAAGAGGAAGATTGACAGATGAAGCAATTGATAGACTGCAGACGTATTATGGGTGTGCAATTACGCAAAATACGAGAAGCATTGAGCATATGAGGAGAGCCGTATGGCCATTATTTTTTCATAGTGCATCAACAAATGGGCACCCACCACATGCACTGTGCCCCACAGGTGATACTCACGGTGTAAGTACCAATCAGCAAAGGAATATGCCCATAAAAACAGTTTGCCAAATGCTATAATTGATGTAATTAGGCCCATATTAAGAGATTTATCAAAGCCAAGTTCATTGGAAAAGTGTTTACAAAACACAAGATCCAAATGAAAGTGTAAATAATTTAATTTGGATTTGGATTCCCAAAAGTGTGTTTGTACAGATAAAAACACTGCATTTTGGACTGAATGATGCAGTGTCAACATACAATGAAGGAAACGTTATCAAATGTGATGTGCTGAAACGTTTAGGTTTCCAACCAGGACTCAACACCATTTCCACAATGCGCCTAACTGATGAAGAAAGACTAAGAGGTGCAGGAAGAAGTGACAAAAGCCTACAACATGCAGCAAAAGGGAAGAAAAGACCAGTGAAATGGAGACTAATACTGGAAAAAGAAGACGATGCTGATAATCCATCATATGGGGCAGGAATGTGTTAAAAAACTCTGGAAGCCATTTCCTGTAATTTTAAAATTTTCATCTTTGAGGAAAATTTTCTCAAAAACTGCTGACAGTATATCAATGAAATTTATACACAATATTGTTTACTTCTTTTCCTTCATTTTTACAACGAATTGTAAAAAATATTGTATAATTCAAGAGTTATAGAAGAAAAAGTGCAAAATTTTAGAGAAAAGATAAGCATCTGTTTAAAAAAATTGTAAAAAAAAACCAATAAATAGTTCTTAACATGGCGTTATAACTTTATAGAGAAATATTCACTGAACATGTAGTCCAACTTTCAGAGCAATATGTCTAATGGTTTTAGAAAAAATGTTCCTTCTATTTGATAAAATTAACATTGAGGAGATGGATCGTTCCGTCTTCCTATAACAGCATAACATGCACAATTACATTGTTGTATTTGTCATGCCTTTTGACTACGATACTTTTGTGATTGTGAGGGTTAAGTTTGGGTCGAATTGTCAACGTAATTAGTTATAGTGTGAAGTTTACAAAAGTCGTTTTTCTTTCATTACCCTAACGGACACGTATAAGTTAGTAATGTTGACAAAATAGCCGAATATGCTGGTGGCGTAATACAGACCAAAATAGGTCGAGTATCGGGGAAAGTTCGTGAAGTCGCAGGTTTTTGTACAGTAGTAGGAGGAGTGCCACAAACAAACAACATGCTATAGTTCTATCTACGAACGACGTTGGTTCGCGCCGTTCGAGACAGAGACGGGGATGTCATTGTTGCCGGTTACAGTAGGTAGTTGCTACAACGCGCACACGTGCTCCTCTCTTGAAGAAAGCGTAAATACTGCAAATTACATCGCTCGCTTGCTTGTGTAGAATTTGTCTGTTACCATCACCATCAGCCGTGACAACACGCATCAAATGGAATAAAAATTCACTAAATAAAGTCCAAGCAGAATACGTGAGCGATGCAGTGACCAGTTTTCGTCCATAACGCTGGGCGACTTCTTTCGTTTGTTCAAAAGGGGAGACCGACAAGTGTTTTCCATCTATCGGCCGGTTAGCGATGACAAAATGGGGGCGCGCCCTGCAGTCTTTTCCCAAATGGTTTTACAGAAGCCATTCGGTAAAAAAGTTTCATTTCTGCTTTAGTTGTAGTTTTAAATGTCAGGTTAATGATGACGTGGCCATCATTTCATTAATGGTCATAGTTATTGTGATATTTTCGGGGAAGTAAGACATTGCACGAAATTCGATTTGAATTAAAAAAATAGACGTCGCTATGATTTTCCATATTAAATATGTTGTTGCGTATGAAACTTAGCTAACATATTGAATTTTTCTTAGAGTTGGTTTGAGATGTCTGTGTGCCACCAATCTCGAGAAAGTTGATCTGACGTAGCACACTCATTTGCGATGGCACCGCGCTTGCGATAAAGCCAGGGTGAAATATCCACGACATTCCTGATATTTCATAAACGGATTGAGATATCGAAATGAGATTTTTTCAAATGATAGCACGTTAAGGGGAGAGTATTTTTCCAAATCATTATTATGTAAAACTTCATTATCTACCGTGTTATTCCACAAACTACACAGTTTTCGATGAAAGAACGTGATTTTTAAGGGCCCTCGATACCTGGTGAAACTAGAAATTGGAACAACATAGTGAAGACATTACACGTTTTTTGTACGACGGATGTGCTTCTTCGTGAGCTGCTGATCGTACTTTTCCTCAGTTTCTCTCTTAATAATCTTCATAAACCACTGTTTCAGAATTCTCTCGCAATTGTGTCCGTACATGTTAGGTGAGACTGTGTATACTCCGCTGCGTTTTGGCCAAATAAGCAAATTTTAACATGGAACCCAGAGAAATGTTTAAGTTTTACTCAAAACTCGCCACGCTTAACCCTTTTCTCAAAGTTACAAATGGTTAACAAGCCAAGCGAAAATAAATCGCTGGATTTTCGGTGGAATTCTTTTTAGATACTAACCGAAGCAAAGTTGACAGTAGATCTTTTTGAATGGTCACCACGCAAGTGTGCATGCGAAGGGGCCCCACTTAATGCCTACAAAAAAATGTGAGAGTATACTTCAGTTTGGAACGGCATTTCCACTTCAGGGCTCTTCACTGCCACTGCAGCGTCTGCTCGCAACACCCAATAGCGCTCTACCCATGCGTGCTCTGCCGTCTGCGCATCTTCCGGCCACGGCATTCTGCGCTGACTGTAACTCGCTACGATCACGTTTAATGCTCGCATTGGTTACGATATTCATAGTAGAGCCCTGAGAACACCACTGAACACTCATTGGCTTTCGGAGAACGCGTGACATAGATGCACAGAACAAGCCTAAATTAGACCACCATAGTTCCTGGTTTCAACTACAGAAATCGGAACTGGTAGGGGTTAGCGTGGGTGTGAAGGTGCATTTGAAGGTCATCTTTGTATGCTTTCCTTGAATGACTCGAGAACTGTGACTTCCAGTCATAACATATCCCAGTGCCAAATTTAACTACACTCATGCTTATAAATTAAGGATATTGCTGATACATGGTGAAACAACACTCTGGTGGGCGATTTGCGGGTTTAAATCACCTCGGGGTATGGTCATGCGGTGCATTTCACCTGCGGTGGCGCTGGCATCAGTCCACATATGCAGAGGTGTGTAGGGGCATGTCAGAGTAGGGTGCAGCGGGTAAGTGTGCAGACGGTTTCAAATGTGCCAATGGTCAAACGCAGCAGGTCGTAGCACGGGCCCTCCGTGAGCCACAAAGTATGATCTCAAGGAAACGGGTCCAGGCGATACAGTACCGGACTCCACAGTGTACAACACCACAAGAAGGCAGATATATCAACGTCAGACCCACAGACGGCCACAGAGTACTGCAGGTAACCTTGCTCGGGACCTTACCACAGCCACTGGAACAGTTGTCTCCAGACACCCAGTCTACAGATCACTGAACACACATGGTTTATTCACCCGGAGATCTGCAAGGTGCATTGCACTGTCTCCAGGTCACAGGAGAGCCGTAAAGCCTGGTGTCAAGAACACAGTACATGGTCATTGGAACAGTGGTCCCAGGTTATGTTCACAGACGAGTTCAGCTATAGTCTGAACGGTGATTCTCGCCGGGTTTTCATCTGCCGTGAACCAGGAACCACATACAAACCCCTTAATGTCCTTGAATGGGGTCTGTGTGAAGGTCGTAGTTTGATAGTGTGGGGTGGGATTATGAATGGTGCACATACATCCCTGCATGTCTTTGACAGAGGAACCGTAACAGGTCAGGAGTATCGGGACGTATTTTGCACCAGTATATCTGCCTTTTCAGGGATGCAGTGGGTCCCACCTACCTCCTGATGGATAATAACGCACGGCCCAACCGAGCCGCCATCGTGGAGGAGTACCTTGAAACAGAAGATAACAGGCGACTGGAGTGGCCTGCCTGTTCTCCAAACCTAAACCCCATCGAGCACGTCTGGGATGCTCTCGGTCGATGTATCGCTGTACGTCTTAAAACCCCTACGACACATCAGGAGCTCCGACAGGCACTGGTGCAAGAATGGGAGGCTATACCCCAGCAGTTGCTCGACCACCTGATCCAGAGTATGCCAACCCGTTGTGCAGCGTGTGTACGTGTGCATGGTGATCATATCCCATACTGATGTCGGGGTACATGCGCAGGAAACAGTGGCGTTTTGTAGCACATGTGCTTCGGGACGGTTTTCTTAACTTATCACCAATACCGTGGACTTACAGATCTGTGTCGTGTGTGTTCCCTAAGTGCCTATGCTATTAGCGCCAGTTTTGTGTAGTGGTACGCTGTGTGGCACCACATTCTGCAATTATCCCTAATTTGTGAATTTCCTACAAAGACGTTGAAACGTCCCTTTAGAAAAATTAATGAATTACTGTGCAGATAAACCTCTACGTTATTTGATTTTCAAACAGATGAGTAGAACTGAAGATACTTAGACATTTCTCTCTTTACTTATTCTGATGAACACTAAACTGACACAAAATATTTTCAGCGCAACGCAATCTGAATTTCAATAATCCCCGCAAAAGAATAGCCCTGACTAACATTAACCTATACCTTTCACGAATCGCTTACCTCACAAAAATCTTCGTTACTCGAACTACTGCAATACAGCGAGCGCCAATACTGCCGGCTAAATAAGAGATTCTAACTACTGAAGGCACTAACTACTGATAGGCATACTTGTCAAATGAAAGATTTTGATAGAGAACAGACAATGTATTTACCTTAATAATGTTCCAAAGTCATCATATATATATATATATATATATCAGTTCATGATATCTAATATTACAAATTTACTCTCAAAACTCCGCCATCTCTCTCCCCACATCCACCACTGCTGGCGGCTCACCTCCTACTGTGCAACGCTACGTGCTGTTCACATCCAACTGCCCAACACTACAATGGCGAAACGGATCTGGTCTGGGAGGTGGGACTATACCAGGCACGGTCTACATCTCAATAGGAAAGGGAAGGGGAAACTGGCTGGGGTAATAGCAGGAAAATTAAAGGGGGGAGGCACTGCCATGAATGGTAAAATACCAGTGGTTACAGGTGTTGGAGCAGCACCTTTTTTTAGGATAGGTAAGACAGAAAGATGTCAAGCTCTACGAGAGGTCAGGACTGAGACAAATCTTCAGTTTAGGAAAGAAATTAAACAGCACAATTCTAGCACATTGGATCACCAATCACAGCTGTGAATTATAAATTTTCACCAATCACCAGAAATTTCATCTCCACCAAGTTGTATCTCAGTCCTAGGTAATTGCATTGATGAATTAAAGTCACCCAACCCAGTTGACATAATCTGCCTCTCTGAACACCATGTGACCACTGGTATAGGAACTAGGCCTAAGCACAATGAGAAACTCAGACAGTAGAGTACTGCAAATGTTAGAATAAGGAAAGGTTCTCATAAAAGTATAATTAAAAATAATGTAAGTATATTTCATCAAAATATTGGGAGTTTAAAGAATAAAATAGATGAGCTTCTGGTTTGTTTAGAAGATTTAGAAGCTGAGGATGAAATAGATATACTATGCCTGTCTGAGCATCACATTGTTACTGGTATGGATAAGGTAAATGTAAGTGGATATAAACTCTCTGCACATGTAATGAGAGAAAATATGGAGAAAGGAGGAGTTGCCATATATGTCAAAAGTTATCATTGTGCAAAAAGTATAGAAACTAAAAAGTTTTGTGTAGAGAAACATATAAAAGCATGTGCCTGTGAGCTTAAATTAAATAAGGGCACATTTATAATTGTAACTGTATATAGGTCCCCATCAGGAAATTTTCATCTACTTCTGAAAAATTTGGACTCCTTGTGCTATCTGTCAGACAGGGGGAAGCAAATTATTATTTGTGGGGACTTCAATGTAGATTCTCTGAAAGAGGGTAACAGGAAAAATGACCTTGAAGTATTGCTCAGTTCTTTCGATTTGACACCCGTTATTGATTTTCCTACTCGGGTGGTAAAGGATTGCAGCTCACTGATAGATAACTTCTTTATAGACCAAGATAAGTTTAACCAGATAAATGCTCAGCCTGTTGAGAATGGTCTTTCTGATAATGGTGCACAGCTAGTTACAATATATGACATAGCTCCAGTCAGCAATACTAAACAGTCCTCCAAAGTAATAAGTTCAGTCAACAATTTAACAATTGCAAATTTCAGGGAAAGCCTGCAGCAGTTAGTCTGGGATGAGGTGTACCGTGAACTTGATGCCAATTTAAAATATAATTTATTTAATGACATTTTTGTAAATGCATTTGAAAACTGCTTCCCCAAGAAAATAGTTAAATATACTCATAATAAACCTTGTAACTAACCACGGCTTACTAAGGGTATAAAAATATCTTGTAACCGGAAAAGGGAAATGTATCTGACAGCAAGAAAGAGTAGTGACCCAAAAACTATCAAACATTATAAAAACTACTGTGTTATATTAAGAAAAGTTATTAAAAAATCCAGAAGTATGTATATCATATCTGTAATCATCAACTCTGATAATAAAATTAAACCAATTTGGAATATTATTAAAAGAGAAAGAGGTCTACCAAGAGCACAGGAAGACAGTGTTACCATCAAATTGAATGAAACCTTTACGAACAAAAAGTCAGAAGCTGAAAATATTTTTAATAATCATTTTCTAAATGTTGTGGATATAGTAGGATCCAGGTGTTCATTAGAAGATGCTAGACTGTTAATAGAAGAGGCCATACCTATGCAATTTGATACAATTGAAATGTCACCCACTTCTCCCTCTGAAATTAGGAAAATAATAAACTTCTTAAAAGCAAAAACTCACATGGAATTGATGGCATTTCCAGCAAAATACTAAAAGCTTGTTCTCAACAGATAAGTAAGATTCTCAGCCACCTGTGTAATAGCTCTCTGGAACAGGGCATTTTCCCTGATAGGCTGAAATATGCTATTGTTATACCTTTGCACAAAAAGGGGGATAGATCTAATGTCAACAATTACCGTCCAATCTCCCTTCTAACAGCTTTATCCAAAATTTTTGAGAAAGTAATGTATTCAAGAGTAGCTTCACATATCTGTAAAAACGAAGTACTAACAAAATGTCAGTTTGGTTTCCAGAAAGGTTTTTCAACAGAAAATGCCATATATCCTTTCACCAATCAAATTTTGAATGATCTGAATAACCAAATACCACCCATTTGGATTTTTTGTGATCTCTCATAGGCTTTTGATTGTGTAAATCATGAAATTCTGCTAGACAAGCTCAAATATTGTGGCATGAGTGGGACAGTGCACAAATGGTTCAATTCGTACCTAACTGGACGAGTGCAGAAAGTTGAAATAAGCAATTCTCATAATATGCAAAGATCAGCACATTCCTCAAACTGGGGAACTATCAAGAATGGGGTTCCACAAGGGTCAGTCTTTGGTCCTTTGTTGTTCTTAGTATATATTAATGACTTGCCAGTCTATATTCATGAAGAGGCAAAGTTAGTTCTCTTTGCTGATGATACAAGTATAGTAATCACACCTGACAAACAGGAATTAACTGATGAAATTGTCAATAATGTCTTTCATAAAATTACTAAATGGTTCCTTGTAAACGGACTCTCACTGAATTTTGATAAGACACAGTACATACAGTTCCGTACAGTAAATCGTATGACACCAATAATAAATATAGACCTTAATCAGAAGCATATAGCTAAGGTATAATATTCCAAATTTTTAGGTGTGTCCATTGATGAGAGATTAAATTGGAAGAAACACATTGAGTATCTGCTGAAACGTTTGAGTTCAGCTACTTATGCAATAAGGGTCATTGCAAATTTTGGTGATAAACATCTTAGTAAATTAGCTTTCTACGCCTATTTTCACTCATTGCTTTCATATGGTATCATATTTTAGGGTAATTCATCACTGAGGAATAAATTATTTATTGCACTAAAGCGTGTAATCAGAATAATAGCTGGAGTCCACCCAAGATCATCCTGCAGACATTTATTTAAGGATCTAGGGATATTCACAGTAGCTTCTCAGTATATATACTCTCTTATGAAATTTGTTATTAACAACCAAACCCAATTCAAAAGCAATAGCAGTGTGCATAACTACAATACTAGGAGAAAGGATCTTCACTATTCAAGATGAAATCTATCTTTGGCACAGAAAGGGGTGAATTATACTGCCACTAAAGGCTTTGGTCACTTACCAAATAGTATCAAAAGTCTGCCAGATAACCAACAAGTATTTAAGAAGAAATTAAAAGAATTTCTGAATGACAACTCCTACTCCATAGAGGAATTTTTAGATATAAATTGAGAAAAAGAACAAAAAAATTATTAAAAAAATTAAAAAATAAAAAAACACAAAAAATTAAAAAGTTGTTATATTAACTTAAGTATGTTGTTAAATTAACTTAATCTTTACGAAATATCGTATTCATGATCGATGGAACTAGTATTAATCTAATCTAATCTAATCTAATCAGGGAAAGAGACGAAATCAAATTAGCACGACTACAAGTGAACATTTAACAAAGAAGCATTTAATAAGTGTGAGTTGTGTGGGTGCAAAAGAATGTCTGATTTTCAGCCCTGAAGTTAATTCATTAACTTATATATCTATTAGGGATTTTCTACATTTGTCTAAAAAAATGAAGAAGCATGAAAACTCCCACTCACACAAAAATGCGAAACGGATAGTAGTGAAAGCTTAAATATTATTTCGTTCTTGCCATCAACTGTACTTAATTATGCACAAAACAACAAAATTCCACAAAAACAATTCTTTTTTAGTTAAGTTAAGCATATTATTATTCTTATCTTGATCCTGTCTCAGACGTTAGTCTGGTTAAAAATGGGAAGTGACATGGACCTTGATCAAGAGTGACTTCCTTTTAACTGTACGGTATATGTTATATTGCATTTATGAACTTTCGGGTAATTGAACATGTATCAATAATTACAGATTTCTGTAGTTGTATGTATAAGTGTGGATGTAGCTGTATTGCGTCTATGTACTGGTGGATATTGTGTGGTATGACTCCTGTAGTTGATAGTATAATTGGTATAATGTCAACTTTATCCTGATGCCACATGTCCTTGACTTCCTCAGCGAGTTGGATGTATTTTCAATTTTTTCTCCCGTTTTCTTTTGTATATTTGTTGTATTGGGTATGGATATTTCGATTAGTCGTGTTAATTTCTTCTTTTTGTTGGTGAGTATGATGTCAGGTTTGTTATGTGGTGTTGTTTTATCTGTTATAATGGTTCTGTTCCAGTATAATGTGTATTCATCATTTTCCAGTACATTTTGTGGTGCATACTTGTATGTGGGAACGTGTTGCTTTATAAGTTCATGTTATAAGGCAAGCTGCTGATGTATTATTTTTGCTACATTGTCATGTCTTCTGGGGTATTCTGTATTTGCTGGTATTGTACATCCGCTTGTGATGTGATCTACTGTTTCTATTTGTTGTTTGCGAAGTCTGCATTTATCTGTTGTGGTATTGGGATCTTTAATAATATGCTTGCTGTAATATCTGGTGTTTATTGTTTGATCCTGTATTGCAATCATGAATCCTTCTGTCTCACTGCATGTATTGCCTTTTCTTAGCCATGTGTTGGATGCGTCATGATCGATGTGTGGCTGTATTAGATGATACGGGTGCTTGCCATGTAGTGTTTTCTTTTTCCAATTTACTTTCTTCATATCTGTTGATGTTATGTGATCTAAAGGGTTGTAGAAGTGATTATGAAATTGCAGTGGTATAGCCTATGTGTTTATATGAGTGATTGCTTTATGTATTTTGATAGTTTCTGCTTGTTCTAGAAAGAATTTTCTTAAATTGTCTACCTGTCCATAATGTAGGTTATTTATGTCGATAAATCCCCTTCCTCCTTCCTTTCTGCTTAATGTGAATCTTTCTGTTGCTGAATGTATGTGATGTATTCTATATTTGTGGCATTGTGATTGTGTAAGTGTATTGAGTGCTTCTAGGTCTGTGTTACTCCATTTCACTACTCCAAATGAATAGGTCAATATTGGTATAGCATAGGTATTTATAGCTTTTGTCTTGTTTCTTGCTGTCAATTCTGTTTTCAGTATTTTTGTTAGTCTTTGTCTATATTTTTCTTTTAGTTCTTCTTTAATATTTGTATTATCTACTCCTACTTTTTGTCTGTATCCTAGATATTTATAGGCATCTGTTTTTTCCGTCGCTTCTATGCAGTCGCTGTGGTTCTCCAATATGTAATCTTCTTGTTTAGTGTGTTTTCCCTTGACTATGCTATTTTTCTTACATTTGTCCATTCCAAAAGCCATATTTATATCATTGCTGAATACTTCTGTTATCTTTAGTAATTGGTTGAGTTGTTGATTTGTTGCTACCAGTAGTTTTAGATCATCCATGTATAGCAAATGTGTGATTTTGTGTGGGTACGAACCAGTAATATTGTATTATTTAGCATGTTGGATAGTGGGTTCAGAGCAAGGCAGAACCAGAAACGACTTAATAAGTCTCCTTGGTATATTCCACACTTAATCTGTATTGGCTGTGATGTGATATTATTTGAATTTGTTTGGATATTAAGTGTGATTTTCCAATTTTTCATTACTATGTTTAGGAATGGTATCAATTTAGGATCTACTTTGTGTATTTCCAATATTTGTAGTAACCATGAGTGGGGTACACTATCAAAAGCTTTTTGGTAATCGATGTATGCGTAGTGTAGCGACCTTTGTTTAGTTTTAGCTTGATATGTCACCTCTGCATCTATTACCAGTTGCTCTTTACATCCCCGTGCTCCTTTACAACAGCCTTTTTGTTCTTAATTTATAATTTTGTTCTGTGTTGTATGTGTCATTAATTTCTGTGTAATGACTGAAGTTAATATTTTGTATATTGTTGGTAAGCATGTTATGGGGCGATATTTAGCTGCAATTGCTGTGTCTGCTTGATCTTTAGGTTTCAGATAAGTTATTCCTTGTGTGAGTGTATCAGGGAATGTGTATTGGTCTGCAATGTAACTGTTAAATAATTTAGTTAGCTGTGAATGTGTCGAGGTGAACTTCTTTAGCCAGAAAATTTGCTATTTTATCTTTTCCAGGGGCTTTCCAATTGTGAGTAGAATTAATTGCTTGGGTGACTTCATGTTGCAAAATTATCACTTCAGGCATTTGTGGTATCATCTTGTATGCGTCTGTTTCTGCTTGTATGCACTGTGCGTGCCTGTTACGTTGTACCGGGTTTGACCATATGTTGCTCCAGAAGTGTTCCATGTCTGTTATGTTTGGTGGATTGTCTGTTTTAATGTGTGTGTTATCTAATGTCTGGTAAAATTTCTTTTGGTTTGTGTTGAATGTTTCGTTTTGTTTCCTTCTACTTTCACTTTTTTTGTATCTTCTAAGTCATTTGGCCAATGCTTGTAATTTCGGCTTCTTTTTATCTAATTGCTCTATCGTTTCTTGTTGTGAGATTTTACCTAACCTTTTTCGTTTTTTCTCTGACATTTCATTTCTTATAAATTGTGTTAGCTGTCCGATGTCTTTTCTCAGTTTTTCTATTCTGATCTTTAGTCTGTGTTGCCATGCTGGTTTTGTGCGTTTCTTCTGTGTGTTGGTTGGTTCTGATCTCTGCCTAGTGTGTATATTTAGTGTAGTGAGTGCTCCTATATAAACCAGTAGTTGTACCTCTTCCATGGTTGTGTTTTCATTTATTTTGTTGTGTATGATTGTGTTAATAGTTTTTATTGTTGTTTCGACTTGTGGGTTATTTGGTGGTCTACGCAAAAATGGTCTAATGTCTGTATTTGTGTCTTTGTATTCTATATATCTCAGCTGAAATTTTTCTTCTATATCTAACATGTGTGTCACTTCGTGTTATATTTGTGCTTGTTCTGGTGGCTGTCTTATGATTTCATTTGCTCTGATTGTTTAATTGATGCGTGTTGTTCTTTGTTTGTTTGCTCTGGGATGTTTGAGTCCATTACTATATTTTCTTCTTCTTCTGATTGCACATTATTTTGTTCCAGTATTTGTTGTACTTGTTGTTTGATTTTTTCTAATTCTGACTGGGGTATCCTGTTATTTTTTATTATTACACGGATCTGATCAGGTGGTCGTTGTTCTGTTAAAAATTTTAATTCTGGGTATCTGGTTAAAAATATGTACACTTGTGATCTGTATCCAGTTGTGTTGGTTCCTAGGTTTGTTGCTTGGTAATAACAGAACATGAGGTGTCGATTAACTTCATCTGACCATCTCATCCTCTGTCTTTGTTTTCCTTCTAGGGTGGTTGTAGGAATCACATCCTGCAAAACACCTCTATAGGGACTTAAATCATTTTCCAGTTGGCTAGCAGTGTCGTTACCATTGTGGGCGGGCGCAGGGTTCAAGCGTCGTCCCCGACCATGACGGCGCTTGTCCAAGGCTTCTTTAGTTCTGTCCTGAACCGACTAATCACACTAAAAGGGGGGTTAGCCCTTTTAGTGGTTTGTTCTTTTCGTCGCCTTTTACGACTGGCAGAACATACCAGAGGCCTATTCTTTTCCCGGGCCTCCATGGGGTTATTATTATTATTATTATTGTTATTGACAGCAGCTGAAGTTGTATAAATATCTTGATAAGGATAATTATTATCTAGCAGTTGCCATAAATTTCACACTCTCATATTTATATTAATTTGAAAACTTGTAAACATCCAGAATGTACGCTTACTAGCCGCCACTCTTTCGAGGAGTCTGTCGCTGATGGAGAGATAGGCGACGGGTTCCGGGCAGTCAGGAGTATATTGTCTTTTGGAGTGACGAAAAAGTATATTAACTTTATTTAAATAATCTGACCGACAATGGTAGTTCTAGAAAATGATGATGGCTGTAGCTTGTCATCCGTAAAAAAATTCCTAACTGGTAATGGCTTATTATAGTGGATGCCCATTATTACTGTTGCTAATGAACCCATTTTTTCAAGAACCGTTTTCTGTTTTACTTTATTCCTCCAACTGTGAGGTTATGAAGAATTAGCCTGGTGCATATCTTCATAGCGGTTTTGTCTTCCGTGTTGGTATTCCAGTTGTTAAAGGTTTACTTGGAAATATTGAGTGGAGCTGTGGACGCCAGGAAGTGGAGTTCTAAGTGGAGAAATCGGAACACTTTTGAGTTCAATAGAGGGGTGACAGGAGCGGAGGCAGCCAGACCCATTTTCATTATGTGTTGGGTTAATACCATTGGAAAGAATATGGCAAGTAAATGGCTTTCTTGTTTTAATGATGAGTATCTTCACGTTAGTGACTCCACGCTCAGCAGGTCCTGCGAGGTTTCACGAAGATCGGTTTAAAGGCATTAATTCACAAGATCATTCCACCGTCGCTTGAACTTCACATGCAATGCTGAAGGTTCAAAAATCGGCTGTACACGCTCGAAGCTAAAATCACAAAAATCAGCGGTGCATCTCCGCTCTCTCGTCAACAATTGGCTTGTGAACAACACCGACCAGTATGTTATTGACATCGAGAAATAGTATCTTTATGCTAACATAATGGAAAGGAAGGAATGATTGAGCCCAAACAAAGCTGCATCTCCCCGTACAAAGATCAGTGCGCATTCACAAAAGACGATGTTATGCATCTGGTGGAACGCGACGTTATTCTACGATTTGCTTCCCCGAGGTGTAACCATCCCTGCTGACATTTACTGTCAACAACTGAGACGTCTTGCAGACGCAGTCGAAAAACAACGACCAGGAAGACTGCGTGAAGTGTGCTGCTCACGATAACGCATTCTGCTAGATTGACGAAAAACACTATACAGGATTTGGCACTGCCGGATTTAGCAAGCGCGGAGCCCGTAGCAAGTTCTGAGAAGGGGCCCTTGGTTTGTTTAGGTCATATAGTTTAGGATATAAAATAAGACAAGACTCTTACAAATAAACTTTTCTCGATTTAATTTCGGCAAATTTAGAAATAATAAGTTATAACAATGTGTCTGAGTAAATCTTATTCAATGGTTATTATACTGAGGTCATTTAAACGTTCCTGTCCGTACATCTTAATTCATTATTAATGCTCTTTAACGATGAAAAAGAACGTTCTCCATTGCAGTTAGTGGTCACTGAAGACAGCTAAACGCGGAAGGATACTTCTATAATTGGAAACCACGATCCTAGCGAATTTTCGATGACCGCATCTCGTGGTCGTGCGGTAGCGTTTTCGCTTCCCACGCCCGGGTTCCCGGGTTCGATTCCCGGCGGGGTCAGGGATTTTCTCTGCCTCGTGATGGCTGGGTGTTGTGTGATGTCTTTAGGTTTGTTAGGTTTAAGTAGTTCTAAGTACTAGGGGACTGATGACCATAGATGTTAAGTCCCATAGTGCTCAGAGCCATTTTTTGAATTTTCCATTACAAATTTGTAGCTCCAAAATTTCGTTCTTTTTTCTGTCAGTGGCAGCAGCGATATCCATTTTCAGCACCTCAACGGACTGTACCAGCTCGTCGCCTAGCGACTCTACTAAATTATCTAAGTATTCACGATATTAGGAGTTCTTTTCAAGCTCTCTTCTGCTGTAAGAGATTTAAAGTACCGTAATATTCCAAAAACATTAGTCAGGTGACGGTATTTTTCCGTCCGTTTTGTCAATTATCACAATAAACACCGGAAATTCAAAAAGTTCTCCAGGTATTGGATTTTCTTCAACTTTATCTAGTGTAGTTGACCCACTAGAACGATCGTACTTTGGATTTCGCTTGTATCGTCTTGAAGTATGTTAATGATATTCTTCACAGACAGTCATGGATTTGACTTTAGCCTCAGTTTCTGAAAATGTGAACCTCGTTGCTTGGATGTATCATGTAAGGATTTATAAAGTGCATATCCGGTGCTCAGATCTTGATCAGACGAAACGCTAGTCGCTTGCAAGCGTTCTAGGATTCTGTTCCATGCGACACACATTATTCTCTTTTCCAACTTACTCATTTTCAAAAACAGTCCGTAAGCCTGATTGCGGCACTCTACCTTTTGATACATATTAACAGATACTTCATTCAAAACTTGCCTGATAGTATTAATACCAAATAAAAGTGCCTTTGTAGTATCAGCTCTGGCCGATCATCTAGTGCCCGATAACCTTTTCAATATCGGAATTTTAGTACTATTATTTTTCAGTGCTTTCAAAAGAAGGCCTCATCGATAGGTACAAGCGGAAAAAATGTATAGAGGCTTTCAAGGAAATCAAAGAAAATGGATGCCTCTGTACAACATTCTGCAGCACATTAGGCGACCAAATTTAGCGAATGTGAAAAACAGGGTATATATTCATCATACTTGTTTATGTCTTTAAGTCGTGTTTCTGAGCCGGTGTACCTGCTACTCATGTTACTGCCATTGTCATAGCTTTGCCCACGACAATCCCAAAAACTTCACAAATCTTTCCACTGGCCCGTATGGTAGGACATAGCGCAGTTAATCTACGTAAGATATATCAGGAGTAGAATCCAATGAGACTGAATAGTTTTTGAATCTCTTAATTTCGCAAATAATATGATCGAGTATGGCTGATGCAATTAGATGGATAAATTTCTCACAAGTTGTTTTCGACAAATATGACTTATGTTCCTTTTCTTTATTTGCATGAATATGTTGGGCCAGAAGCACATCAAATTTGGCTAGTAATTGTAATAACAGTACCTCGAAATGCTAGCCCTCGCTCAGCTAAAAAAATTATAGCTGCAGCAGTTCTTTCTAAGAGTGTTCGCCAATACTATTGTTCGCTCTCAGCTTGGCTTACAAGTTGAGACTCGGCACTTACACCCTTGCTTTTTAGAACTAACAGGGAAATTATCGCATTTCTATGCGAATTGCTTTCTTCATGTCTCTTCAGCAAAATATTTGCTTTATTACAGTCATCAAATCCGTCTGTCGTAAGCCGTGGCGAATCTGTCACTTTGCAAACAAAACAGAACAGTCGCCCTTTGCTTTCTGAATAGCACAACCAATCCCTCATGTAAGTTTTATTCGTTAGTTTATGTTTATACGTGAAAAACGACTTTCTACAGAATCTTGACTTATTTTCCTTCTCACTTTTCATATGCCTAATTTCGCTACTTTCCTTCATAATCAAATAATCTCTGTCAAAGCTGTTTGTCACTCACCAAAACAGAATACATTTTTCTTTCACTTTTGGTTCCATTTGCGAAAGATGCAGTAACATCAGAAGCCCGTAACATTTCTTGACTTGTCTTTGTCTTGAAAACGAGGTCTCTGGGCCGATAGGACTTCCTATGCTTTTCAGTTTAGTTTGGCTTGGAGACGACATGGCTGAACTCGGGAGACTTGCCGTCTGTTCAGTTGCTGTATCACTTGTGGAAAACGTAACTACATCGGATAAAGTTGCATATTCTGATGAATCTTCTGTAGTATAACTATCATCCTTACAACCAACTACAGATTTTGTATTTTGCACTTCATTTTCTGTATATTCGGCAAAATGATTCTGAACATTAAAAAACAATTTACGTGATTTAGATATAAAAGCATGTTTATTTCTCTCTTTTTCACCTCTTGTTTTACACTTTGCACTTCCAGAAGCGTAGTGACGTCCAGTATCTCTCTGTCTGAGGTCATGGTGGTTAACTCGATCTATGTAGAATGGAAAATAAATAATAAAATAAAATGGAACACTACTATTAATCAGATTGCGTAAGGCCTAAGTATTACAAATAATATACCTCCATTTTCTGTTGAGACTAGCGCCAATTGACTGCGTAGCCGCTAAGCTATGTATATGGGAGTTTTTCACCAATAAAGCTTTTGCGAATGATAGAGAAGCGATTCTGCTCACTAGCACTATACGAGAGTGGAGCGAAACCAACAGTCGCCTTCCAAGAGTTCAGACTGCTACAGCTTCCCGCCTATCGAGAGCTACTGAATCTCTGCCCATAAAAATTATTTAGGAAGAAGAAGAAAACGAGTTCAGAGTGAGCTCTCAGCTGTTATCTACCCATCAGTACAAACTCAGACACATCTTTAAATCATTCGTAATTGGCTCTCTCTACAAAATAACATCCACTTGACTTCAAGCGCACTAGTAAAGTGTCGCCTCCCACAAGCGACGTAGCATGAGAATGTGGGCCATATTGTGAAAATATGCAGTTAAGATTTGACTTTACTCGTGCACATTGGTTCTTAGTCACTCTCTCTGCCACACTGAATCCATTTTAAGCCTAAGTGCGAAATATATACGTAACCTCGACTTACCGGCCACCCACAAGCTACGGTGTGCCAGTTCCCGTATTTGAATGGAAATACGGTCAGACTGAAACGGTTGAATGTAAAATAGCGAGAGATAGTAAAGTTATGACTGACTAAAATCATTATTATCCGGCTATTTCACATGCAAATGGAAGTGTATGGGTTTTTCTTTGCGCTCTTACTCGTAAGTTTTAGTTTCGTTGCAGATATCATAGACAAATTTCCAAATGAAAAACGTTCGATGTTTCTTTACAACCTACAATCGTGGTAAGAACAAAGGACGCTAAAATGAGGAAATAAGTGATAATCTTCTGAAGATTTAAGATCATCAGCTCGAGACGATAGCGAGGGAGTATACGAAATGATCTGTCACTTTCTGGAAGACTAAAAAGAAGACAATCTTTCAGGAACCTTAAGAAGATTTTGCAATTGTTATAACAAAAACGATCTGTACATTAACAGTAAATAGGGAGGAAAGCTATGTACGCGTGTGCAAATGCTTTCAAAGGTCAGCATGATCGATGTACATAAATTTAATGTCGTATGTTACAATGACGTGACGTTAACATATTGAGTAATGGAACATTATAGCCACAATACAAATTGGGCTTAATTTTTTAAAAATAATCTCTTACGTATGTGTACGTTTTCATTTTGGTTCGAAAGATAACCCATCTTACTACAACGAAACAACTAGTTACGAAACAGTCATATTTACTACGTGTGAAGAATTTTTCAACGACATTCCAGCTACTATGCCTATGCGAGTTTTCGATAGACAGAACATGTATAAGCGTATTATTATTTTAGTAATCACGTATGGTCGTCCTCCAATCAAAAAGGGACGAAAGACAACGCACTAATTGCAGTCCGTGCGTCAGTAATACTACATAAATCTAAACAACGTGCCAACGGTATCTGCAGATCGGCACTTGCGAGAAAACGTATTTTCTAAAATCATACAAGATTACAGTAAGCTATTTTCATTCCGTAATTCTTTTCAGGTCATGAAACCTTGTTAATGAATGAAGAACGTGGAACAAAAGAATCTGCCGTTCCCGGAATGACGATAAAAGCAGGTGGAAGAAGATTGCCAACTGGTTTAAAATTGTCACAAGTCTTGCTTTCGCCAGGTTTGTCTTCGTATTGACCGCATCCAAGGCAGTCCATTGCGGGGATGGACTGAGATAAGCCCGGACTTGTTTCTGTTGACGGGGAAATTAGAATTATTGAAAACAACACATTAATACACAATCTTTGCTAAAAGTTTACTAAATGGTGACAATTGTGTGAGTAGTTTCGTTCAACGGGTATTAAAAGAAGCTAGAGCCACGCACACTTAACCGTTCTCCTGACACGTATTTTTTTTACCACTTCCCGTGAAAAATAGTTTTGAGAGTGTTCACGTGCTTTATTAGTCTGTAACTGGAGCGAGAGACATCTTTAATTTGTACATTTTTATACTGCGACTAGCTTTTACCGTGGCTTCGTCAGCGCATAAAAGACGCCGGCTCGGACGGGGATTCACAAAGCTTTGCCGTTCTGCCAACACATTTGATTGTTTGCAGCAAGTGACAATGTCCTATGGTGTGTAACAGCACATGCCTTTATGGCAAAACTGCGATAACTTTGATAAATTAGACCTGCAAAAATACAACTGAAAATCGCTTCCAATTCCTTACATTAGTTTTTGCGTGGTGCGCGTACAGAAATGCAAATAATAATTCTAAAAATAATTTTTTTCGCTTTGATTGCTGTTATAAAAAACACCCTCATATTCAGTTTTCTTAAATATCTCCTACGTACAGACATCTTCAAGTTACAGTTTTATTAGGCTATATTTGTAAATTCACAATGCAGTGGAAACCACTGGGCGTATCGTTCAAAGAGTACCGGCTTATATGCAGTAATGCTGTGTCCTATATTGAATAATTTACGCTGCCAATGTCTTGAGTAGCTGGATGGGCGTCACTCCAGATCACCATCCGTTGAAAAACTGTTAGATGTACCGTTAAGGGAACACTTCCTTTGAATTGTAAAGCTGATAATATTAATGTGAAGCACAGATTCAAGAGCTACATCATTCTTCAACGCTATTGATATGTAAATTGAAAATTATTAACCTGTTATTAAAATAATCGTTTAACCAATTAGCTGTGTTCGTGTTTCACGCTTTACCATTAAGAGGATTCAGTGCGGTGGGGTACTGCAACGTACTAATGCTTAAAATGTACATCACAGATGGTCAAAGCTGCGCACTATCTAAATTATTACCCAAATTTTGACGTAAAATCGATTGCGTGGTTGTCATTTCACCGGAGTTCTGTTTCCATCTTTAAAATATGGCTTCAAGTCGATAACGCTCCATTGTGGTATTAAAAACTCTCAGGTATATACCAGTACTAAGGGAGAACAAATTCTGAGCGCTAAATAAATGTCTACTGTATTCGAAATCATCCAAATAAAAACAACAGTGTTTTATGATGATAGCAAACACAAATAGCGGATTACTACATAGTTACAAACCGAGAACCAATATTCTTTTTCATTGTTTAAACTTCGGGGTACATTTGAGCGAACACGGACCTTACCTTATGCTTCAGTGGTTCCCTCTCTTCAGTCAACAGCTTTGAATCACTATATAAAATCGATGTCACCCAGCGCAATCTTCTACTTTGTAAAAGAAGTTGAGCTACTTTTCTAAACATTCTGCGTGGTGTCTGTTTGTTCTATATCGTGTCTACCTACCACTTTCGCGCAACGACACTCTGAGCGTGTTTTTTAGGGAATTGACTAGTTTGAACCTGGGACCTGTTGCTGGTAAGGAGACGCCAGACCACACATGACATGTAGAATTCAGAAGAGGCCAGTGAGACTAGCGATGATATAACCAAATACTTAATGATTTCAGCGTCAGCCCCACTGCACTCCCTGTAAAAGAATCTTAATACTAACTAAATTTAGTGGAAGGGGTTCAAGGCTTTCCTATTTTTAGTTAGCTGGTAAAATAACATCGAAAAAGCTGTTAAGTTTACCACTGGAAATTTTATTCTACTCACAAAACATTGTTTATAAATTGCACTGTTGATAGAAGGAAATGTTTTAATACTGGATGGTAAAAACCGACTGCGTTCAACAAAAATGTGAACGAATATTCCCTGAATGGGTTTCCAAGTTCTTCAATGGATCGAAGGATGACCTATGCCATATCACATCTATAATCTAGGTTTAAATTAAGTTTCACAAAAGAGAAAACTATCAAAATGGTCTACAGTGACCCTCAATTATCTTTAATTACTTATCTAACTTGTCGTAAATTACAGTGGCTGATGTGGCTTCTCAATAACTATATAACAGAAAAATCATAGCGTTTCAGATTTTTACTTCAAGTGGCATATGTGAACACCATGAGCTTTAATTGACGATCGACACTAGTATTACGCAAAAAGGGGATGTAACAGATGAGACTTCTGCAGTTCTGAGAGAAGCTTTATGCGCTGTTATGCGGCATCGCGTGCGTTCATTACCTTGTCGGTGTTCGTCAGGGGGCGGCGGACAGCACAGCTCCGCTCACCTCGCCGTCTCGGAAGGAACTCTCTCCTAACTTCTCCTTACTACAAATTACCGAAGTTGGTTAAAAAAAACTATCTGGCTGTGTTTTCATCTGACCAATCAGGGTCTCAATGTTAACCTTAAGCTCTGCCTACAAAAATTCTGTCTATCCAATGAGAAACGTTATACTTTTCGTGATGGGGCAATGTTTTTTAAAGTTCGCAACGTAACAGAGACGCGAAAAAGTCTCACGCTAAAACTTGCAGCTGGTGTGGTCCTTTTAGCGTTATCGTAAGATCTATACTGTTCTTCTGGAGGGCCCTACCTTTTAACATGGGCTGGGGGGTGGTCCTATCGTAGCAGAGACGCGAAAAAGTCTCACGCAAAACTTGTGGGTGGTGTGGTCCTAGCAGTTAGCTCGCGACGGGGGTGTCCGTCCGTCCCTTATCGTAGGGCCTTCCAGCTTAACACGGTTTTGCTCTCGGCTTCTGTTCTCGTTTCTCCCCTCGGAACTGCGTCTGTCTCACGGTGGGAAGGTATGACATGCATTTAGGCATTCTTGTGTTAGTCTGTGGTATTCCATTTGCTCACTCGTTACTCGTATTACTTTGGTTAATTTAGCGTCACGATTTATTCGGAGCTATGTGACATACTACTGGATTTGCTTATCATGTCAGGGTTTTCATGGAAGGTGTTGGATTTGCCTGACACCTTACACTTTGTAAAAGAATTTGACGATTGGCCTCCAAGCACCGATCGTTAGTTGTCAGTTCCTCCCGGGACTTGTGTCGGCTGCCCTTTTTGAATCGCTGTTGCCAAAGGCAACACTCGCGCGCTTTTACATTTCTAATTGTTGAGGTGCGTGGCGTTTGTTACATGCAAGGGGTTTTCTGCATGAACTAAATGTCACTAAGATGCTATTGCTGGCCATCGAGGTTAGCTGCGACACACCGATTACCCTGTTCTTCATCGTGATGCCAAAAACATTATTAATCAGTTGGCTTAACCAAATGGTGAGATAATTCACCTTTTTCACTAGTTTACTTGCAACGAATAAATGCTATACTAGAAAAGGCTGTCAAAAAGAAAAAAAGAAGAAAAACTTCGAGAAGAGTTTTCGCTTCCAGGCGCGGGGTCCCCCCAGTGCGCGGGGCCCGTAGCATTTGCTAACTCCTGCTACGTGGATAATCCGGCACTGGGAGTTGGGACGTCATTCGGCACCCACTTTATTCACCTGATGTTGCGTCTTCGACTTTCACCTTTTACGCTCTCCATCGAATAACCTTCAAGGACCTTCGTTTCTAGATGGAAAGGCGTTCCGAACATGGCTCGATTCTTCGCCTGAAAACCACGTCATTTCTACAGTAGCGGAATCTAACAGTAACCCCAGCGTTGGCAGACTGTTGTAAATAGTGAAGGAGTATATATCATTCGAGCAGGTGCATGAGCTGTACCGTTCAAGATGGGAAAAAGAGCCATCAACAAGCACCAATATCAGGCATCTTGTCAAGGAATTCAGACGAAGAAGTAGAGTGCTTAGTGAGGAATGTTCTCGGCGCAATCCGGAGCACTGAGAAAGTCATTAAAGGAACCCACACGCGCCCGTCTGTCTGCACAGCCATGAGCTGAACATTCCAAGATCCGCTGGCTACGCTGGCTGACATTAGAAATTAGTTTCGGTGTCTCCTAACTATAGTGTGCCTGACAAGTGTTCGAGTGAACGTGTTATGTGTGTTAATTTCCTATGCGTGACGTAGAAAAAATATGTGTGGACCTTTTTGCAGGCTGGAAAATAAAAGTCTAAGAGTGGGACAGAACTAGCCCGATACTGAACATATGGCTAGTGGTGGCAAGACTAAGATTCAAGGACCATTCTGTTTTGCACAGCAGTCAGTAACAGGTATGAGTTACGTTGACATGTTTGAGCCGGCCGGTGTGGCCGAGTGGTTCTAGGCGCTACAGTCTGGAACTGCGTGACCGCTACGGTCGCAGGTTCGATTCCTGCCTCGGGCATGGATGTGTGTGATGTCCTTAGGTTAGTTAGCCTTAAGTATTTCTAAGTTATAGGGGACTGATGACCTCAGTAGTTAAGTCCCATAGTACTCAGAGCCATTTGAACCATTTCACATGTTTGATGTTTTCTTGAAGCTCTAGTTGTAGGCTGATGGAATTCTGAATTCCGTCCTGTACTGCAGACGGGGATCCGCCACTGTTTGCTCTCGTTGCTCATAACCTCAACAGCGTATGTGGTCTTGAGGTCACCTGGGTGACCTGACTACACATTTGCTTCAGTTTCCACTAAAAGAAAGTTAGCAAAGAGATATAATGCTGTAATAGCTATAAAGTTTTCCCGTAAAATATTTCGGAATAATCTTGTGATTCCAGTGTTGCTCAGCGACAGTGGTAGCGTGTGCGACTACAAATCGAAAGGTTTAGAATTCGTTCCACAGTAAATCACATGATTTTTATGTGCAATTTATCGCTTTTTTCGCTTCTGAAAACGTTTGTACATGCGAAAAATGCCGAGCTGCAACGTGATTCAGAGTGCACGTTGAATTGTGGGTCCTCTCCAGTACCTGGCTGGAGAAGTCATTTCGAAGGTCGGAGGAAGGCATTGGAATACCACCTTCAATATGACTACGCATAGTAAAGCACTATGGTGTTCAAGCCAACCTTTTAGTTGACGGTAGTTTTACTTACGTGATTCAGTTCTTTGTAAAGCAACATGTAATGCAAATTAAGCTAAATTGTCGGAAAGAAATACATCACGGACAACCTGAAGTAAGAAGGGAATTCCGGGTTAGTGATATTAAATATACAACGGGTGTTAAATAAGTAATACAACTAATTTCTTTCTCGCTCAGTTATAGTTGAAAAAGATGCGGAATTTGTTATGGGACATTTTGCAATATTTCCGTTTCAGCTACTGTAGTTCCAGGAATCTCTGATACTTAACGGTGCTATACGTAGATTTCAAATTGGCGCCTGTTACGGGAGTGCGTTCCAAGCAGAGAGCTCTCGTTGCGTTTCTTTGGGCGGGAAACCAGAAAACCGCAGATATTCGACCAGGCAACATGTTTCCAGTCAACAGTCCATTGTCGGTGTTGACAGGCCAAAGCCTCGCTTTGTGTCGTGCGGGCATCAAGGGTACACGAGTGGGCCTTGGCTTCGAAAGCCCATATCGATGATGTTTCGTTGAATGCGTCGCACGCTGACACTTGCTGATGGTCCAGCATTGAAATCAGCAGCAATTTGCGGAAGGGTTGCACTTCTGTCACGCTGAACGATTCTCTTCAGTCGTCGTTGGTCTCGTCCATGCAGGATCTTTTTCCGGCCGCAGCGCTGTCGGGGATTTAATGTTTGACCGGTTTCCTGATATTCGTGGTACACTCGTGAAACGGTCGTAGGGAAAATCCCCACTTTATCTCTTTCTCAGAGATGCTGTGTCCCATCGCTCGTGCGCCGACTATAACGCCACGTTAAGACTCACCTATGAAATCTCATTCTGCAGACTCACCTAAATCATGATAACCTGCCATTGTAGCAGCTGTAACCAATCTAATAACTGCGCCAGACACTTGTTGCCTTATACGGATGTTGCCGAACGCAGCGCCATTTTTGCCTGTTTGTATATCTCTGTATCAGTTTCTTTCGTACTTGAGTGCGTGACAACATATGATCTTCTCTGTTGCGCGATTTCTTATGTTGTAGTAGTTCATGTGAATACAGAATCCGGTAATTTAAAATTAGAACCATAGGTTGCCAAAGGCTAGATAAAAGAAGATATGCAGTTTACTTCTTTATCGCAGTAACATCCCTACCAACTAATCTAGGTGGAACAATGACAATACAGTGAAATTAGGGACACACGTGGTTACAATCACTGTCCTTTCATAAAAAATTTTGTCGTTTGCTAGGACTTGTCGTTTCGTAGATCTATGCGGTCTGCATCATGCATCCATTAATGCTACTCTCCCACATGTTTCTTAGCTATGCTTCCGTCACTTGCCACATCTCCAAAGCAATGATGACATGTGAAGAGATTTGTGTTTTCCTTCTCTGAGTTGCCAACAGCACCCGAAGTGATACATATCTTACTGCAGCCAGCGATCTTGACCTTCGGCGAAGACACGTCACTACATTGACCTTCACATATATATTTCATTACGTAACGACAACAAAATACTCATATATTAACTACTTGTAGCAGAGTAGTTTGTTGGTCGATGAATGTGGTGGTCGACAGAAAGGCACTGCACCGTGCAGTTGTGAGATTTTCTGCCATTAATTTATTTTACATTTTATGTGTCTGCAGCTCTACGGAAGAAGTACGGTGAAAGTGACCCTCGTATTTAATTACTGGCTGATTTCTAAATTAAAAGTATAAGGCTTTCGAAAGCCTGACGTTTCTGACACTGAGAAGTGCTTTATTTAAATTGACACACGGCAACTCATTTGTCTCGGGAAGCGGGTGCTTGAATAAACGGAAGATTCATCAGCAGGCTGAAGACTGATTGTCCACGTCACTGAGCGCGGACAGCGACAAATTGGCGTCACAGTCGTTGCGCGTAGCAGATCGAAAGCGGCGACAGGGTTTCTTGGACCCTTACAGAAAGCAATGACAAACAGTTAGAGAAGTAAATTGTGATCCTTGAGTGATATATGTCAGTAATGTGACCAAATTTACATCCTGGTAAAAGTCCTGGTAAAGGGTAAAAGTCAGCAAGTAGCGGAGAGTGCTCTGCCTTTGAACACTTTTCAGTGTGCCTCTAGTAGTAAAAGTTTAACTTATCTGAAAAACTGTTCCAAGTTACAGAAAGCGCAAGTTAGGAACAAATATTTTACTCCAGTCTAAAAGTGTTTCAGTCGACAAAATCTTGTCCATACTGTATTTGATAGTCTGTATGTTACGTTATTGTTGTACTACATATCAGTAATCAGTTAGTTAAACCAAATTAAACAGAAGTGGTATAAAAAGTCAGTTTCAGTTTAAATACAATTCCAAAGTAACACCTAATTCCATTTTCAAAACCGGTAAAATTGTTGACTCCATGTAAACTTTTTTTTTGCATGTATCACATGTTACATGGTACAAAACCTTCTTCCGTTTCAAGGTACAAGTTGGCGCTCGACCGACAAAGTATGTGTTAACTACCACCATGTTATGTAACTAGTTTCAAAAATATACAGAATTTTACACACAATAAAACTCCGTAACTGAAGAACTTACAATATCCTGCAAATAGATGTAACACATTATAAACTGAAATGACAAAAGTCATGAGATGACAAAAGTCATTGGACACCTTCTAGTATTGCGTCGGACCTTCTTTTACCCGGCATAGTGCAGCAACTCGATGACCCATGGACTCAACAATTCGTTGAAAGTCCTCTGCAGAAATATTGATTCATGCAGTCTCTATAGCTGTCCATTGTTGCAGGATTTTGAGCACGAACAGACCTGTCGATGATGTCCCATACGTTTTCGGTGTCTGACCACATCATTCGCTTGAATTGTCCAGAACGTTCTTAAAAGCAATTGCGAACGACTGTAGCCCGGCGACAAGACGTACTGTCATCCATAAAAATCCCATCAGTGTTTGGGAACATGAAGTTCATGAATGGCTGCAAACAGTCTCCAGGTAACCGACCATAACCGTATCCAGTCAGTGAGCCCCTACAGACTAAACCATCATTGAGCCACCCCCAGCTTACACAGTGTCTTCTTGACAAAAAGGTTCAAATGGCTCTGTGCACTATGGGACTTAATTGCTGAGGTCATCACTCCCCAGAACTTAGAACTACTTAAACCTAACTAACCTAAAGAGATCACACAGATCCATACCCGAGGCAGGATTCGAACCTGCGACCGTAGCGCCTAGAACCGATCGGCCACTCCAGCCGGCTCTTGACAGCTTGGGTCGATGATGCCTTCGCGGGGTCGAACCCTACGATCAGCTCTTACCAACTGAAATCGGGACTCATCTGACCAGGCCATGCCTTTCTAGGTCCAACCGATACGATCACGAGCCCAGGAGACACGCTGCAGACGATGTTGTGCCGGTAGCAAAGGCACTCGCATCGGTTGGAAACTGCCATAGACCGTTAACGCCAAACTTTGTTACATTGTCCTAACGGATACGTTCTTCGCACGATCCAGATTGGCTTCTGCAGTTATTTCGCGCAACGTTGCTCGTCTGTTAGCACTGGGAACTTTACGCAAACGCTGCTCTCGATCGTTTAGTGAAGGCCGTCGGCCACTGCGTAGTCCGTGATGAGAGCTAATGCTTGAAATTCTGTATTCTCGTCACACTCTTGCCACTGTCGATCTCGGAATATTGTATTTCCTATTGATTTCCGAAATGGAACGTCCCATGCGTCTAGCTCGAACTACCACCCCGCGTTCAAAGTCTGTTGATTCCTGTCGTTCGCCCATGATCACGTTGGAAACTTTTTCCCATGAATCACCTCAGTAAAAATGACAGCCACGCCAACGCACTGCCCTTTTATACCTTATGTACGGGACACAATCATCTATAAAGGGTGAAACGAAATTCGCTCACTCGGGCTTCGCAGCGCGATTCTTCACATGCCAGCGATTAAAAAATGTCTGTCACAAAATTTCGTTTGGCGAGTACGTCTGGCAGAAATAAGACGTTAAAGATTGGCAATCTGGCAACACTGTAGCCACTCGTATGGTGACTACCTCTGTCTGCACATATTAGTTGTGTTGTACAGATGATGCAGTGGGTAGAGTTTTGGGTTAGCACGCAGGTCCAAGGTTCGATCCTGGGTTAGAGCGCATTTTTTTTATTTGCTAATTTCATTCTGACATTTCATACTGTAATATACACCGTTTCTTAGGTCACATGTATCCTAAATTTACAACACTTTCTAACGCTGAACATAACAAATACGTGGTAAAAAAAAAAAAATAGACAGTTGAAACAAATGACCTGTCACAGCACAGAAATACTACAAAAACAATATCAGTTTCGAAATGCTAAAGATGATAGCATAGTACAATTACCGAACATCTACTTGTCATTTATACTACATGTAAAATGAGTGCTCAGATGTCGCACACCAGTGACAGTAATAATGTCCATATTAATGACCGCATGACCTTCACAACAGAGTATGTTGTCCTCAGAACAACAGATGCTCAAATCGACCTCCCTGCGCGTCCAAACATTGCCCAACACGCCGGATCACACAGCTCTGGACCCTTCACAGCAAAGCTGTGTCCACAGTAACAAGGGCCGCATGAACACGTGCTACTAGTTCTGCCAGATTCGTCGGTGGAGTAGAGTACACCTGCTCCTTCAGGTGTCCCCACAGGAAGAAATCCACGGGATTTAGGTACCGTAAACTGCTCTATGCTAGTGAGACGTGGGTGATTACCAATAAGCAAGAAAGCCTGATTCAGGCACAAGAAATGAAATTCCTTAGTGGTGTTAAAGGTTGCACAAGAGAAGACAGGCTAACAAATCAAGATATTAGAGAACAGCAAATCTTAAGTCTTAATGATAAAATTCGCGATTACAGAAGAAAACGGAACGAACACCTACAAAGAATGAAGAGTGAGAGACTTCCCTTAAAGGCAAGAAATTATAAGTGCCATGAGAGAAGAGACAGAGGAAGAACCCGACAGAGATGGGTACCGTAATAGGCAATTCATGCCTAATACCTGAAGAGAAGATGATATGATGATGAAACGTGGTGGCCATACAACTGGACCTCCACGTCTGAGCCATTTCTCTGGAAATGTTCTGTCCAAATACTGTCGCACATTAATTCCAGAGTGTGGAGATACACCATCATGTTGGAACCATATCCTCTGCCGAACATGTAATGGAACATCTTCCAGCGTATCAGGCATATAGTTTTACGGGAATGCATGCTACCTTCGCGAAGTCAACCGGTCAGGCAACATGTAGGAGCCCAAACACCGGACACCGAATATTCCGGCCCAGACAAAAATGGCTCTGAGCACTATGGGACTTAACATCTGTGGTCATCAGTCCCCTAGAACTTAGAACTACTTAAACCTAACTAACCTAAGGACATCACACACATCCATGCCCGAGGCAGGATTCGAACCTGCGACCGTAACAGTCGCGCGGTTCCGGACTGCGCGCCTAGAACCGCTAGACCACCGCGGCCGGCTTGCATATCGCTATTCCTTGTCTTTTGTCACCTCATTCTACAGCAATTAAATGGAAGGAACTCGTAATATTTAGAAACGATGCACAAATACAACCTCATGTCTAACAACAACAAAACAGTAGAAAATGCCGAAATGCGGTCTCTAGTGCCCAACTGTTCATGTAATTCTAAAGTCAGTCATTAGACGCCGTTTCCTCCCTTCGACCTTTCAGCTGAATTCCTCGCCATTTATAGGGAGACAGATAGTTTAACATGTATTCTGAACCACGGTACAACTCGGCATTTTCACACTGACGGACACTGCCAAAGGTGAAAGAAATTATAAGCGGGGCATAAAAATCAATGGAATGACCGGGATCGACACCGAAATCTTTGGATCCGTTGTCTGAAACTTTACCACTGAGCTTTCTTTTAATTTATGAATTTGGGCGCCTTCCTCCTCTCATAGCTCCTCCTTTCTCAAAAATGGTTCAAATGGCTCTGAGCACTATGTGACTTAACTGCTGTGGTCATCAGTCCCCTAGAACTTAGAACTACGTAAACCTAACTAACCTAAGGGCATCACACACATACATGCCCGAGGCAGGATTCGAACCAGCGACCGTACCGGTCGCGTAGTTCCAGACTGTAGCGCCTAGAACCGCTCGGCCACTCCGGCCGCCCCTCCTTTTTTTCCCCATTTTAACTTTCATCAGTTTCATCTAAGTTAGGTTATATTGAAGTTTCCTCACAGGATTAGATTGCTAGGATAGCTAGAACAATGTCTTCTATGTTTAAGGTATGTCTTCTAGAAAATAAGTCCCTCGTTGGAATCGAATGTTCACGAAGTAATGAATTAAAAACCCACCATCAGATTGTTGCGACGTTTGTTGGTAGGAAAAGATAACCAACAGAAATAGATTTTACAGCTGCTGCGGAAGATGGCCACGCAAACAAACCTTTTATGATCTGGTTGATTTTCATGAATGAAAACTGAAACTATCGTACTGTCCTATATAGCCTTTTCGTCTACGAAAGGTAAACATTAATAAATAATTAAATTGAAATTTTGAGAAGGAGAAAACCTTGGAAATAATGCTTATCTTGTTGGTAAGGAGTAATTCCTCCTTTAAATAACGAAAGATTTACTACAAGCGACGTGAACTAAAAACATGGTTTTTGGAGGTATGAAAAATTTACCCTATACAAAAGAGCGTAAAATTTGATTTTATCTTGCTATTGCGATGATGTAAAACTGAATATACTACGTAAGACATAAGAGCTTCAGCTTCGAAATACAGTAAACTCCTGTTTATCCGAAATGATCGGGACGCCGGCCGGTTCGGATAACGAAAATTTCGCATAAACAGATGTCCCCTGCCTCACGCATGAAACACCCGTCAATACCACGAAATATTATCGTAAAAAGTGCGTAGGGTAGTTAGAATATTATTGATATGGTTGTGAATAAGGCTGCATGTTTGTGACTGAAAAAAACTGTGTTGACAGCGTTAAAAACGCGCCAAAGTATGACTGACAACTCAAAATGCTGAATAACAAAGCTCGTTTATTTTGCATTCTTACAGAAGAAATCCGCCTTATTTGCCAGTAGAAAGAACAGGAGTTTTAATTTTATTACCTAATCTTTTGAATAAAAAATAAACTACTATACAAAATTATGAAAACGAACGAAAAGTTTGTCTAGACTCAAGACAAACTCGCAAGTCCAAACTGTGCGCCTGGGGCGCTAGCGCCCGCGATCGCCCGCGGCCAGCGCCCCGGGCGAATTCATATGTCGCTGCAGTGGCCGGGCCGTGCCGCCTAGCTGGCCGTGCGGAGCGGCCGAACGCCAGCCGATAGATATATTGGTTCGCCCATTTTTCCTTCGGGCAGAGGACATCTCACAAATGCTTCAACTAGAGCTGATTGACATACAGTGCCATATCCACCTGAGGGACCGCTTTCTTATGTGTACGAGAGAAATATCCTCTTTTGCACAAGCACGCGACCAAAGTTCTCCCAATGTTTGGTTCCACGTATATTTGTGAGCACTTCTTCTCTCATTTAAAGCTTGCTAAAACTAAGAACCGTTCATTCCTTGGCGATAAAAACTTGCCCAATTGTTTGAGGTTAGCTGTCTCACGGAATATTGTACCAAGCCTATACAAAATCGTTTCCTCGAAAAAGAAAAACGTGTAAAATGTTAATTGTCTTCTTTAACAACGTTGACTGTAAGAATTAAAGAGCTTTATAACCTTGATTCTATTTTAATAAGTTTTCAAACCTGGTCAGTTAAAATTATTGCGTAGAAAACAGCAGACTAAGGATCCGGCTTCTAAACTCTGAAAACGGATACAAAAAATTGTAGCACGAAGTATAACAAAAAATACTTACTAGTAACTACTAACAGAATGAGACTCTATATCCCTTACAGAAAATTAATTCTAAAATAGAATAATTTGTTTACCTTATATCTGACCGCGGGACAGTCCAGCGCAGAGCAGTGCTGTGTGGTCTCACTCGCTCTGGAGCTCTCTCTCTCTCTCTCTCTCTCTCTCTCGCTCGCTCCTACGGCGACACTAGCGACACACGGTCGCGGACGGGGCGCTGTTTTGCGTCCGCGGTGCGAGGGCGCGCCCGCCGGGCGCAATTCTTGGATGAGTCTAGTCTAGAGGAACTTTAAAATAAAAACACAGAAAACTTTGAACTTATGGACGGTGAAGTTCTAGGACACTTCATTAGAATTTATTGTTTGGTAAAATACTCTGTAATGGGCTTTTGTTTTTTAGCTTGAGAAACTTTTGTTGCGACAACATATCTCCAATGTTTCGGGATAAGTCGCCTCCTCCTGTTGGCTGATGTACTACAGGGCGGTTTGGATCGCTTCGTAGCCGACTGTGTGACGAATATTTTTCTTTGCTTCATCATCAAAGACATATTCTTCTGACGCTCTCTGATTGTTCGCAACTTGGACGATTTCTCCCTCAATCAAACAAAAAAATTCGTTTCTCATCCAATCTTTATCGTCTTCACAACTCGGTAGTTTCTCCAGTAAATTCACCAACATTACGTCATTTTCATCTGTTTCTGGGACGTCAGCTTGAGTTTCAATGTTGCCTCCTTCTTCCCAGCACTGATGAATTGCCCTATGACCTAAGAGTTTCTTCCAAGAACTAACGAGGGAAATTGGAGGAATTAAGATTCCAAGCTTCAGCAATCCAATGAATGACACTTAAAACATCGATTTTTTTTAAGAGCTTGCATAAATCTTCTTCAGCATCAATCGCACCGACTAAGTATTCCAGCAGCTTCCGTCTTTTTTTTTTTTTTTTTTTTTTTTCATCGTCTCAAGAACACCTTGGTTCGTCAGTTGACATAGATACGTGACATTTACTGAGAGAAACACAACTTTGATATCCCCTTCTTGTAGATCATCTGAGTGAGAAGGAGTTTTGTCCACAAGAAGTAGCGCTTTTCAAGGAAGTCCATTTTCCTCCATGTATTTTTCTACAGCTGGAACAAACTCTGCCATGAACCACTCTTTGAAGACTGCATCCATGCTTTAGACTGTACTACAATGGCAAAGGTTTGTCAGCTGGTTGCCGTCTGAATGATCTTGGTTTTTTGGATTTGCCAATTAAAGTAAGGCGCAGTTTATGACTGCCAGTGGCATTGCTGCATGCGAGGACAGTAACTCTTTCTTTGCTTCTTTATGTCCACATGCCTTTTTTTCTTGCTTAGAGGCAAGGGTTTTTGAAGGCAACATTTTGTAATTCAACCCGGTTTCATTACAGTTGTAAAGCTGATCGCCAGTATAACCATCTTTGTCGATGATTGTGTGCAGTCTCTTCTTAAAATCAGCGATAGTTGCTTCATCCCCGGGTAATGATTCGCCGCCAATGGCAATTTCACGAATGCCATTCCGCTTCTTGAACTGATCCAGCCAGCCATCACTTCCGAGGTATTCTTGCTCCTTTCCTTCAATCAGCTCACAAAAAGTCATTGCTTTTTGACGAAGTAGAGGACCTGAAACTGGCACACCTTTGGCTCTTATTTGTTCGTGCCACAAAAGTAAGGCCTCTTCTAACTGAGGATGTGCACCTTTTCTCGTTGCTTTTCGTGATTTCACTGCGCTGCCTGACGCTTGGCTGGAACAAGACTTTTCAATTTCTGATCGATTTCATTCAGTAATCGTACTCCTACCGACGTTCAAATCCGCAGCGTCTTTCGCGGCTGAGTCACTAGCATCAGTTCTCTGCAAAGCGAGATGCTTTTTGTTCCAACGAGATCACATTCCTTTTTCGTTTCGCGCCCTTAGCCACGTTCAGCGATTTTTTTACCGAGACTCCACTGATTCTTTTTCGGTTTTTGGCCGCTTTTATCTCTGGAAATTTTAAATCATGTAGCGTGAGCACAAAGCGTTAAACTGAAAACAAACAGACGCATACTTGACAACGTTCGAGAAGCACTAGACAAAGCTTTTGACTTTTGAAACCAGCCTGTGGCAGCCATCGAACATCTATTCTCTCCTATGTCCTACACAAGCCCACGTGGCAACACAAGAGAAAGTTGTACGTTCACTGTTAAATTGTTAAGCTCTCGGCTTCGTCTGATGTACCGACAACAGGCAGAAAGTGTTTGGCGCCGCACTCTCATGGTTGGTTTCGTCAGGGCTACGTCGCGCTGCATGGAGCAGTACTGTGCGTACTGTACTTCCAAGGAGTTCCAATAGATAACAGTGGCATGAAACCACGCAATACGCAGCCGGCCGCGGTGGCCGAGCGGTTCTAAGCGCTGCAGTCCGGAACCGCGGAACTGCTACGGTCGCAGGTTCGAATCCTGGCTCGGGCATGGATGTGTGTGATGTCCTTAGGTTAGTTAGGTTTAAGTAGTTCTAAGTTCTAGGGGACTGATGACCTAAGATGTTAAGTCCCATAGTGCTCAGAGCCACGCAATACGCACAAGAAACACGCTAAAACTTCAACCAAAACACGCACCAATTAGCGACACTTGGACTCCTGACACGCGCCAGTGCCCTGATTAGCAGTAGACTGCTGAAAAAACACCAGCGAATGCATGGCTCCAGGCGCAAACAAGTTGAAACTTGTCAAGCGTCAGTCTAGCTAACCAAAAGCGTTGCTGCACAATGCGTCAGACAGCGCCAATATGAGCAGCGAAAATCGGAAAAATTTGTTCGGATAAAGCGGATTTCGGATAAACGCGGTTCGGAAAAACGGGAGTTTACTATACTACTTACGTTACTGGCTTTTTGGATTAATCTACCGTCGATTGGTTGGTTCGTGAGACTTATAGATGCGTTTTGTTGGTTAAAGTGACATGAAGATATTTCTGAAAAAGTTTATGTTATTTTTGTCATATTTCTGTTAGAGATTACCATGCTGTCGCACCAAATAGTACAAGACATCATGTGGTTCTCATGCAGTACTTACTGCAATGTACTGTATCAGGTGTGTTATAATCAGTTATATATTTTCTGTTTAAATGGCGGGGACAAAAACCAGTCTGTATTTATCGGGCCCAAAGTTGTATTTGACGTTCTACTGTTCTTCGAATGACGACGCATTTATTGGGTACCCCCGTCTTTATCTTATTTTTATCACCGGGTAGGATATAGTGGGCACAGTTTCTCTTAGGCAAGTGGTTCACAGCGGAGCAGAGGAGGTTAGATTTATGCGGAACAACTTTTCCTTACTGGGTATCAAATGGGTTATACGTAGTACCAAGTTGATCTTACAGGCTGGCTATTACTGAACTATATGAAATAAAATCGTCTTAGCTACTGAACGGTTTGCGTTAGGACATTTAAACTCCACAGTTGGCCGCGCGGCATGATGGAATTGAGACGCACATTATGGTTTCGTTTAGCGACGAAGGCCTCATACATCTCGTTGGTTTAATCAATAAGGGAAACTGGCGAACTAGGGGGACTGAGAATCCGCATTTCGCGATGGAGACGTCCCTTCTCCCTTAACGAGTGACTGTGTGGTGTCAGCGTCGAGTCGTGGAATAATGGGTGCGATATTCCTTGATGGCACGGTGCCTACCCAATGATACATAAAGATTTTGGAAGATAGTTTCATCCCCATTATCCACAGTGACCCGGACTTCGACAAGATGTCGTTCATGCAAGACGGAACTACCCCATCGAAGCAGGGGAGTGTTTGATGTCCTGCAGGAGAACTTTGTAAATGGCATTCTGGCTCTGGAGTAGCCAGAGGCCACTGGTGTGGACCTCGAGTGGCCGCCATATTCCTCGGATCTGAAAACATGTGACTCCTTCTTGTGCGGCTGTATTAAAGACAAGGTGTGCAGAACCAACCCCAAAACAATTGCTACACTGAAAACAGCAATTCAGAATGTCTTCGACAGCATCGATATTCCCACATTTCAGCGAGTCATGCAGTATTTCGCTATTCGTCTGCGACCCATGAGCGCCAATGATGGCAGGCATATCGAATATGTCATATGGTTCAAATGGCTCTGAGGACTATGGGACTTAACTACTGAGGTCATCAGTCCCCTAGAACTTAGAATTACTTAAACCTAACTAACCTAAGGACATCACACACATCCATGCCCGAGGCAGGATTCGGACCTGCGACCCTAGCGGTCACCCGGTTCCAAACTGACGCGCTTAGAACCGCACGGCCACACCGGCCGGCCGAACATGTCATAACCTAAATCCGGATATGTATAGTGAAGTTTACATTTTGATTCTAGTGTGTGCACGCCGTAGTTTTTAACTAATTTACGTCTTTTTTCATGTTGTGGTCTTCAGTCCTGAGACTGGTTTGATGCAGCTCTCCATCCTACTCTATCCTGTGCAAGCTTCTTCATCTCCCAGTACCTACTGCAACCCACATCCTTCTCAATCTGCTTAGTGTATTGATCTCTTGGTCTCCCTCTACGATTTTTACCCTCCACGCTGCCCTCCAATGCTAAATTTGTGATCCCTTGATGCCTCAAAACATGTCCTACCAACCGATCCCTTCTTCTAGTCAAGTCGTGCCACAAACATCTCTTCTCCCCAATCCTATTCAATACCTCCTCATTAGTTACGTGATCTACCCACCTTATCTTCAGCATTCTTCTGTAGCACATTTCGAAAGCTTCTATTCTCTTCTTGTCCATACTAGTTATCGTCCATGTTTCACTTCCATACATGGCTACACTCCATACAAATACTTTCAGAAACGACTTCCTGACACTTAAATCTATAACCGATGTTAACAAATTTCTCTTCTTCAGAAACGATTTCCTTGCCATTGCCAGTCTACATTTTATATCCTCTCTACTTCGACCATCATCAGTTATTTTACTCCCTAAATAGCAAAACTCCTTTACTACTTTAAGTGTCTCATTTCCTAATCTAATTCCCTCAGCATCACCCGATTTAATTTGACTACATTCCATTATCCTCGTTTTGCTTTTGTTCATGTTCATCTTATATCCTCCTTTCAAGACACTATCCATTCCGTTCAACTGCCCTTCCAAGTCCTTTGCTGTCTCTGATAGAATTACAATGTCATCGGCGAACCTCAAAGTTTTTACTTCTTCTCCATGAATTATAATACCTACTCCGAATTTTTCTTTTGTTTCCTTTACTGCTTGCTCAATATACAGATTGAATAACACCGGGGAGAGGCTACAACCCTCACTCCTTTCCCAACCACTGCTTCCCTTTCATGCCCCTCTACACTTATAACTGCCATCTGGTTTCTGTACAAATTGTAAATAGCCTTTCGCACCCTGTATTTTACCCCTGCCACCTTTAGAATGTGAAAGAGAGTATTCCAGTCAACATTGTCAAAAGCTTTGTCTAAGTCTACAAATGCTAGAAACGTAGGTTTGCCTTTTCTTAATCTTTCTTCTAAGATAAGTCGTAAGGTTAGTATTGTCTCACGTGTTCCAACAATTCTACGGAATCCAAACTGATCTTCCCCGAGGTCCGCTTCTACCAGTTTTTCCATTCGTCTGTAAAGAATTCGCGTTAGTATTTTGCAGCTGTGACTTATTAAACTGATAGTTCGGTAATTTTCGCATCTGTCAACACCTGCTTTCTTTGGGATTGGGATTATTATATTCTTCTTGAAGTCTGAGGGTATTTCACCTGTCTCATACATCTTGCTCACCAGATGGTAGAGTTTTGTCAGGACTGGCTCTCCCAAGGCCGTCAGTAGTTCCAATGGAATGTTGTCTACTCCCGGGGCCTTGTTTCGACTCAGGTCTTTCAGTGCTCTGTCAAACTTCTCACGCAGTATCGTATCTCCCATTTCATCTTCATCTACATCCTCTTCCATTTCCATAATATTGTCCTCAAGTACATCGCCCTTGTATAAACCCTCTATATACTCCTTCCACCTTTCTGCCTTCCCTTCTTTGCTTAGAACTGGGTTGCCATCTGAGCTCCTGATACTCATACAAGTGGTTCTCTTCTCTCCGAAGGTCTCTTTAATTTTCCTGTAGGCAGTATCTATCTTACCCCTAGTGAGACAAGCCTCTACATCCTTACATTTGTGCTCTAGCCATCCCTGCTTAGTCATTTTTCACTTCTTGTCGATCTCATTTTTGAGACGTTTGTATTCCTTTTTGCCTGATTCATTTACTGCATTTTTATATTTTCTCCTTTCATCAATTAAATTCAATATTTCTTCTGTTACCCAAGGATTTCTATTAGCCCTCGTCTTTTTACCTACTTGATCCTCTGCTGCCTTCACTACTTCATCCCTCAGAGCTACCCATTCTTCTTCTACTGTATTTCTATCCCCCAATCCTGTCAATTGTTCCCTTATGCTCTCCCTGAAACTCTCTACAACCTCTCGTTCTTTCAGTTTATCCAGGTCCCATCTCCTTAAATTCCCACCTTTTTGCAGTTTCTTCAGTTTCAATCTGCAGTTCATAACCAAGAGATTGTGGTCAGAATCCATATCTGCCCCTGGAAATGTCTTACAATTTGAAACCTGGTTCCTAAATCTCTGTCTTACCATTATATAATCTATCTGATACCTTTTAGTATCTCCAGGATTCTTCCAGGTATACATAGTTCAATAATTGTCACCCTGTACATTGAGTATGTAGAAAAGGAAAATGAATGTTTGGCGTATTCGTTTCCGGATGTTATCGGAGAATTTAATTCTTAACGGTCGCCTTGGCAGACTGGCGGTAATGATTTTGTACTGGATGGCTGTCTTCCTGGCTAATGTAATTGGCTCTTATGAAATTATGACTAATATAAACAAAGTCTGCTTCTTGAAGTTGAAGGTTGATGGTGGCGTCAGTCCAGCTGGTTGGCATGTCCAGAATAACATTTTGATTATTGTTATAGTTTTGTGTCAGTTCCTTGTAAGTTCTCTTAAGACATACAGTCTAACACAATAAAAACTATCTGCACCACGAAGGATATATCCAAATAAGCGGGAAATAGATAGATGTGACGTACATGTACTGACAAAAAGATTACAATTTCAGAAAAATTCGATTATTTATTCAAGTCAAAGACCTTCACAAATTGAAAAAATCAATAACGCGTTGGTCCACATTTGGCCATTGTGCAAGCAGTTATTCGGCTTGGCACTGATAGTGTTGTAGGATGTTCTCCTGAATGTTCTCGTGCCAAATTCCACTCCATTCGGCGCGTTAGATGGTCGAAATCGCGAGGTGATCGGAGGGCCCTGCCCATGAGGCTCCAAACGTTCTCAATCGGGGAGAGATCCGGTGACTTCCCTGGCCAAAGTAGGGTTCGGCAAACACGAAGACAAGCAGTAGAAACTCTCGGCGTATGCGGGCTGGCATCATCTTGCTAAAATGTCAGCCTACGATGGCTTGCCCTGAAGGGCAACAAAACGGGGCGTAGAATATCGTTGACGAACTGCTGTGCTGCAAGGGTGCCGCGGATGACAAGCAAAGAGGTCCTGCTATGAAATGAAATGGCACTCCAGACTATCACACCTGGTTGATGGGCCGATACGGGCGACAGTCTTGTTGGTACCTCGCCCAGTCACGTCTTCACTGGTCATTGGGCTTCACTTCGAAGCGGGACTCATAACTTTGACAGTTCCACTCTAGTCAATGAGTTTCCCGACAGGTCCGACAGCAATGATATCCCAAGTTCACTGTACCCGTCATACCGTCCGATAACGAGGAGTGATGGTCTGGACTGCTAGTCATTTCACTGCGAGACCCCTTAGGTTGTCATCCGTGGAACCCTTGGCCGCATCTGCCATCCCTGGGCCACATTTCAGCAAGATAATCCCTGCCTGCAGCCGCGCCGGATTCGCTGAGCGGTCTTGGACGCTGCAGTCATGGACTGTGCGGCTGGTCCCGGCGGAGGTTCGAGTCCTCCCTCGGGTATGGGTGTGTGTGTTTGTCCTTAGGATAATTTAGGTTAAGTAGTGTGTAAGGTTAGGGACTGATGACCTTAGCAGTTAAGTCCCATAACATTTCACACACATTTGAACATTTTTGAATTCCTGCCTGCACACGGCGAGAGTTTCTTCTTCTTGCTTCTGAGATTGCCAAGTCCTATATTGCCAGCAAGCTCGCTAGATCTCTCCCCAACTGACAACATTTGGAGCATTATGGCCGGCCGTTGTGGCCGAGCTCTTCTGGGCGCTTCAGTCCGGAACCGCGCTGCTGCTAAGGTCCCAGGTTCGAATCCTACCTCGGGCATGGATGTGTGTGATGTCCTTAGGTTAGTTAGGCATAAGTAGTTCTAAGTCTAGGGGACTGATGACCTCAGATGTTAAGTCCCACAGTGCTTAGAGCCATCTGAACCATTTTTTGGAGCATTATGGACAGGGATCTCCAACCAGCTCAGATTTTTGGCTGTCTAATGCGCCATTGGCACAAATTGGCACGATATCCCACAGGAGGACATCAAACAACTCTGTCAGTCAATGCCAAGCCGCATAACTGTATGCATAAGAGCCAGAAGTGGACCAAAGAGTTATTGACTTGCTCAGTTTCTCCTAAATAAAACATCCAGTGTCTCTGAAATTGTAATCACTTGTTGTAATTACTTGTTTGTTTGCACATGTACATCACATCTACTGATTTCCGTCCCATTCGGCTTATTCTTCCGTGATGCGATTTTTTTAAAAGTGTAAGTATTTGATATTGTGATTGAACGCTAGTCTGGAAATCACACATCTAAGCCCTCGTTCACGATGGGTGTGGATTTGCTACCTTATTTCGTAAACATACAGTGTAAGTGATACACCATATTAAATATCTCACTGACACACATCAAAATGGTTCAAATGGCTCTAAGCACTATGGGACTTGACATCTGACGTCATCAGTCCCCTAGACGTAGATCTACTTAAACCTAACTAACCTAAGGACATCACACACATCCATGCCCGAGGCAGGATTCGAACCTGCGACCGTAGCAGCAGCACGGTTCCGGACTAAAGCGCCTAGAACCGCTCGACCACAGCGGCCGACTACTGACACGCATCTTTTTCAGTATTGTAGGTTGTGTTGAAATGTCGGAAAATGTAATGTTACCATATAAACTGCACACGGAATTACTGTTTTGCTCTATTCAGACTCAAGGCATGCTGCACAATAAAATACAACTTACAAGAACTCAAGTGCCATGTATTCATAAACAGAAACTTGCAAATAATGCACCTTATCCCGCAAACACCTTCGGAGAGCAAGAAAGTTCTTATTAACTGAAGGTTACTCGAAGCAATCGTGAAACTCTCACTTGGTTGTGACATGTTATCGTATTCTGTTGCACTCTATAGAGCTTAGCAAGTATTTCCTACAGTCGAAATAATTACAAATGCAAAAATCCAAAAAGTACATTTAACGCCATCAAAGCGTTAACATTATACGTCGATCGATGGTGCATCAAAAATTAATAGAGATGTGCGAAGACTAAGAATCGATAATGGAGAGCCTTCCATTGTGTTTTTCTCCTTTAGTTAGAAGCGGCGGAAAAAATCATGTGCAGGTTGGAGGACACCTTTGGACTGAACAAAATGTGGCATCTGCAAGCCCATAACAGACGTACCCTGCTGATGCCCTCCCACTGCATGGAATTAACCGGTAGCCTTAAGAGCTGTTGGAAGAAATTATTTTAATCTCCGGTGGAAATATTCGAAATACGTTCTGATAATTTAAACTCTATAATACATCTTTGAAAAAGATATGTATTGTGTGTTTTGCGATGGATTATCCCTCAGAGGCTTTCACAATGAACTGCCCCCGCCCATGATAATAAATTAGTGTTAATATTTAATTGTGCCTGGAACTCAGATTCGGCTAGCAAACGGCGTGGAGGACCCGACAGGAAGACGACGGAGGGAGGAAAACGGTATGTCACTATCACTGACGCGAAAGCGGTTCAGATTTCTCTACAGATCATCTCCACGCTGAAATGTTTTTTTGATAATGCCAATACCCCAAAAAAAGATTTTAGCATACAGGTAAACTGTAGAGAAGTCTAAACTGGCAACGAGACTAGCTACCAAACCGTGCAAACGGTTTCGAATGGGAGTGAAAACTGGCATTCCGACAGAAACGTTCCGTGTTTTCAGAAGCGGCTTGATTTGTGCATCTATCGTCTAATGTCCGAGCTGTAGCTGTCATTGTCATTCTTGGTGAATTAGACTATTGTAGTTCACGAAGGCCAACTGACATGCTACAGTGAAACACTTCACTCTCCAAGTAAAGTGTGGGACCGACACCCTCACGCCTGCCCCACAGGTCCAGCTGTGCCTGCTACTCTTTGGGGTCCAATGCACTCGCCTGTTGTCTGAATCTAGTTAAAGGTAGTGCATAGTTGGAAAATTAGAATGATTCATTCGAAGGTCTGTCGGCACTCGTATTTCCCGCTTCTTATGATGGAAATGTATTGATGCCGACAAACGTAGGCGATAATTCAGCGTTTCTGGAAAGCCAAACGAGAATGGGGCTCTCGTTACAGTATGGGAAATGTACCGAAAGTGGTCCGTATCACCAAAGAACCGCGAGGAAGGAACGTAAATTATCTGTCATGAAGCTTTCAACTCAGACGAACTGTTGGTGGTGTAGAAACACCTGTTGGTACATGAGTGAGTCACTTCCAACTCCTCTAGGGAACAAAAGTGAGAAGGAAGCGGGGAAGAAGCTCTGAAGACAGATAACGTACGCTCAAGAACTAGTAGAGAAACAATAAGTTACGTATTTTCGAAGTAATTGAAGACCGCTAATGACATATGTAAACAGTTTAGAAGTGAGTTTAAGATATGAATACGCATGGGGAAAATGCAACAATGAGCAAAACTAAAACATCGAAAGATGCAGTGGGCAGTGCAAACATGAGAAGTACTGATCCGTGTAGACGACAACGTGGGTATAGAGCAAAAGTGGAGGAAGGTAAAAGGTGAATGTAAGGAAATCAGTACTTGGAAAAAAACCAGAATGTCTGATGCCAGAAAAATGCTCGAAAGTACAGGGATATCATCAAATGTTGCATAATAACGCCGTTTTGGAGAAAATAAATGATGTGAGAAAATATATGCTTGTAAAATGAGCAAATGCTTACATGTGGAGGTTTATAGTCGATATCGACGAATGGCGAAGCAGAGAGCGATGAGAGAACGTATTTAAAACGCTCTGTTGAACTATAAAAAGTAGTGTTCGTTGTATACACATAAATTTTACACTTGCTATTCACATCACTTAGCGGTCTGCAAGCGGAGAACTTAGGAATATTTTTAACGCACACGATACTATCTTAGAATGTGCAACGTGTTTCAAACGAATTCATAAAATTACACGAGACGGTAGTCTCTACATGAACTAATGAAAATTTGATGTACATTTTAACTTACACATACGATTACAATATTATTATTTCCAAAGAACCATCCGATTTAGCAAGGGTATACATCTTACATGCATGCATGCACAACCCCGGAGTAGTTTATACAATTAGGTTTAGACAAAAGTTTTCATGTATCTCTCACAAATGTCCAATCAATATCTTCACTACTCAATAACGTTAGTGATATTACTGATGACAGTGCCACTAAAGCAGAATTACTAAACAAAGTTTTCCGAAATCCCTTCGCCAAACAAGACGAAGGAAATACTTCAGAATTCGGATCAAAAACCAATGTCAAATAGATATCTTCGGTGCAGCGAAGCATCTTAAATCACTAATAAAGCCAAAGCCACTGGTCCAGATTGTTTACCAGCCAGGTTCATTTGGGCGTATGCTTATAAAATAGTTCCATCCTGAGCAACCATATACAACCACTCCTTCGTCGAAAGATCAGTACCTACCGACTAGAAATTTGCACAAGCCAATACCCAAAAAAGGAAACAGCAGTAATCTGCTGAATTACAGACCCATATCGCTAACGTCAATTTGCAGTAGCATAATGAAATTATTCTGGGTTTGAATATTATGAATTACCTCGAAGAGAAACGATTCACTTGCAAACGGTCAACACGAATTCAGAAAATATCGTTCTTGTGAAACACAATTAGCTCTTTATTATCACGAATAAATTAATGTTATCGACAGGGGATGTCAAATCGATTCCGTGTTCCCACCCATGAACCATAGACCTTGCCGTTGGTGGGGACGCTTGCGTGCCTCAGCGATACAGATAGCCATACCGTAGGCGCAACCACAACGGAGGGGTATCTGTTGAGAGGGCAGACAAACGTGTGGTTCCTGGATAGGGGCAGCAGCTTTTTCAGTAGTTGCAGGGGCAAGAATCTTGATGAGTGACTGATTTGGCCTTGTTACATTAACCAAAACGGCCTTGCTGTGCTGGTACTGCGAACGGCTGAAACCAAGGGGAAACTACAGCCGTAATTATTCCCGAAGACATGCAGCTTTACTGTATGGTGGAATGTCAGATCCCTTAATTGGGCAGGGAGGTTCGAAAATTTAAAAAGGGAAATGAGTGAGTTAAATTTAGATACAGTAGGAATTAGTGAAGATCGGTGGCAGGCGGAATAAGACTTCTGGTCAAGTGAATGCAGGGTTATAAACACAAAATCAAATACAGGTAATGCAGGAATAGATACAAAAATTAAAAAAGAAATAGGCGGACGTATAAGCTGCTACGAACAGCACATTGAAGGCATTATTGTTGCCAAGATAGAAACGAAGCCCAACCTAACACGGTAGTACAAGTTCATATGCCAACTAGGACCGCAGATGATGAAGAGATTAAGAAATGTATGGTACGAAAATAGAAATAATTCAGGTAGTTAAGGAAGACGAAAATGTAATGGTCGTGGGGGACTGGAATTCGATAGTAGGGAAAGGAAGAGAAGGAAAAGTAGTATGTGAATGTGGACTGGGAGTAAGGAATGAAAGAGGAAGCCGCCTGTAAGAATTTTGCACAGAGCATAACTTAATCATAGCTAACACTTGGTTTAAAAATCATGAAAGAAGTTTGTATAAGTGGAAGAGGGCTGGAGAAACTGGAAGGTTTCAGATAGATTATACAATTGTACGACATTTTCAGGGACAGATGCGGACTCTGACTACAATTTGTTGATTATAAACTGCAGATTAAAATAGAAGAAACTGCGAAAGGGTAGGCGTTTAAGGAGATGGCACTTACTCGTAGATGAACTGAAAGAACCAGAGGTCGTAGAGAGTTTCAGGGAGAGCATTAGGGAACGATTGACAGATGGCCGGCTGGAGTGGCCGAGCGGTTCTAGGCGCTACAGTCTGGAACTGCGCGGCCGCTACGGTCGCAGGTTCGAATGCTGCCTCGGGCATGGATGTGTGTGATGTCCTTAGGTTAGTTAGGCTTAAATAGTTCTAAGTTGTAGGGGACTGATGACCTCAGAAGTTAAGTCCCATAGTGCTCACAAGGGAACCTCCCCATCGCACCCCCCTCAGATTTAGTTATAAGTTGGCACATTGGATAGGCCTTGAAAAACTGAACACAGATCAATCGAGAAAACAAGAAGAAGTTGTGTGGAACTATGAAAAAGATAAGCAAAATATACAAACTGAGTAGTCCATTTGTAAGATACGCAACATCAAGGCAGTTCGGAGATGAAGAGCGCCGTGGTCCCGTGGTTAGCCTGAGCAGCTGCCGACCGAGAGGTCCTAGGTTCAAGTCTTACCTCGAGTGAAAAGTTTAATTTTTTATTTTCAGACAGTTATTATCTGTCCGTCCGCCCGTCGGATGCGAGGTAACTGCGCCGTAGTATGGGGACGCTACACCTAAACAATCATCGAAACACACGTCAGTCGACTACAGCGCATGGAAGAGGGAGTATTCCTGCTAACGAGGCTCCCTGGCTGGCAGTTGACTGTTCGCTACTTTGGACAGACAGGTAATAATTGTCTGAAAATAAAAAATTAAACGTTTCACTCGCGGGAAGATTTGAACCTAGGAGATCTCATTTTGCAGCTGCTTACGCTAACCACGGGACCACGGCGCTCGTAAGCTCACCCTCTCCTTGATGTTGCATATCTTGCACATGGACTACTCAGTTTGTATATTTTGCTTATTTTTTCATAGTTCCAACAACTTCTTCCTGTTTTCTCGATTGATCTGTGTTCAGTTTTTCAAGGTCTATCCACTGTGCCAACTTATAACTAAATCTGAGGGGGGTGCGATGGGGAGGTTCCCTTGTCAGAACCATTTTAACCAATTTTAATTGACAGCTACAGTGGAAAGAAATACAGTAGAGAAAGAATGAGTAGCTTTGAGAGATGAAATAGGATCAAGCAGGTAAAAAGACGACTGCTAGTAAAAATCCTCGGGTAACAGAGGAGATACTGAATGTAACTGATGAAAGGAGAGAATATAAAAATTCAGTAAATGAAGCAGGTGAAAAAAAGTATGTTGTTGTTGTTGTGGTCTTCAGTCCTGATACTGGTTTGATGCAGCTCTCCATGCTACTCTATCCTGTGCAAGCTTGTTCATCTCCCAGTACCTACTGCAACCTACATCCTTCTGAATCTGCTTAGTGTATTCATCTCTTGGTCTCCCTCTACGATTTTTACCCTCCACGCTGCCCTCCAATACTAAATTGGTCATCCCTTGATGCCTCAGAACATGTCCTACCAACCGATCCCTTCTTCTGGTCAAGTTGTGCCACAAACTTCTCTTCTCCCCAATCCTATTCAATACTTCCTCATTAGTTGTGTGATCTATCCATCTAATCTTCAGCATTCTTCTGTAGCACCACATTTCGAAAGCTTCTATTCTCTTCTTGTCCAAACTACTTATCGTCCATGTTTCACTTCCATACATGGCTACACTCCATACGAATACTTTCAGAAATGACTTCCTGACACTTAAATCAATACTGGATGTTAACAAATTTCTCTTCTTCAAAAACGCTTTCCTTGCCATTGCCAGCCTACATTTTATATCCTCTCTACTTCGACCATCATCAGTTATTTTGCTCCCCAAATAGCAAAACTCCTTTACTACTTTAAGTGCCTCATTTCCTAATCTAATTCCCTCAGCATCACCCGACTTAATTAGACTACATTCCATTATCCTTGTTTTGCTTTTGTTGATGTTCATCTTATATCCTCCTTTCAAGACACTGTCCATTCCATTCAACTGCTCTTCCAAGTCCTTTGCTGTCTCTGACAGAATTACAATGTCATCGGCGAACCTCAAAGTTTTTATTTCTTCTCCATGAATTTTAATACCTACTCCGATCTTTTCTTTTGTTTCCTTTACTGCTTGCTCAATATACAGATTGAATAACATCGGGGAGAGGCTACAACCCTGTCTTACTCCCTTCCCAACCACTGCTTCCCTTTCATGTCCCTCGACTCTTATAACTGCCATCTGGTTTCTGTACAAATTGTAAATAGCCTTTCGCTCCCTGTATTTTACCCCTGCCACCTTTAGAATTTGAAAGAGAGTATTCCAGTCAACATTGTCAAAAACTTTCTCTAAGTCTACAAATGCTAGAAACGTAGGTTTGCCTTTCCTTAATCTTTCTTCTAAGATAAGTCGTAAGGTCAGTATTGCCTCACGTGTTCCAGTGTTTCTACGGAATCCAAACTGATCTTCCCCGAGGTTGGCTTCTACTAGTTTTTTCATTCGTCTGTAAAGAATTCGTGTTAGTATTTTGCAGCTGTGGCTTATTAAGCTGATAGTTCGGTAATTTTCACATCACAAAAAAGTATAAACGCCTCAAAAATGAGATCGACAGCAAGTGCAAAACAGCTAAGCAAGGATGGCTAGAGGTCAAATGTACGGATGTAGAAACATATATCATTGCAAAATACTAAAACGAATTCTTTACACAGACGAATGGGAAAACTGATAGAAGCCGACTTCGGGATCAGTTTGGATGCCGTAGAAATGTTGGAACATGTGAGGCAATACTGTCCCTACGACTTACCTGAGAAGATGGATCAAGGAAAGGAAATCCTACGTTCCTTGCATTTGTAGACTTAGAGAAAGCTTTTGACAACGTAGCCTGGAATATTATCTTTTTGAATTCTGAAGGTGGGAGAGGTAAATTACAAAGAGGAAAAGTCCGTTTACAGTTTGTACAGAAACCAGGTTTTTTTTTAATAAGAATCGAGGGGTATGAAAGGGAAGCAGGGGTTGAGAAGGAGGTGAGACATGGTTGTAGCCTATCCCCAATGTTATTCTTTCTGAATATTGGGCAAGCAGTAAAGGAAACAAAAGAAAAATGTGGAGTAGGAATTAAAATCCATGGAGAAGAAATAAAAACTTTGAGGTTAGCCGACGATATTGTAATTCTGTCAGAGACAGCAAGGGACCTGAAAGAGGTGTTGAACGGAATCGACAGTGTCTTGAAAGGAGGATATAAGATGAACATCAACAAAAGCAAAACGAGGGTAATGGAAAGTAGTCGAATTAAACCAGGTGATGCTGAGGGAATTAGATTAGGAAATGAGACACTTGAAGTAGTAGATGAGTTTTGCTATTTGGGGAGCAAGATAACTAATGATGGTCTAAGTAGAGAGGATACAAAATGTAGACTGGCAATGGCAAGGAAAATGTTTCTGAAGAAGAGAAATTTATTAACATCGAGTACATATTTAAGTGTCAGGAAGTCTTTTCTAAAAGTATTTGTATGGAATGAATTCATGTATGAAATTGAATCATGGACGAAAAATAGTGTAGACAAGAAGAGAATACAAGTTTTCCCAAATGTAGTGCTACAGAAGAATGCTGAAGATTAGATGGGTACATCACGTAAGTAATGAGGAGGTACTGAACAGAAATAGGAAGAAGAGGAATTTGTGTCACAACCTAACTGAAAGAAGTGATCGGTTGGTAGGACACATTCTGAGGCATCACGGGATCACCAGTTTAGTACTGGAGTGAAGCGTGGAGGGTTAAAATCGTAGAGGGAGACCAAGAGATGAATAGACTAAGCAGATTCAGAAGAATGTAAGTTGCAGTAGTTACTCGGAGATGAAGAGGCTTGCATGGTGAGCTGCATCAAATCATGCTCTGGACTGAAAACCACAAAAACAACAATGTTTAGATATCCAGGAAGCTTTTGAAACCATTCCTCATCAGCGACTACTAACCAAATTGAATGCCTTTCTTTGGAGTATCGTCTCAGTTGTGTGGCTGGATTTACGATTTCCTGTCAGAAAGGTCATAGTTCGCAGTAACTGACGGAAAGTCATCTAGTAAAACAAAGTATATGGAGTTCCCCAATGAAGTATTTTAGGCCCTCTGCTGTTCCTGATGTACGGTTTTCTGAGATTTTTTGCAAATTCCGGGATGGTTCCTTCGAAAGGACAGGGCCGACTTCCTTCCCCAGACTTGAATCAGTCAGAGCTTGTACTTCGTCTGTAATGAACTCGATGTCGACGGGATATTGAACACTACTCTTCCTTCCTTCTTTCCAGGTCACCTCATGAAACGGCAGCTTTACAACTGGCTGCAAAGTAAACTTTTAATTTCCGTGTGTGAGCTAAAATTTACCTGAAATTTACATCTTTTTTCATGCAGAAGATAGAGTCTTCAGAATCATATGGATATTTTTAACCATCCTTTTTTTCGGACATTGTTATTTCTGGCTAGACAGTAATGAGTGTCCGGTTAAATCTGGTGGGCAGACATGAGCTTCATTCTGTTGGCAAGAAGCCCATTGCACTTTGTCCAGTACTTACTCAACAGAACTGCTGTCGCAGCTTCACGTCTTGGCATGTTTGCCTGAGACACACCCGCGGGTGCAAAGTGCCGTTTTAACGCTTTCTAGGCGATTGTCTCACTCAATTGCATTGATGGCGTAACTTGGAAAAACGGGTTGAAGCCTACTCATTGCAACACGCGTTTTCTCCAGAAGAGATCTTTAAGGATACCTCGGTGTTACGCTATTAACACAAACATAGCTGCGCCCCTAGAGGTGCACTCTGCTTGTGAGGAGTCGGTAACCGATTGTGGACGGGGCCGTAATCAGTTACTATTGGTTGCCTTTTACAGTTGCACACAATTTAGTTTGACCAGTAATTCCAGACTCAACAATAAATAAAAATACCACACGTTATTAATGAAGGAATAAACAACTGTGTAAATAATAGTGTTTGCAGTGAGTTACAATTTAGCAAATCACCATTAAATAAAGATACAACAGATAATGTTTTAAAAGCAAGCCACTGTGATCTGGGCAGAAAGCCTTACACGCCAGAAATGGCAATAAATTAAGAATTGAAACTTCCTGGCAGATTAAAACTGTGTGCCCGACCGAGACTCGAACTCGGGACCTTTGCCTTTCGCGGGCAAGTGCTCTACCAACTGAGCTACCGAAGCACGACTCACACGCAGTTCTCACAGCTTTACTTCTGCCAGGAAGTTTCATATCAGCGCACACTCCGCCGCAGAGTGAAAATCTCATTCTGGAAATTAAGAATTGTTTAAAACTCGCTGCAACTTACAGTTTACAGGGATTGAAATATTAAAGTAAGTCACCATAAACACAGCAGAAGGCATCAGACGTCAGGAATGGCAATAAATAAGGTTTTAAAGGCTTGCTGCTAAAATACAAATACCAAATAAGAATCTAAAGGCAAATGACCACAATCGCGGCTGAAGGCCTTACACGCCAGGAACGGCAATAATATAAAAAAGTTTAGAAACCTGCTGTAAAACAGCAAATACAATAGCAAAGGTTACTTAAAAAAAAAAAAAAAAAAAAAAAAAAAAAAAAAAAAAAAAAAACAAGCAACTGATCACCAAACGGGTGAAATAAGATGATGGTAAACTTTGTAACACAACCCTTAACATCCACTGAACACTACACTGCTAGATTTATTCCAGAAGACGACCAGAACTATTAACTAGACATATATAATCTTTAATGTAGGCATTACAAGGTATTGTAATAAAGGGTACTGAGGAGATTATATCCGCAGAAGGCGTGGGCTGAAGGAGCGTTACACTGAACTACTGGTCATCAGACCTCCTTTTAGAACACACATGTCTTACAAGAACCATGGGGCCACAGACGGTGTACCAGGAATCGACCTCTGAGAAGGTCAGGCAACAAACACTTTTGCGAGCGATGAGACAGGCAGCCAAGAGTTGCACTCACTTAACAAGATGGTAAATGGTTCAAATGGCTCTGAGCATTAAGCGACTTAACTTCTGAGGTCATCAGTCGCCTAGAACTTAGAACTAATTAAACCTAACTAACCTAAGGATATCACACACATCCATGCCCGAGGCAGGATTCGAGCCTGCGACCGTAGCGGTCGCTCGGCTCCAGACTGTAGCGCCTAGAACAGCACGGCCACTCCGGCCGGCAACAAGATGGTAACTCAGACTAGTGGCAGTCTAACGAATCACTAATGATAATCTTGCTGAAGCTACCTGACGTCCAATAAACCAAATGCAACGATGGAACAATACGCCAAAGCCGGAACCGGTGTTCTGCTCTACGTTCCCAGAATACTGTGTTTAGAGCGCCAGGAACGAGAAAGGAACCACTACCATCAGAGTAGAAGAATCACCAACCGGCCTACATTCAAGAAAGCTGTCAAAACTACATGCCTTACCCTACAGCAGGGGCAAGGCGAGCAAACGCACACTGCCGTTACATACACTAAACCCGAGGGCAGGTAACTGGGGCATTAGCGGCCTCCAGGCAAGAAAAATTACCGCTGGTTGAACTTAACAAATTGTAAGAAGTTGAACACAGTAAACAGTAACAAGAAGTCGAGGAAACCTAATGAGATCTGCCTTCCCAAGCACTCCACTCGCAGCTCTTCGCTTCGGCGACACTACGAGCAGCAACCCGAACCCAAGTCACTGGAGAATCGCGAGATACCACAAAGGTGGAGGTTTCTCTACTTGGATTGAAATGCACTCATCTAAAAGCTTGCTGGATCCGGTTTACAACGAGGTCGTTCACCCTCGGGACCACAGCCCTTCCATCCGGCAGGCCATGCGTGCCGCCAGCGGTCCCGGGGTGTTCTTGCACTGCACGGACCTGGCTCTTGAGTCCCAACCGAACTGCCCACTCACACGCCCCGAGAAAAACAACGGTCGCCCCAAACATATGGCAACAGTTATTACATATCGATAACCGCCGCTGCTGCCACTAGCGGACAGGCAACGCTTGCGAAACCGGGTGTCGCCAGTAAACACGAGAAGAAGACAAACAACCGCAACCATGCCAACTAAACGATACCGTCTGGCCTCCAACAAAGGGCGGAAACCTACAAACAGCACCAACGCGAGCAGCAGCATAGCTCAGCAGCCCCATGTGTGTGTTAAGAAAAGACTCGTTAATTTAATTGCTGTTTGTATACATAATATGCTTTCCCGTCGTAACGGTCTGTGGCGTGATCATAGAGTAGATGATGGACAAACCGCAGGGATGGATTTCTAACTGGAAATGGAAGGAAAACGGTCCTGTGAACATGTGTCTGGAAAAAACAGACAGTGTGCTTCCAGCGTCAGCCAGTTGCCCCGGAACACAGTGCAAGGCTGCATCGCATCCCTGTTACAACTGATGTTCAATTTCGCGTCCATGGGATGGAATGCACGCGTTCACAAATCGCGTCATGAATTACCGCACTCTTTGCACGTACCATAATTGTGATGGTGTGGTGCAAAAACGATCGCCAAAATCCTTGCTACAGGAAAATCCGCTGCTGATAATCCTTACACGCGTTGCAGGCGGTAGGGACTTAAGAGATTGTCATGCGGGATGCACATAATCAAACTGTGGCTTACACTATGTTGTAACCTTCCCGTATAAATAAAAAATAATAATGATGTGTAACCTTCACGAACAGAAAATAAAAAATAAAAATAATTAAATTTGGATAATTAAATTCTGACGTATGAAAACTGACAAATCTTAACTCATGGAAAACTGATAAATTTTGACGTATGCAGCGCTACGCCATGGCCCTGTGAAATCAATCTGAATCCATCCGTGAGAGATGAACTGAAAAATTCTTACTTCGTGATGGTGTCGCCGGATAACGCTCTCTATATATCTGCTCGTAAATGGCACAGCTTAGTGCAATGCTGGCCTATCTGCTAATACTGGATAACATTTGTCTGAGACCTGAATTACGAGAAAAACTTACTTTACTTAGTGACACAGTTGCACAGCTGGTCGTCTGATTACTAAAGAACACACACATCTGACAAAAATTCTGGAATATTTTAATTTTGATAAATGACTGGATCGGGACTGACAATGACTTAAGGGGAAATTATACTTTTATAGTTGACTGGTAAGAACAATTAGATTCTAAAAATTTTTATGCTATTGATAAAGATCTACAATCCATTTCACGGGAAAATTGAATATATTACAAATCTGGGTCAACTGGTGCTGATGAATCGGAAAACAAAATATTGAAACAAATACATATTAACATCTCAGACAAGTAACTACGCGCATGCCAATAAAAATAATAAAATATACCTTACAATAGATCGTTGACTTAATTACACTGTTGATTTTTCATTATATTAACAATTATTCATTTGTTCTTCATCATCACATTCCATGGTATCATTCAGCTCTGCGACTGATCACAATTATTATTCAGTTCCATATAATAAAATTTTACAATTTGTTTTGCCCTGTAACTTTAACAACTACACTACTGGCCATTAAAATTGCTACACCAGGAAGAAATGTAGACGATAAACGGGTATTCATTGGACAAATTTATTATACTAGAACTGACATGTGATTACATTTTCACGCAAATTGGGTGCATAGATCCTGAGAAATCAGTACCCAGAACAACCACCTCTGGCCGTAATAACGGCCTTGATACGCCAGGCCATAGAGTCAAACAGAGCTTCGATGGCGTGTACAGGTACAGCTGCCCATGCAGCTTCAGCACGATATCACAGTTCATCAAGAGTAGTGACTGGCGGGCCACGAGGCGTTTTCAATTGGTGAGGGATCTGGAGAATGTGCTGGCCAGGGCAGCTGTCGAACATTTTCTGTATCCAGAAAGGCCTGTACAGGACCTGCAGCATGCGGTCGTGCATTATCCTGCTGAAATGTAGGGTTTCGCAGGGATAGAATGAAGGGTAGACCCACGGATCTTAAAACATCTGAAATGTAACGTCCACTGTTCAAAGTGCCGCCAGTGCGAACAAGAGGTGACCGAGACGTGTAACCACTGGCACCCCATACCATCACGCCGGGTGATACACCAGCATGGCGATGACGAATACACGCTTCCCATGTGCGTTGACCGCGATGTCGCCAAACACGGATGCGACCATCATGATGCTGTAAATAGAACCTGGATTCATCCGAAAAAATGACGTTTTCCCATTCGTGCACCCAGGTTCGTCGTTGAGTACACCATAGCAGGCGCTCCTGTCTGTGGTGCAGCGTCAATGGTAATCCCAGCCGTGGTCTCCGACGTGATAGTCCATGCTGCTGCAAACGTCGTAGAACTGTTCGTGCAGATGGTTGTTGTCTTGCAAACGTCCCCATCTGTTGACTCAGGGATTGAGACGTGGCTGCACGATCCGTTACAGCTATGCGGATAAGATGCCTGTCATCTCGACTGCTAGTGATACGAGGCCGTTGGGATCCAGCACGGCGTTCCGTATTACCCTCCTGAACCCACCGATTCCATATTCTGCTAACAGTCATTGGATCTCGACCAACGCGAGAAGCAATGTCGCGATACGACAAACCGCAATCGCGATAGTCTACAATCCGACCTTTATCAACGTTGGAAACGTGATGGTACGCATTTCTCCTCCTTACACGAGGCATCACAACAACGTTTCACCAGGCAACGCCGGTCAACTGCTGTTTGTGTATGAGAAATCGGTTGGAAACTTTCTTCATGTCAGCACGTTGTAGGTGTTGCCACCGGCGCCAACCTTGTGTGAATGCTGTGAAAAGGTAATCATTTGCATATCACAGAATCTTCTTCCTGTCGGTTAAATTTTGCGTGTGTAGCATCTTCGTCGTGTAGCATTTTTAATGGCCAGTAGTGTACTAACTGTAAACTGCACTGTACTAGCGACAGACTACAACTACACTGTAGCAACAAGCGACTGCAACTGCGGCAGGAACTGCTCTGACCAGCGACTCTATTGCAGCTCTTTTTTAACATGGTCAATGATATTTTATGTCTCAGGCAGCGCCTGTGAATTGTCGTTCTAGCAAGTGAGCAACACATCGAGATTAAATTTGCTCCAGCAGGGTGGAGAATCCCTTACAATGTTGACGAGCCACTTGCCTGGAGCTTGTACTAGGGTTCCTCTCACAAGGGAACCTCCCCATCGCACCCCCCTCAGATTTAGTTGTAAGTTGGCACAGTGGATAGGCCCTGAAAAACTGAACACAGATCAATCGAGAAAACAGGAAGAAGTTGTGTGGAACTATGAAAAAAAAAGTAAAATATGTAAACTGAGTAGTCCATGTCAAAGATATCCAACATCAAGGACAGTATTAGTACAGGAGCGCCGTGGTCTCGTGGTTAGCGTGAGCAGCTGTGGAACAACAGGGCCGTGGTTCAAGCCTTCCCTCCAGCGAAAATTTTAATTTTTTATTTTCGCAAAGTTATGATCTGTCCGTTCGTTCATTGACGTCTCTGTTCACTGTAATAAGTTTAGTGTCTATGTTTTGCGACCGCACCGCAAAACCGTGCGATTAGTAGACGAAAGGACGTGCCTCTCCAATGGGAACCGAAAACATTTGATCGCAAGGTCATAGGTCAACCGATTCCTCCACAGGAAAACACGTTTGATATATTCTATACGACACATGACAGAAATATGTTGTCGACCCACCTAACTTGTAAACTTGGCGAATGGGTAAAAAGATTCTTCTACCTTGCCCGATTTAGGTTTTCTTGTGGATGTGATAATCACTCCCAAAAAATTGATGAAATCACAAGAGTTTGTCTTATAAACTGCAACAAATGAATGCAACGGTTTCACAGTCGCACAGTTTTCCCTGTGCTCTGTCAAAACATATGTTTTTAACGTTTTCAAATTTTTCCGTGTGTACACCGTCAAATCCTGCATATGTCCAATCAAATCTGAACATGTCCTGGAACTTTGGAGAGCGAAGTTGATTGTGTGTGTGTGCCTGAACTTTGATAATTGTCTGAAAATAAAAAATTAAAATTTTCAGTATATGGAAGACTTGAATCAAGGACCTGCCGTTCCATAGCTGCTCACACTAACCACAGGACCACAGCGCTACTGAGATGGCGGTGTCCTTAATGTTGCCTATCTTAAGCATGGACTACTCAGTCTGTATATTTTGCTTTTTTTTTTTATTGTTCCACACAACTTCTTCCTGTTTTCTCGATTGATCTGTGTTCAGTTTCTCAAGGCCTATCCACTGTGCCAACTTATAACTAAATCTGAGGGGGGTGCGATGGGGAGGTTCCCTCGTCAGTACCCTGTAAAACCCGGTCCTCAAAACCGTGTACACACAGTCCGTCAACTCGCTGCACGTTCGTTTGTCTGAAAGGACTCATGATTACACGCACCCCCAACAACGGCTTGAAATATTGTGTGATGTGGTTGGTGTCTGTGAGTGTACATATTTTTGGTGTAGCCGTGTTGCCTCTCGACCGTTTCCATCTGCTTAGTAGTACACAAACACCACCTCCGCTTGTTCCCGACATGTATACCAGACCATTCTGCTGCTTACTGTACGCTGCGTCAATCACACGGCCTGCAATACGCAAAGAACACACGGCACGTGGTCAGAGGAACTTTCATTCGTTAGCGCCGTCTACTGTGGCAACAATAAATAAAAATACCACACGTTATTAATGAAGGAATAAACATGTTCACACGACATTTATTCCTCTATTTCCAGTCAAGTATCTGTTCCAGCAATTTGCTGGTTTTATTACTGTTCACCCTGTACAGGTCATGACAGAACACTTTGACAATGTCTAACAAGGATATATTGTTTTATTTTTAAAATTTAAAAACTCAATCCAATACAGTCGATACGCCTTTTAGTTGCCATGAAGTTCCTGAGATTTGTGTGTGATGCACAACACCGCGTGTGTTACACATAAGAAGATATGTTGTCCGAGCATTAATGGCACACGATGTTGGAACAATTAATGTAAGCTGCCAGACTGACAGTTTATAACCTTCTAAAGTTCGTTTGTCGTATATTTTTCTAAGCATCGTCTTCTAACGACTAGCTACGAAGAACATCCTTCAGATATGGCTAAGTAAAAACTAATATTGAACTTATTTCGATTTAAGAAGTAGCAATATAGTTTGTTCAAAAATGAGATTGAAGGAAGCGCAAAATCGCTAAGAAGGAACGCACAGAGGACAAATGTAAGGATTTAAAAGCATATATCACAAGGGGAAAGTTAGATACCGCTAAGAGGAAAATTTAAGACATATGGAGAAAAGGGAAGCGGCTGTATGAATATCAAGAGCTTGTATGGAAAATCAGTACTAAGAAAAGAAAGCAAAGCTGAAAGATGGAGGGAGTATGTAGAGGGTCTGTGCAAGGGAGATGTAGTTGAGGGAAAGGTTATAGCAAGGGATGAGGACGTAGAGAAAGATGAGGCAGGAGATACAATACTGTGAGAAGAATTTGACAGGGCTGTGTAAGACGTAAGTCGAAACATGGCCCTGGGAGTAGACGACATTCGGCCAGAATTATTAATAGTCTTGGAAGAGCCAGCCATTTGATGTGGAAGGTGTGTGACACAGGCGAAATACCCTCCGCTTTCAACAAGATTGTAATAATTCCTATTCTAAAGAAACCAGGTGATGACAGGCGTGAATATTACTGAGCTATCAGTTTAATAAATCATGGCTGCTAAGTATTAACACGACTACTTTGCAGAAGATTGGGAAAACTGGTTGAAGCTGACCTCAGGGAAGATCAATTTGGATTCCGGGGAAATGTTGGAACACGCAAGACAATACTGACCCTACGACTTCTTTTAGAAGATAGGTTACGCAAAGGCAACCTTACATGTATAGCATTTGTCGGCTTAGAGAAAGTTTTGACAGTGTTGACTGGAGGTTCTAGGCGCTTCACTCTGGAACCACGCGACCGCTACGGTCGCAGGTTCGAATCCTGCCTCAGGCATGGATGTGTGTGATGTCCTTAGCTTAGGTAGGTTTCAGTAGTTCTAAGTTATAGGGGACTGATGACCTCCGATGTTAAGTCCCATAGTGCTCAGAGCCATTTTTTTGTTGGCTGGAATGCTGTTTTTGACATTCTCAGGGCAAGAGGGGTTAAATACAGGGAGCGAAAGGCTATTTACAACTTGTACAGAAACAAGACGGTACTTACAAGAGTCAATGGGCGTGAAAGGGAAGCTGTGGTTGTGAATGGAGTGCGGCAATACTGTAGCTTATTCCCGATGTTATTCAATCGGTACACTGGGCAAGCGGCCGCGCGGGGTAGCCGTGCGGTTTATGGCGCCATGCCACGGTTCGCGCGGCTCCTCCCGTCGGAGGTTCGAATCCTCCCTTGGTATGGGTGTGTGTGTTGTCCTTAGTGTAAGTTAGTTTAAGTTGGATTAAGTAGTGTGTAAGCCTAGGTCCGATGACCTGGGCCGTTTGGTCTCATAAGACTTACCACAAATTTCCAGTTTCCACTGGTCACGCAATAAAGGAAACCAAAGAAATATTTGCGGTAGGAATCCAAGTCAAGAGAGAGGAAACAAAAATTTTGAGGTTTGCCTGTGACAACATAACTCGCACTGGGACAGTAAAGAACTTCGAAGAGCAGTTGAACGGAATGAATAGTTTCTGGAAAGGTGGATACACAAGGAAGAACCAAGAAACTGGTTCACCTGCCTAATATCGTGTAGGGCCCCGCAAGCACGTGAAAGTGCCGCAACGCGACGTGGCAGGGACTCGACTAATGTCTGAATAAGTGCTGGAGGCAGTTGACACTATGAATCCTGCAGAGCTGTCCATAAATCCGTAACAGTACGATGGGGTGGAGATCTCTTCTGAACAGCACGTTGCAAGGCGTCCCAGATATGATCAATAATGTTCATGTCTGGAGAGATTGGTGACCAGTGACGTGTTTAAACTCAGAAGAGTGTTCCTGGAACCACTCTGTGGCAATTCTGGACGTATGGGGCTGTCGCATTGTCCTGATGGAATTTCCCAAGTCCGTCGGAATGCACAATGGACTTGAACGGATCCAGGTGATCAGACAGGATGCTTATGTACCTGTCACCTGTCAGAGTCGCATCGAGACGTATCAGGGCTCCCATAACACTCCAACTGCATAGGCCCCACACCATTACAGAGCCTCCACCAGATTGAACAGTTCCAAAATTACGTGGATTCATGAGCTTGTCTCCATACCCGTACACGTCAATCCGCTAGATATAATTTGAAGAGAGACTCGTCCGAGCAGGCAACATCTTTCCAGTCATTAGCAGTCAAATGTCTGTGTTGACGGGACCAGGCGAGACGTAAAGAAATGTGTCGTGTGGTCGTCAATGGTACACGAGTTGGCCTTCCGCTCCGAAAGCCCACATCGATGATGTTTCGTTGAATGGTTCGCACTCTGACACTTGCTGGTGGCCAAGCATTGAAATCTGCAGTAATTTGCAGAAGGGTTTTACTTCTGGCACGTTGAACTATTCTCTTCAATCGTCGTTGGTCCTATTCTTGCAGGATCGTTTTTCGGCTCAGTAATGTCTGAGATCTGATGTTTTACCGTATTTCTGATATTCACGGTACACTCGTGAAATGGTCGTACGGGAAGATCCCCACTTCATCGCTACCTAGGAGGTGCTGTGTCCCATCGCTCGTGTCCCGACTACCACACCACGTTCAAACTCACTTAAATCTTGATAACCTGCCACTGTAACAGCAGTAAACGATTTAACGACTGCGCCAGACACTTGTTGTCTTACATAGGCGTGGCCGATCGCAGCGCCGTTTTCTTCCTGTTTACATATCACTGTTTCTGAATACTCATGCCTGTACCAGTTTCTTTGGCTCTTCAGTGTAAGATGAACGTCAGCAAGAACAAAACAAGGATAATGGAATGTAGTCAAATTAAACGAGGAGATTCTGAGGGAATTAGTTTAGGACACGAGACATTTACGGTAGTAGATGGGTTTTGCTATTTGCGCAAGAAAGTAACTGATCACCCCCAAAGTAGAGAGGATATAAAACGTAGAATGGGAATGGCCAAAACAGCGTTTCTGAAGGAAAGAAGTCTGTTACCATCGAGTGTAGCCCCGTATTGAAGTGAAACAAGAAGAGAATAGAAGCTTTTGAAATGTTGTGTTATAGAAGAATGTTGAAGGGTTGATGGGTAGGTCACGTGACTATTGAGGAAGAACTGAACAGATTCTGAGACAACAAGGGACCACCAGTTTAGTTCTGGAGAGAAGTTAAAAAAAAAATGATTCAAATGGCTCTGAGCACTATGGGACTTAACATCTATGGTCATCAGTCCCCTAGAACTTAGAACTACTTAAACCTAACTAACCTAAGGACAGCACACAACACGCAGCCATCAAGAGGCAGAGAAAATCCCTGACCCCGCCGGGAATCGAACCCGGGATGGAGAGAAGTGTCTGTGTGTGTGTGTGTGTGTGTGTGTGTGTGTAGGGAGGCGGGGAGGTAAAAATTAGAGACCAAGGGATGAATACAGTAAGCAGATTCTAAGGATGTAGGCTGCAGTAGTTACTCGGAGATGAAAAGGCTGGCATAGGAGAGCCGCATGGACAGCTGCATCAAACCAGTCTTCGGACAGAAGATCTCAACACAGTAACAAGAAAAAGCATAGCTGTCACTGACCATGTACTCGTAAATGTATTATACGCTTATGGCACACTTGTCACTAAGCATGTAAATGTGTAACACGTTGCGGTGTATCTGATAATTATTAGGGTATTAGAGCCACGCTTCGGAAAATCAGTTTACAACACTTATTTACATCGCCAACACCGGTGAAGCCACTGAAGATGTGCAGATTTCAGTTCTGTTTGCTATTACACAAGTGAATTTGTTCTACTACGATATTCGTTCTACCCTGAGATGACGAGGTGGGCGTAGAAGAGGAACTCGTCGTTGGCTTCATCAAACCAGTCTAACAGCACCAAACAACAAATACTATTTTTGTCAGTGGAGCAGAAGTAGTTGGCCACCAACACATACTTCAGATCCGTCTTAAAATGATGTTTATTAGTAGTTCAACTTTTTATAATTGCTTGTAAGTTATTGAAAATGTGTGTTCCTTTCTCGACCAAGTAACTGATTTTAAATCTTCATGAATATTGTTCTTATGTTTAATGTTTATTGTATGTTGGGTATAAGATATATTATTTGAGATATATTTCATTAAGAAAAAAATAAGAAGGAAAGCAGTAGTTAGTACCCAAGTTCCTTCACCAGGCCTCCATAGAACATTTGTAAGTTCACACCACAAACAGCTCATATAACAAGCATTTGGAATCGGAGAAGTAACATTACGGAATGACAGTACGGGACAAAAGTCAGAGAATCACGTTGGAGTTTGTGTTATGTGTGGCAAAATCTGCATTTTCAAATAAAGATCAGTTTCGAAGTTTCATCCGTTCTGTGGTATGCTGCACCAAACATAATTTATTATCAAGCCGTAATTCCACGAGTTTAGCACAGTCAGCGTCTTCTGTTTGCCTGTCGACATATTTTAGACATACAGGGTGGTCGATTGATAGTGACCGGGCCAAATATCTCACGAAATAAGCATCAAACGAAACAACTACAAAGAACGAAACTCGTCTAGCTTGAAGAAGGAAACCAGATGGCGCTATGGTTGGCCCGCTAGATGGCGCTGCCATAGGTCAAACGGGTATCAACTGCGTTTTTTTAAATAGGAACCCCCCCAATTTTATTACATATTCGTGTAGTACGTGAAGAAATGAGTCTTTTAGTTGGACCACTTTTTTCGCTTTGTGATAGATGGCGCTGTAATAGTCACAAACGTGTAAGTACGTGGTATCACGTAACATTCCGCCAGTGCGGACGGTATTTGCTTCGTGATACATTACCCGTGTTAAAATGGACCGTTTACTAATTACGGAAAAGATCGATATCATGTTGATGTATGGCTATTGTGATCAAAATGCCCAACGAGCGTGTGCTATGTATGCTGCTCGGTATCCTGGACGACATCATCCAAGTGTCCGGACCGTTCGCCGGATAGTTACGTTGTTTAAGGAAACAGGAAGAGTTCAGCCACATGTGAAACGTCAACCACGACCTGCAACAAAATTAATGATGATGCCCAAGTAGGTGTTTTAGCTACTGTCGCGGCTAATCCGCACATCAGTAGCAGACAAATTGCGAGGGAATCGGGAATCTCAAAAACGTCGGTGTTGAGAATGCTACATCAACATCGGTTGCACCCGTACCATATTTCTATGCACCAGGAATTGCATGGCGACGGCTTTGAACGTCGTGTACAGTTCTGCCACTGGGCACAAGAGAAATTACGGGACGATGACAGATTTTTTACACGCGTTCTATTTAGCGACGAAGCGTCATTCACCAACAGCGATAACGTAAACCGGCATAATATGCACTATTGGGCAACGGGAAACCCACGATGGCTGCGACAAGTGGAACATCAGCGACCTTGACGGGTTAATGTATGGTGCGGCATTATGGGAGGAAGGATAATTGGCCCCCATTATATCGATGGCAATCTAAATGGTGCAATGTATGCTGATTTCCTTCGTAATGTTCTACCGATGTTACTACGAGATGATGTTTCACTGCATGACAGAATGGCAATGTACTTCCAATATGATGGATGTCCAGCACATAGCTCGCGTGCGGTTGAAGCAGTATTGAATAGCATATTTCATGACAGGTGGACTGATCGTCAAAGCACCATAGCATGGCCCGCACGTTCACCGGATCTGACGTCCCCCGATTTCTTTCTGTGGGGAAATTTGCTATCGTGAACAACCGACAACACCTGACAACATGCGTCAGCGCATTGTCAATGCATGTGCGAACATCACGGAAGGCGAACTACTCGCTGTTGAGAGGAAAGTCAATATACGAATTGCCAAGTGTATTGAGGTTGACGGTCATCATTTTGAGCATTTATTACATTAATGTGGTATTTATCGGTAATCACGCTGTAACAAATGGTTCAAATAGATCTGAGCACTATGGGACTTAAGATCTTAGGTCGTCAGTCCCCTAGAACTTAGAACTACTTAAACCTAACTAACCTAAGGACATCACACACATCCATGCCCGAGGCAGGATTCGAACCTGCGACCGTAGCAGTCCCGCAGTTCCGGATTGCAGCGCCTAGAACCGCAAGGCCACCGCGACGCTGTAACAGCATGCGTTCTCAGAAATGATAAGTTCACAAAGGTACATGTATCACATTCGAACAACCGAAATAAAACGTCCAAACACACCTACGTTCTGTATTTTAATTTAAAAAACCTGCCTGTTCGTCTAAAATTGTGAGCCATACGTTTGTGACTATTACAGCGCCATCTATCACAAAGCGAAGAAAGTGATCCAACTAAAACATTCATATTTCTTTACGTACTACATGTCTATGTAATAAAAATGGGGTTTCCTATTTAAAAATACGCAGTTGATATCCGTTTGACCTATTACAGCCCCATCTAGCGGGCCAGCCATAGTGCCATCTGGTTTCCCCCTTAATGCTACACAAATTTTGTTCTTTGTAGTTTTTTTGTTTGACGCTTATTTCGTGAGATATTAGGCCCGGTCACTGTCATTGGACCACCTTGTATATTCGAAGGAAACATCTTAAAAATATTCTGACCTGCATGTAGTAAATATGAATATCTTATTAATATCCATGAAAATTTCTTTAACTGAGAATCCTAAAACCATAATTTATTTGCTGTTTATTTCTGTGTTTGTCACTAACAAATGAAACAACTTTGACATCTACCAATGTTAGTGCTGAAGGGTTATTAACATACACGAGAAGAAAATAACGGCCCTAATATGGCACCTCTTGAGACACCAAACGTAATTGTATTTCATTTGGATGTTGACATCTTAATAAAAAACTCATCCATTCACATCTTTTCATTCCTTGAAGGAGATACGATTTGAGCTATTTTGCAACCTTCCCTGTTAGATCACAATATTCCAATTTACTTAAAATGATAACTGTGATTCACACACTCAAACGCCGTTGGGAGCTCGCAGAATATACCAATAGCCTGTAATTTATTGTCTAATGAATTACGTACTTTTGCGCTGTATGGTGTAAATAATTTTCTCGATATTCAAAGTCTTCGGAAATCCAAACTGTAGCTTTGAGACACTGACAATATATTATTTGTAGCAAAATTTTTTACCAACTCACTTTTGCATTACCTTTTCTATAGTTTTGAAGAACGCTGGCAAAAGTTATATTGAATTGAAGTTTTATCATATTTACTGATCTCCTTTTTTATGCAGAGGCTTAACTTGAGCATATTTTCAGGTAAACTGAAAATGTCCCAGTACTAAATGACTGGTTACCCAAATAACTTCATGTTGTTGTTGTTGTGGTCTTCAGTCCTGAGACTGGTTTGATGCAGCTCTCCATGCTACTCTATCCTGTGCAGGTTTCTTCATCTCCCAGTACCTACTGCAACCTACATCCTTCTTAATCTGTTTAGTGTATTCATCTCTTGGTCTCCCTCTACGATTTTTACCCTTCACGTTGCCCTCCAATACTAAATTGGTGATCCCTTGATGCCTCAGAACATGTCCTACCAACCGATCCCTTCTTCTGGTCAAGTTGTTCCACAAACTTCTCTTCTCCCCAATCCTGTTCAATACTTCCTCATTCGTTATGTGATCTGCCCATCTAATCTTCAGCATTCTTCGGTAGCACCACATTTCGAAAGCTTCTATTCTCTTCTTGTTTAAACAATTTATCGTCCATGTTTCACTTCCATACATGGCTACACTCCATACAAATACTTTCAGAAAAGACTTCCTGACACTTAAATCTATACTCGATGTTAACAAATTTCTCTTCTTCAGAAACGCTTTCCTTGCCATTGCCAGTCTACATTTTATATCCTCTCTACTTCGACCATCATCAGTTATTTTGCTCCCCAAATAGCAAAACTCCTTTACTACTTTGTTGTCGTTGTGGTCTTCAGTCCTGAGACTGGTTTGATGCAGCTCTCCATCCTACTCTATCCTGTGCAAGCTTCTTCATCTCCCAGTACCTACTGCAACCTACATCCTTCTGAATCTGCTTAGTGTATTCATCTCTTGGTCTCCCTCTACGATTTTTACCCTCCACGCTGCCCTCCAATGCTAAATTTGTGATCCCTTGATGCCTCAAAACATGTCCTACCAACCGATCCCTTCTTCTAGTCAAGTTGTGCCACAAACTTCTCTTCTCCCCAATCCTATTCAATACCTCCTCATTAGTTACGTGACCTACCCACCTTATCTTCAGCATTCTTCTGTAGCACCACATTTCGAAAGCTTCTATTCTCTTCTTGTCCAAACTGGTTATCGTCCATGTTTCACTTCCATACATGGCTACACTCCATACAAATACTTTCAGAAACGACTTCCTGACACTTAAATCTATACTCGATGTTAACAAATTTCTCTTCTTCAGAAACGATTTCCTTGCCATTGCCAGTCTACATTTTATATCCTCTCTACTTCGACCATCATCAGTTATTTTACTCCCTAAATAGCAAAACTCCTTTACTACTTTAATTGTCTCATTTCCTAATCTAATCCCCTCAGCATCACCCGATTTAATTTGACTAGATTCCATTATCCTCGTTTTGCTTTTGTTGATGTTCATCTTATATCCTCCTTTCAAGACACAGTCCATTCCGTTCAACTGCTCTTCCAAGTCCTTTGCTGTCTCTGACAGAATTACAATGTCATCGGCGAACCTCAAAGTTTTTACTTCTTCTCCATGAATTTTAATACCTACTCCGAATTTTTCTTTTGTTTCCTTTACTGCTTGCTCAATATACAGATTGAATAACGTCGGGGAGAGGCTACAACTCTGTCTCACTCCTTTCCCAACCACTGCTTCCCTTTCATGCCCCTCGACTCTTATAACTGCCATCTGGTTTCTGTACAAATTGTAAATAGCCTTAAGTGTCTCATTTCCTAATCTAATTCCCTCAGCATCACCCGACTTAATTCGACTACATTCCGTTATCCTCGTTTTGCTTTTGCTGATGTTCATCTTATATACTCCTCTCAAGACACTGTCCATTCCGTTCAACTGCTCTTCCAAGTCCTTTGCTGTCTCTGACAGAATTACAATGTCATTGGCGAACCTCAAAGTTTTTATTTCTTCCATGGTTTTTAATACCTACTCCGAATTTTTCTTTTGTTTCCTTTACTGCTTGCTCAATATACAGATTGAATAACATCGGGGAGAGGCTACAACCCTGTCTTACTCCCTTCCTAACCACTGCTTCCCTTTCATGTCCCTCGACTCTTATAACTGCCATCTCGTTTCTGTACAAATTGTAAATAGCATTTCGCTCCCTGTATTTTACCCCTGCCACCTTTAGAATTTGAAAGAGAGTATTCCAGTCAACATTGTCAAAAGCTTTGTCTAAGTCTACAAATGCTAGAAACGTAGGTTTGCCTTTACTTAATCTTTCTTCTAAGATACGTCGTATGGTCAGTATTGCCTCATGTGTTCCAGTATTTCTACGGAATCCAAACTGATCTTCCCCGAGGTCGACTTCTACTAGTTTTTCCATTCGTCTATAAAGAATTCGTGTTAGTATTTTGCAGCTGCAGCTTATTAAACTGATTGTTCGGTAATTTTCACATCTGTCAACACCTGCTTTCTTCGGGATTGGAATTATTATATTCTTCTTGAAGTCTGAGGGTATTTCGCCTGTTTCATACATCTTGCTCACCAGATGGTAGAGTTTTGTCAGGACTGGCTCTCCCAAGGCCGTCAGTAGTTCCAATGGAATGTTGTCTACTCCGGCGACTTTGTTTCGACTCAGGTCTTTCAATGCTCTGTCAAACTCTTCACGCAGTATCGTATCTCCCATTTCATCTTCATCTACATCCTCTTCCATTTCCATAATATTGTCCTCAAGTACATCGCCCTTGTATAGACCCTCTATATACTCCTTCCATCTTTCTGCTTTCCCTTCTTTGCTTAGAACTGGGTTTCCATCAAAGCTCTTGATGTTTATACAAGTGGTTCTCCTATCTCCAAAGGTCTCTTTAATTTTCCTGTAGGCAGTATCTATCTTACCCCTAGTGAGATAAGCCTCTACATCCTTACATTTGTCCTCTAGCCATCCCTGCTTAGCCATTTTGTATTCCATTTTGCCTGCTTCATTTATTGCATTTTTATATTTTCTCCTTTCATCAATTTAATTCAATATTTCTTCTGTTACACAAGGATTTCTACTAGCCCTCGTCTTTTTACCTACTTGAACCTCTGCTGCCTTCACTACTTCATCCCTCAAAGCTACCCATTCTTCTTCTACTGTATTTCTTTCCCCCATTCCTGTCAATTGCTCCCTTATGCTCTCCCTGATACTCTGTACAACCCCTGGCTCTTTCAGTTTATCCAGGTCCCACCTCCTTAAATTCCCACCTTTTTGCAGTTTCTTCAGTTTTAATCTACTGGTCATAACCAATAGATTGTGGTCAGAGTCCACATCTGCCCCTGGAAATGTCTTACAATTTAAAACCTGGTTCCTAAATCTCTGTCTTACCATTATATATTCTATCTGATACCTTTTAGTCTCTCCAGGGTTCTTCCATGTATACAACCTTCTTTCATGATTCTTAAACCAGGTGTTAGCTACGATTAAGTTGTGCCCTGTGCAAAATTCTACTAGGCGGCTTCCTCTTTCATTTCTTAGCCTCAATCCATATCCACCTACTACGTTTCCTTCTCTCCCTTTTCCTACACTCGAATTCCAGTCACTCATGACTATTAAATTTTCATCTCCCTTCACTATCTGAATAATTTCTTTTATTTCATCATACATTTCTTCAATTTCTTCGTCATCTGCAGAGCTAGTTGGCAAATAAACTTGTACTACTGTAGTAGGTGTGGGCTTCGTATCTGTCTTGGCCACAATAACGCGTTAACTATGCTGTTTGTAGTAGCTTACCCGCATTCCTATTTTCCTATTCATTATTAAACCTACTCCTGCGTTACCCCTATTTGATTTTGTGTTTATAACCCTGTAGTCACCTGACCAGAAGTCTTGTTCCTCCTGCCACCGAACTTCACTAATTCCCACCATATCTAATTATAACCTATCCATTTCCCTTTTTAAATTTTCTAGCCTACCTGCCCGATTAAGGGATCCGACATTCCACGCTCCGATCCGTAGAACGCCAGTTTTCTTTCTCCTGATAAGGACATCCTCTTGAGTAGTCCCCGCCCGGAGATCCGAATGGGGGACTATTTTACCTCCGGAATATTTTACCCAAGAGGTCGCCATCATCATTTAATCATACAGTAAAGCTGCATGCCCTCGAGAAAAATTACGGCCGTAGTTTCCCCTTGCTTTCAGCCGTTCGCAGTACCAGCACAGCAAGGCCGTTTCGGTTATTGTTACAAGGCCAGATCAGTCAATCATCCAGACTGTTGCCCTTGCAACTACTGAAAAGGCTGCTGCCCCTTTTCAGGAACCACACGTTTGTCTGGTCTCTCAACAGATACCCCTCCGTTGTGGTTGCACCTACGGTACGGCTATCTGTATCGCTGAGGCATGCAAGCCTTCCCACCAACGGCAAGGTCCATGATTCATGGGGGGGAAAATAACTTCATATGTTACTGAAATCAGAAGAACATTTTTTAACTAAATTTGGCGATATTATATCATAAACACTAAAATGTTTTAAATTTTAAAGCTTTATCGAGGAAGTAAGTTCTTCCGGAGTGGTGATGGTCAGATTCACAGCCATGAAGTTAGTTTTAATGGCTGTACAGAGCGATTTTATGGCAGAAGCTGCTGAACCTGACAGTCCCATTCTTCAGTAGTTATTACCAATGTACTATAAGCGAACGACGAGAGAATGTTAACTAGAGACTGTTAAACTGTTGCCTTCCAAAATAATGAAAAAGGAATTCACTATCCACGAAACAGAACAAGAATCGTAATTAACTCAGTTTGCTAGATTAAAGTGCAAGATAAATTATTTGAAATACATTAACAATGCTAAAAGTATTTCCTTTAGGGATCTAGGGTCTGATTTTAATAAACACAGGTCAGCGTAAAACAAATTCATAGGTCATAGTATGATTGCTGAACGGTTATTATTAAAAGGCAGAATGCACTACAGAAGGGTATGCATTTGTACCTATGGCTGTAGTTGAAAGCATATTGATCGGAACACTGCAAGCAAGTCTTTAGATGATGCCTGAAATTACTGAAACTCGGTAAAAACGATTTGACTGCCCCTACAGTTCATCTCGCTGTCGTGGCCGGATCTCACCACGTTCATCTGTTAATGTGGGGAAGATGATGAGGATGATGATGGTGGTGAGGTCCCATACTCCGAGCAGCCTAGAGGTCGAGGCGGGAAACCCGCACCGCCGTATTGGGCAAGGTCCTAGCGGAGGTGGCTTGCCATTGCCTTTCTCCGACAGTAATGAGGATGAATGATGATGAAGACGACACAACAGCACCCAGTCATCTCGAGGCAGGGAAAATCTCTGACTCCGTGAGCGAGAAGCGCGAACGCTACCGAATGACCACGAGCTGCGCACGTGGTGGAAGAAGTGGCTGCAAAATCAGTATCTGGCTTCGAACCAAAGACTTGCATCTGTGACTAAGTCTATATCAGTCGGCAAAATTTCATCAAGTTTGCTTAAAGAGGCTCCTGGCTGCAGAGACTCTTTGTCAAAGAGCTCATCTCGTGATGGCCAGTGGCTGCAAAGAGCCTGCCGGTGAAGAAGCCTGGCAGAGAAGAAGGTTAGCACAGCAGAACTTTGTGCTGTCTGCTTCCAAAATGGAAGATTTAGGTTTCTGCAATTTTCTTTCGCCACAACATTTTGATTAGCTTAACTATGGACATTCTGAGCGCTGACCAGTGAAAAGATATCTTAAAAGAATCTGGTGTCCTTCCTTGACTCTTGTTTCAGGTAGTTAAGCAGTAACATGCTCTCTAATTCTTGGTGCTGAAAAACTATCTTCTTCTCTCTCTCTCCTCTCTCTCTCTCTTTCTCTCTCTCTCTCTCTCTCTCTCTCTCTCTCTCTCTCTCTCCCTCTGTTGTCTGTCTGTGACCAGTGAGGTTGGATCTATGCAACGCGGCCCTGTTCCTCTCACTAACATCTATATTATTTAGGATACGCAGCCTACACGCCTTCAAAGGATTCCTGACTACCCTGATCCTCATTCACTTTCAGATATTATCTATAGCGGTTGGTATATTTTGAAGAAACTTGGCTTTCTACAGCTCTCTTCACAAAATCATTCTTCGGCTCTTGCCAAAAACGGCACATCTCTTTTCACAAACAGGTTGTTAAAAACAGAGTTCGGCAGTGTCCCTGGCCCATGGGAGATAGTATCTGTATTGTGACTCTTGGATTCCGCTGACCAGAGGTGGCTACCTTAAGACACTAGCCGGTCTCAATGCATGGAGTAGATCCCAACAGCTGTCGGTGTCTCCCACCTGTGAATTTTCCTGGGGCAGTCTCCCTGCCAGCTAACGTGACCCGCTACCAGCCCACTCGCTTACAGTCCAGGGCAATTTGCTTTCGTAGTGGTCTCTCGTTTCGGTGAATGTGCAATCGGTATGAAAATGCAATCTACGTTAATTAAGTACTTGCAATCACTCGCACTGATACACATCTCATTTGTGGGTGAGGATTAATTATTCCTATTTTATTGGCTTTTTTAATTCTTTTTCGTATCAGCTATAGGATAGTTTTGGAAAAAAAAACGGTCTCGTAACATTGTCATGTACTCTTAAAGCTAGCTGTTTCTCCTCATCTCTGTTTCTACCGATGTGTGCCTTCACTATACGTGAGACTGTCTTTAATTCCGCACCTGATGTGACTGTTTTTTTCTGGTAATACGTTTGCTTTGATTTCTGCGTTACTATCATCTACATCTTTTGGTCTAACCTGGAATCAATCTGTTCAGTTTAGCGTAGGCTTTCGAAATACCGTGCTACTAACACTGACTTCAATGGAGTATCTCTCACGGCTGTGTGCAACCTTTAAATGTGTCCTGGTATACAAACTTGTATTCTTTCTTGAGAGGAAATTTACTGAGATCTATCAAAGTAGAAACAATCTTTCCGAGTGAAGTGTCAGAGTGCAGCTTTTTATTAATTTTTGATAAATCGAATGGTCACCAAAGGTTTGAGATTCGTATCCTGGCGAGACTGTTCTTTATCATGTATTCCCCACATGCTGTTCTCTTTTCTGGTGCCATCTGTTCTTGGTAGGGACCACATAACGGTAAACGGCAAAATGGAGTGGCACGAGCTTCTTGAGAATGTTAGAAAGTTATGCACGTTACGTATTTACAAGACAACAGTGCCACTTTCTGTAGTGTAACAAGGTTGCTACGTCTCCGTCACAAACACGAAAGAACACACCGCATCCACAACAGAACAATATTTCGTGCGTACTACAGGTATCAACGCATCTTCCCTAGCAAACAAAAAGGAGCGGTACACCTGTATGGACTGTTCATAAGTGCATTCGCCAGCGCCCAACATGCGAATACAAGGGTTTCCTAGGATATTCACGTGGAGTAGCATTATTTGTTTCTCTAGTCTTGTGGTATCGTCCCAAGATCGCGGTGCCACATCAAAGTCGGCGACATACATCGATACCACAGACATCAGCGATTTCTCGCTGCAATCCCCAACAACGAATGTGAGAAGCAGAAGAAAACACGCCCTCTCAGCACAGCACCGCCCTCACACGGAGTCAAGATAGAGACGGGCATGTAAACACTCTGCCCCAGTTCATGCCCTCAAATGAAGCAGTCAACATCACCGAGTAGGACTGAAGCGCTGTCCAAGTCTCAGATGGAAGTGTACTTTTGCAAATGTTGAACACAGTACTTCAAGACAACAGTTTGTTAACTCGTGCGTCAAGTGATGCTTTAATAATCAATGATAAATTTAATATTTAACCTGTACATGTTTCAAATAAAACCTGTTTTTAATTTTTAGTGCCATTTACTGTCGTTATTCAGATATCTAAGCCGGACTTGTCCTAGGAGTTACTTGATAAAATGAAATCATGAAACGTTGTATGCTTTTATTTCTGCGTACTTGTGTTTCGTAAATTCCGCTACCGTACTGAGTGTATTTTTGTGGGGCAATTTTAAGAAAGTTCATGGCAAACACCTCCGAAATCCTACAGATTACGTTTTAAATATCTTCTTATGACAACCAGAAGTGAATGAGAGGACGAACTGGTGACGTTCAGAGAATTTAACTTCCCTTACACAATAACATTGTTTAAAAAAAAAAGCCGTCATACCTGCAGACGGATCATCTGGAAAGCGGGAACGTGTGTGTAGCGTAGCTTTCCCTTCCAACAGCGTATGTTATCGCAGTCCATTTGCCTGTAATAAGCCGTGATGCTCGGCGCTTTGTAACCACCGTTCCGTCATCAGACCCGGCGTTTTTGTATGTGGCCCAGCGGTCGACCTTCTGGCGTACGCGACCTCCAGGAGGTCGTCCGACTTTCTCCGGTGCCGTCTGGTCGCCTCCGCTGACGGCCAAGCTCAGCCGTTGGCCAACATTTCTTCGTTCCGACTGTGGAAAGCGCAGTCCGATACCAGGCGCTTGCGCAACAATAGCGTAACGAAACGCTACACAAGAGACGTGTTGTGAGTGCAGGGGACAAGTGTGTGACGTACAGACGTATTTTGTGAACGCTCTAGCAACTTAGGACGAGCAGCATATATCTTAAAGCAACTATTAAAAGCCAAAGAGCTAGTCGTTAAGTAATATGGTCGAAACTCCCGTAGTGGAACATCCATGTTGTTCACTTACTTAACTTCACGTGCTTCAATGGGCTTGTCGACCATATAACAGCTTTACGAGCCTCTTCCGCATCTTTCGGAAGAGTGCAGTGTTTGTCCATTTAGTACTGACGCTCATATAAGCTGTATCCTCCGGGATGTTATCTCCCACCTAATTCTGGATCTTCCTCTTCATGTTGTTCCACCCGTTTTTCTGCAGAATTCTGTTGTAGGTAGTCTCTCCGCCATTCTGGCTACACGGCCTGCCGAGTTCAACCTTCACTTATTTAGCATTTCGACGATGATAGTGTGTTTGTACAGCTCTCAAGTCTAAATTTTTTCTTGTGTTCCATTCCATGTTACACTGACGGAAGAAAATGGCAACACCAAGAAGGAGCTATAAAGGAACGTTCGTAGGCGCCTTTCTATATCTGAAAGATGATTCTATTCGAATGTCACGGCAATCGCAAAAGACTGGTGCTAATTGCGCCACAGTGAGGATGCAAATCAAGTTTACTTTAAATACAAGCTGTAATGGTCGTGAGCGTTGGATACCTTTGAGATTGGACGCTGTGAGCAGATGTTAGTTAAGAATGTTAGCTAAGAATACTGAGTTTGAAAGAGGTCGAATAATATGTCTATGAGAAGCTAGATGTTCCTTCTGCGATATTACAGAAGGAATGTAGCCGCTGTACATGATTTTTGGCAGCGGTGATCATGAGAATGTACGGTCGCAATACGGCACTACCGAGAGGGAAGACTATCGTGTTGGGCGCATGGCTCTGGCGCATAGTACTGCATCTGCAGTAGCATTTCGAGCAGCAGTTGGCACCACAATAACGTAACGAACTATTACAAATCGATTACTTCAGGAACATTTCCGATCTAGATGTCCTGTAGCGTGCATTCCACTGACCGGGAACAACCGCAATTTGCTCATTTGAGTGGTGTCAAGCGACAACTGATTGGTGGGCAAGACGGAGGTCTGTATGTTTTTTGAAGAAATCTTGTTCTACCTCGGTGTTAGTTATGGTCATGTGTCAGTTCGAAGAAGCCCGGTTGAGGACCTGCAACAATCATGTCTACATGCTCGACACAATGGACCTACATCTTGAGTTACAGCCTGCAGTGCTATCTCGTATGATACCAGGAGCTTTCTCGTTATCCACGCACCATCACTGCAGATTTGTGTACATCTGGTGATTCGACATCTTGTGCTGCCATTTACGAACATCATCCCAGGGCCTGTTTTCCAACACAATAACGCTGGCCCACATACCGTTTTCGTAACCCAACATGCTCTACAGAATGTCGACATTTTGTATTGTCACGCTCGATCACCAGTTCTGCCTCCAGTCGAGCATATATGAGAAATAATTGGATGATAACTTCAGCATTAACCGTCCCTTTATTGACCAATCGAGAGTGCAACAGTCATGGGACACCATCCCACAAACTGACATACGGCACCCGTACAACACAATGCATGCACGTTTGCACGCTCGCATTCAACATCCTGATGTTTAACTCGGTTACTAATGTACCGGTATGTCTCATATCCAATGGTTTATCTCGCGCTTACATGAATCTGTGATCTTGCAATGTTCATCCTTTCAGTATTACCTATACAAAAGTATTCGCGAAATTTTGTTACTCTACATGAATTAATTTTTGATGTGATTTTTTCCTGAAATGTATTTTCGTCGTAATATACAGGTTTAATAATTGTTCGTAATAGTTTTCTTTCGAATATAACAGGTTGTCTTGGTCTTTTGCCGGCCGGGGTGGCCGAGTGGTTCTAGGCGCTACAGTCTGGAACCGCGCGACCGCTACGGTCACAGTTTCGAATTCTGCCTCGGGCATGGATGTGTGTGATGTCCTTAGGTTAGTTAGGTTTAAGAAATTCTAAGTTCTAGCGAACTGATGACCTCAGAAGTTAAGTCCCATAGTGCTCAGAGCCATTTGAACAATTTTTTCTCGGTATTTCTTCCTAAATGTTAATGCTTCATGTCTGCACAACGTTACTTGTATAACAGTCGATTGATACAAGAGGATTTTAAAATTAGTGTTAAGAGCTCATTCTTTAAGATTTTGCTAAAACTAAAAAGCGTTTTTTTCGGTGTTGCTGGAAGGATACCTATTTCTTCATCTGTTCTATTGTTGTTACTAAAAAGACTCCCTAGATTCAAAGTGAATCTATCAATAGCCAACGGTGCATCACTTCGGATTTTCTTGCATTTGACCAGATATTCTGTCCTTTCTTCATAGACATGTAATTATGTTTTCTCCGCGATTTTGCAATAATTTTACGTCGTTCTGATTAATACTGTTTTGGAACTAGTTATTAATACTACATCATCTGCGTATGCAAGTCTAGTAATGTTCACCTCTTTCAGGAGGATTCGTTGAGGATTAGTTTTAGTTGTCTCAATCGATCTTCTCTAAGACGATGCTAAATAAATTAGGTAAAATGGCGGCCCCTTGTCTCAGTCCCATGCACACATTAAAATTTTTAGTTTTTGCTGAAGGTGTCTTTATACAGCAGGATAGTTATTAAGTTCTCTAACGAAGAGTCATATCTTCCACAATACGAATTACAAACTGTACAGGGTCTTTAGCAATTCATAGCGAAAACCGACGTGAATGAAGAAATACGATAAGAGAAGCAGAAACACTCAAGTTAACATGGGACCGCTAACGAGCCAACTGAGAGGTAGTTGCGAATGTGTGGTTGTTACGAGCCGCAATTAGCTTCAGAAAGAAATTTTGTGCAAGTAGGGACAAACTTATATGAAATGTAAGTTTTCGATGACATCCTAATCTAACTAGGGTCCAGTTTCTCATATGCCCTACTCCACCAGGAGAAACATTACTGTATCAACACTTCACATATGCTGCATCTTCGTAACAATTCGAAGAGGTGATCCACGTATCATTGTCGAAATTGGATGCAGTACTGCCCTCGTCTAAGCAGGAAGTTATGAATTCTTCCGGACGCTCACGGATGATCTGGCAAAGCTTCACAACACTGTATAGTTCACTATCGTTCTTCAGTTGTATCAAAGAGACTACTATACACCTAACTTCTGATATGATCACAGAGAGATACACTCTAAGGCAAAAGAAAGATGGAAAGAAAAAGAGGCACCATGAAGCAGTTATGTAAATTGGTCACAAACTGATATTCATACAGGTATCGACGGAAAACGCAAAACTGTAAACTTTGGTAGCCGGCGGCTCAATGTGTGGCGCTGCAGAGCAGTTTCACCGTGCAGCTGGCGAGTATAATAAACAGTGGACGTGTCGATACCAGGACATGAAGTCCTTGCGAATTTCATTCCATGTACTCCATTGGACGGTAACTTCATCTCGCGTGAACAATATACTCAGATGGTAGCATCTGCAAGAGGACGTGTAGATGGGCTCATAGAAGCCGGTTGGAGTAATCGCCGAATTGGCCCAAATTTGAATGGGACCGATGCCACTAATGTTGACAGGAATGGGTGAAGCATGTCAGAAAACAACTTCAAGTAGGAAGCGATCAATCTAGAGTGACGACAGAAATCTAGGAATGAGCAGTTGTCAGAAAGGTACTCATAGCCTCAGATTCAACGTTGTTATCGATATTGTGTGCAACTGGTGATTCAGTAACAATCGGGACCATTAACAGGTGGCTCACAAAAAACGAGGTTAAGCTGGTGGCGATCCTTTCGCCAACTACCACTAACTCCTGTCAACACCAACAAGCCTGTTTGGTGTGACGTCGGTTAGATTCAACCTGGGATCCCATTGACTGGACTAGAATTGTCTTCAGTGATGAGTACCGCTTCGAAATGAGCCGCGGTGTCCAGCGAGGACGTAACTGAAGACACCCTGGTCAGTGGTGGGATACGAACCTGGCAGTCGCCCGCCACGCGTCGCAGCAGTCAGGAGTAATGGTCTGGGGTGCCATTTCATTTCGTAGCAGGACTTCTTTGATTGTCCTCAGCGGCATGCTCACAGCACAGTGGTACGTCGACGGTATTCTACGCCTTGTCATTCTTGGCAAGTCATCCTGGGCTTACATTTCAGCAAACTAATGTCCGCCCACACACGACGAGTGTTTCCATTGCTTGTCTTCGTGCTTGCCAAACCAAACCCGAGCCGTAAAGGCCTTTGGAAGTCTCCCCATTTCATAACGTATATCCCTCAAGGGACATCCAGAAACTCTATCAATGAATGCCAAGCATATGGCCCTGAGGTGGGCCAATGCCTTACTGACTTGCACAATTTGTAAAGCTCTTTCACCTGAATAAATTCTCATTTTTCAGAAATTCTAATCATTTATTTGTATGAACGTGAACATCATAACTGCCGATTTTCATTCCGTTCGATAATTCCTTATTGGTGCGAATTTTTTTTTTTTTTTTTTTTTTTTTTTTTTTTTTTTTTTTTTTTTTTTTTTTTTTTTAGTGTGTATGTTTAGAGGCTTTCATTGAGGTGATCTCGGAGCAAGGTACAGGTCCTATTCTACCTACCCATCTTAGACTCTACAGCAGCGTCACATATCAAGTTGATTCTGAGGCCGGTGTCCCATTAAGCACATACCACATTCAGCAAGCAGGCGCCATGGCTGCAATTAGAGCCCATTTTGATGTGGGCCCTATCGAAATACACTACTGGCCACTAAAATTGCTACACCTCGAAGATAACGTGCTACAGACACGAAATTTAACCGACACGAAGAAGATGCTGTGATATGCAAATGATTAGCTTTTCAGAGCATTCACACAAGGTTGGAGCCGGTGGCGACACCTACAACGTGCTGACATGAGGAAAGTTTCCAACCGATTTCTCATACACAAACTGCAGTTGACCGGCGTTGCCTGGTGAAACGTTGTTGTAATGCCTCGTGTAAGGAGGAGAAATGCGTACCATCACGTTTCCGACTTTGATAAAGGTCGGATTGTAGCCTATCGCGATTGCGGTTTATCGTAACGCGACATTGTTGCTCGCGTTGGTCGAGATCCAATGACTTTTAGCAGAATATGGAATCGGTGTGGTCGGGAGGGTAATACGGAACGCCGTGCTGGATGCCAACGGCCTCGTATCACTAGCAGTCGACATGACAGGCATCTTATCCGCACGGCAGTAACGGATCGTACAGCCATGTCTCGATCCCTTAGTCAACACATAGGGACGTTTGCAAGACAACAACTATCTGCACGAACAGTCCAACGACGTTTGCAGCAGCATGGAATATCAGCACGGAGACCATGGCTGCCGTTACCCTTGACGCTGCATCACAGACAGTAGTGCCTGCGATGCGTACTCAACGACGAACCTGGGTGCACGAATGGCAAAACGTAAATTTTTCGGATGAATCCAGGTTCTGTTTACAGCATCATGATGTCGAATCCGTGTTTGGCGACATCGCAGTGAACACACATTCGAAGCGTGTACTCGTAATCGCCATACTGGCATATCACCCGGCGTGATGGTATGGGGTGCCATTGGATACACGTCTAGGTCACCTCTTGTTCGCGTTGACGGCACTTTGAACAGTGGACGTTACATTTCAGGTGTGTTACGACCTGTGGCTTTACCCTTCATTCGATCCCTGCGAAACCATACATTTCAGTAGGATAATGCAGGACCGCATGTTGCAGGTCCTGTACGGACCTTTCTGGATACAGAAAATGTTCGACTGCTGCCCTGGCCAGCACATTATCCAGATCTCTCACCAATTGAAAACGTCTGGTGTGTGTGTGTGTGTGTGTGTGTGTGGTTTGAGGTTTCCGGGCGCTAAACAACGTGGTCATCAGCGCCCAAACGCATAGAAACAGGAACACATGCGGTGAAGGGACGAAGACGGACAGCGAACAAGGAGAACGGCTAAAAGACACAGGCCTGACGCAGTTCCAAATCCTCTTATGCAGAGGCAAAACAAGAGGAAAAGAAACGCACTAAAAAAAAAGGAAACACAAGGAAAGGAGAACAGAAATCGAAGAGAAACAAGTAGATAATCGTGATTGGCGGACCTCTTACCTAAAACCTGGGTGAGCCAGTCACCCAGCAGCACATTAAAATCCTCTCCCTAAAATCCGAGGCAACAAATTGGGCAGGACACAAACGTCTGGTCAATGGTGGCCGAGCAACTGGCTGGTCACAATATGCCAGTCATTACTGTTAATGAACTGTCGTATCGTCTTGAAGCTGCATGGGCAGCTGTACCTGTCTGTACACGCCATCCAAGCTCTGTTTGACTCAATGCCCAGGCGTATCAAGGCCGCTTTTACGGCCAGAGATGGTTGATCTGTGTACTGATTTCTCAGGATCTATGCACCCAAATTGCTTGAAAATGTAATCACATGTCAGTTCTAGTATAATATATTTGTCGAATGAATACCCGTTTATCATCTGCATTTCTTCTTGGTGTAGCATTTTTAGTGGCCAGTAGTGTATTAACTGTTAAAATACACCGTTCAACAAAACTTATGGACGAGATACATAAAGTAAAGCACTATATTAATTACTGTGTGTAAATAAATTTAAGTGTGGAGCGTGTTGCTAGAGGTCTTTCAGTGGTGCACAGAAAGCGTGAGGTCACATGGCCGTAGTTCGGGGTAACTATAGCCCCAAATGGCGCTGACCCCGCAACACAAGGCAGATCATGTGTTAATCAGCGAGCATTATGGTACAGTGTGGTATTGTTCTTCATTACAAAGTGGCCCAGAGAAAACATCTGGAAGACTTCACGCGAAGAAGAACCATTGGTTAACTGGAAGAATGACAAAGTGCGACGAGTGTGGTCGAGGAGGTTGATATTGCTCACAACACTCTTTCACATGCTTGGGAAGCATTCCGAACCACCCGAAGGACAGGAGGTGGTTGACCATGGTCAACTGTAGCAACAGTAGCAACTGTAGCAATAGGAAAGAAGGGACCACTAGAGAAGGCGGGTGCAACTGCTAACTACAGTTCAAAAAAGTGTGTGAAATCTTATGGGACTTAACTGCTAAGGACATCAGTCTTTAATCTTACACAATACTTTACCTAAATTATCCTAAGGACAAACACACACACCCATGCCCGAAGGAGGACTCGAATCTTCGCCGGGACCAGCCGCACAGTCTATGACTGCAGCGCCCCTGACTGCTCGGCTAATCCCGCGCGTCTAAAACACAATTAATAGGTTAACAAAGCAAACTATCTTACGCTCCACTGTAGGACGGCAACTGTTCGGATGTGGCGTCTTTGCCCGACGTTGTGTTATGTTGACGCAAACGCATCAGCAGGACCATTTGCTATGCTGCCAAGGGCATAGTGACTGGACCACCGGGAAGTGGGGCCACGTCCTCTCCTCGGATAAGGGCAGATTTAGTATGAGTAGCGACTGCAAATGTGCCCTTATGTGGCGAGAGATGGGTAAATCTAATTTGCCCAGGAAAACAGTCGAAGATGATTGTTTTGGAGATCGAGATGGTGTCATGTTGGGACGCATAACATGACAACGGCGTACTGACCTCCTGGTCTTTGAACACGGCTTCCTCGCAGGTCAACGTTAGTGTGACACTGTGCTCTTTTGGACCCGACTTCATTTTTATTGAGGACAATATGCGTGTGTATCGAAGAGATCGAAGAGTGTAGGTGGATGAGCTCTTTCAACGAGACACTACTCGGCGAATAGACTGGTCTGTCGGTTCCTGTAAATGGTTCAAATGGCTCTGAGCACTATGGGACTCAACTGCTGAGGTCATAAGTCTCGGTTCCTGCAACTTAAATACTATCGAAAAGATGTAGGTCACACTGAGGTGACGTACTGCAAGATGCCCACATGCACCAGCGACCATGCAGCAGTTGTCACCGCCGCTGGCGGAACAATTTAACGCCGAACTACGAAAACACATTACTAACCTTGTGACCAGCAGGGGAGGACGTTGCGTAGCATGCATGCCGTCCATGGTGATCAAACATCCTGTTTGAAGCATGTCCCCCCCCCCCTTTTTAATGACCAACGGACGATCATAAATCCCAGTGTCTTCAGTGTCATCATTGTCTTTGAATAAAAGTGTCATATCCGTTCGTCTCATTTTTTTATGTTATCTTCTGTGCTATATTGTAGCAGTTGTTTCTACGTATGGTGCAAGGTTCATCGAGCTATGTTACTCGACAGTCACACATCATAAGAAAGCTATCTTCGTCCTTACGTTTTGCACACCAGTGTACATTTGTAAGAACGAAGAAAATATTTTACTCTGAAGCCAGTGATGGCTTGTAAACAACACTTGCAGATATATCGAAAACGTCTCGTTTTGGGACTGATGTTTACAGGAACATTTCCGCTTGTGTTTAGTTTACAGCCACAGGCGTCTGTTTCCGCTATCAATTATTATACACCTATCTGTAAATGAATACGCATACCAATAACTTGCCCAAGTGTGACTTCCTTCTTTGTCGTTGTCAAGATGCATGACGTAATTTATGTTATATTACTGCCTACACATGTGGGATTCGGTTTGCAGCTAACTAGTGGGATATCACTAAGATGTCTTCGCAAGAAATGAAGAAATACAGGCACGGCCGACACTGCCACCATTATTTTCAAAACCTTTTCCCAGTTCATGACGGGGATGGTGGAGTAAATAGTAAGTATGACATGAAGAAACAAGCAGTTTGTTGCAGTGCTAATTTTGTTTTACTAGTTCCCAATGACTCGTTTCATCTATACTTAAGCATCTTTGGATTGGCCTACGGAAGAAACGCAGAATTTCATAAGAGTGGCGTAACCCCATTTAGCGAGACTGGCTTACCAAGAAAATATTAAACAACTTCGTCATACTTGGCAGCGATGGGTACATGGAATACCGCACATAAAATATCCCAGCAGGTAAATGCCCTTGTCAAAGCTTTAAAAGAACCGCGCTGTATCCTATAAGATAGAATAAAGCAGAATATAATCGAAAGATATTCTCAAAAAAATATGTAACCTGCTTTGTCACTAAACTGGCAGCTCTCACAGGAAATAAGAAGGAAGCAGCAGATTGTCGCGACAAGTAGCGCAGTCCAATGCAAAAGAAACGGGATCAAGGCTGCAGTAAAGCTTTACATTATAAACATGCCGGAGTTGTAGTGCATATTCTGGTTTCACACATCGCATTGGATATGAAGACATACAAGGCCCCAAAGACTAGTGCACGCAGCTCTCGGCAGGTGGCGCCTACAGGCTGTGAGCTGCTGTAGTGTACAATTGCTAAATCTTGTCATAACAGGAAACAAAGACAGTTCTTATAAATGACATGTGTTCTAAAAAGTGCTAGTAAAATATTAACATTAACAGCCAGAATAATCAGGACAAATAAAAAATTAAAAACGAAAATATATAAGAATAAAGTGCAGTAAAGGGAAAACATAAAAGTACATAGGGGTGCTCCGAATACCAATTTGAGAGTCCCATGTAGTACTACAGATAACAACATTGTGCATACCCGAATCCCTCTCCCCTTTGCCCACAAGATTGTGCCATGCTAGGTAACTGTCATTTCTGAATGACAGTATCACCACTATGTCTGGGTGCCAAGCAAGTGCGGCATTTAAGTCATAAAATGTACTGCAGTGGGATGCTGATAAATACAAATAAAAACATAAATATAATAAATACTCACATCAACGTTAAAAACTGCATTGTACCCCATATAAAACATAGACGTCCCTCAGTGCAATAGCTGAAGCAAGAAACGGTCTTAAAAACCCCATTTCTAGACATTTCTAGACATTTCTAGACCTTCTCGTTGAAAACATAGAGTTGCATTAGCGCAAGAGAGTCAGTAGCAGCTATACACTACGTGATCAAAATTATCCGGACACTTGACTGAAAATGACTTAAAAGTTTGTGGCGCGTTCCATTGGTAATGCTGGAATTCAATAGACTTGAAGACAGCGTCCACTCTAGCAGGCATACCTTCAATCAGATGCTGCTAGGTTTCTTGGGGAATGGCAGCCCATTCTTTATGGAGTGCTGCACTGAGGACAGGTATCTATGTTCATTGGTGAGGTCTGGCACGAAGGCGGCGTTCCAAAACATGTTCTATAGGATTCAGGTCAGAACTCTGTGCAGACCAGTCCATTACAGCCACTCCGCCAAGGGCCATGCATTATGAACAGGTGCTCGATCATGTTGAAAGATGTAGTCGCCATCCCCGAATTGCTCTTCAACAGTGGGAAGCAAGAAAGTGCTTAAAACATTGTAAGTAGGCTGTTTTGTTTCTTATATTGGTAACGCCGCCGCCACGTAGCGCTCTGTATGAAAATCACTGGCTGTGCTGTGTGCAGTCTGTGGCTGGTTGGCATTGTTGTAATACTCGCCATTGTAGCGTTAGGCAGTTGGCTGTTAACAGCGCGTAGCGTTGCGCAGTTGGAGGTGAGCCGCCAGCAGTGGTGGATGTGGGGAAGTGAGATGGCGGATTTTTGAGAATGGATAATCTGGAGGTGTGTCCATTAGAAACAGTACATTTGTAAGAATGGATGTCATGAACTGCTATATATATTATGACTATTAAGGTAAATACATTGTTTGTTCTCTATTAAAATCTTTCATTTGCTAACTGTGCCTATCAGCAGTTAGTGCCTTCCGTAGTTTGAATCTTTTATTTAGCTGGCAGTAGTGGCGCTCGCTGTATTGAGCAGTTCGAGCAACGAAGATTTTTTTGAGAGGTAAGTGATTTGTGAAACGTATAGGTTAATGAGTAAAAATTTTTCTCGGTGTACATGCCGCGTCAAATCAGGATAAATCTCCAAGATTTCGACCACTACCTCCATGGTCGTCGTCAGGGCTAAAACTGACTGTCGTGAACTAGCGAGGTTCCCACTTTTATATGCAAAGGACGGCTTCTTACTGGCTGGAATACGTCAGCGATATGGCGCGTAGCGAAGTGGTGCCCTCTACTTCCATAGATGTAGTTGCTATCCCGCGTTGCTTGCAGCGCCATCCCTTGAATCAGGAGGTAAAGTGCGAGAAGTTTTTCTCTGCGATTTTTCTTTATCCAGTGCGTTCTTCCAAGTGTTGCTAAGTGCATAGCCGTTGTCTCTATTAAAGTTATTATCGCTAAGTCTAATTTAGACTGCTTCCCGGATCACAGAGTCCCAGTAATTCGATGTGTGGGCTATTACTCTGGTTTCTTCAAATAAAATCTTATGCTTGTTAAGCAGGCTATGTTCAGCCACCGCTGATTTTTCCAAATACCTGTATTTCAGGTGGCGTTGGTGCTCGATGCAGCGGTCGGCAACGGTTCTTACAGACTGGCCCACGTAACTCTTGCCGCATTCGCAAGGAATAGTATAAATTCCCGGCACTCTTAAGCCGAGACTATCTTTGACTGGTCTCAACATTTCCTTAATTTTCCTAGGTGGTCGGAAAACTGGTTTTATTCCTTGCCTCTTCAGGACTCTGGCTATCTGATTCAAGGGATGGCGCTGCAAGCAACGCGGGATAGCAACTACATCTATGGAAGTAGAGGGCACCACTTCGCTACGCGCCATATCGCTGACGTATTCCAGCCAATAAGAAGCCGTCCTTTGCATATAAAAGTGGGAACCTCGCTAGTTCACGACAGTCAGTTTTAGCCCTGACGACGACCATGGAGGTAGTGGTCGAAAGCTTGGAGATTTATCCTGATTTGACGCGGCATGTACACCGAGAAATTTTTACTCAAGAAATACGTCGCGAAAGACTTCGTAGCCATATTAGTTTCCTCTACGGGGAGGACATAGCGCGCAGCGTTCGTCTCCTGGAGAAGCTGCGCCTGAAACAGTCTCAGTTGCTGAGCAATCTGCCTTTTTTACAACGCTGTCGTGACAAGGAGGTAGTACCGAAGTTTGCAGTCGTCAAACACCACATCAGAAGCGCTGCAGTATACAGAATTTTACGAAAGACCAGCCATGCTATTGTGAAGGAGAGGATACGTCATACCAGGTATGAACTAGACATGAACGCTCGCCTGTTATTTAGTTGCCATTTATTTCTGTCCGAAGTCCTCTCACCATTGGACTGGGAATGGGTGGATATGACTTTGGCGGCACACCAACGAGCCAATTTAAGCAGGACTACGGCGAAACAGGCCGATAAATTTGAGCGGCTTAACCGTGATCAAGGAACTACTGGGTCCAACGGCATTCACCGCACTGTTATCAACTTCTCTGACAAGGAACTTGATGAAGCTACCATCTCGGCTCTCAGTAAGGGATTGAAGTTTGCCCCAGCTCCACGTAAGTTACCGGTGGTTGAGATCATTAGTGGAGTGGACCAAGCAGTTCGTCATCTTCCTCAAGAAGCAGCGGATGACGTAAGGCTTGCTACTAGCCGGATTTTAGCGACATCCAAGCCGCCTAAGTCAAACATCAGCAGAGAAGAGAGACAAGGACTGAAATTGTTGCAGAAGGATGAAGATCTAGTTGTTTTACCTGCTGACAAGGGGAACGCCACGGTAATCCTCAATGCTACAGATTACCATAAGAAAGTTGGATTATTACTAGAGGACAGCACATACCGGGTTCTCAGACGGGATCCCACATCGGCGCTCAGCAGGAAGACAAGGGAGCTACTAAAAAACTCTGGCCTCTCGGACGAACTGGTGAAGAACTTACTGCCGAGAGCACCTAGGCCACCAAGACTGTACGGTTTGCCAAAGGTTCATAAGGAGAACGTCCCGTTGAGACCGATTGTTAGCGCTATTGGCTCTCCTACGTACAAGCTTGCAAAGCACTTAACTAAATTGTTGGCGCCTATAGTTGGTCACTGCCCACATCATATTAAAAATTCAAAAATGTTTGTTGATATCATAAAACAGATGAAGATAGGCCCAAGTGATATCATGGTCAGCCTCGACGTGGTTTCTCTGTTCACCAAAGTACCTGTGGATGACACATTACAACTGTTGGCTGCTCATTTCTCCTCAGAAATTTCGAAGTTGTTCCGGCATACCTTGACGACCACTTATTTTTTATACAGTGGAAATTATTATGAAATGACGGATGGAACAGCCATGGGTTCGCCACTGTCACCAGCAATAGCGAATTTTTTCATGGAGGACTTCGAAGAACGAGCCCTGAGCAGTGCCCACCTCCGCCCATCATGCTTCTACAGATACGTCGACGATACTTTTTTCATCTGGCCACACGGCAGCGACACGCTGCAGCAATTCGTCGAACATCTGAATGGTGTACATCCAAACATAAAATTTACATTGGAGGTAGAGAAGGATGGGAAGTTACCTTTATTAGATGTGTTGGTAGAGCGAAAGCCGGATGGACGACTGGGCCATTCTGTGTACAGGAAGCCAACCCATACAGACTTATATCTGCATAGCCATAGCTTCCATCATCCGTCTCAGAAGAGAGCTATGCTGAATACTTTAGTACACAGAGCCAGGACTATTTCCGACAAGGACCACCTAGGTCCCGAGATTAACCATTTGACGACTGTTTTCAAGAGGAATGGTTATTCTGCCGGTGAAATTAAATCAGTACTGTCCAAGAAAGTAAGACACGATGCCGGCCACATACAAGAAGAGGACCAACACATAGCGCGGCTTCCTTTTTGCGGTGCTACAACGAGCAAGATAGCCAGAGTCCTGAAGAGGCAAGGAATAAAACTAGTTTTCCGACCACCTAGGAAAATTAAGGAAATGTTGAGACCAGTCAAAGATAGTCTCGGCTTAAGAGTGCCGGGAATTTATACTATTCCTTGCGAATGCGGCAAGAATTACGTGGGCCAGTCTGTAAGAACCGTTGCCGACCGCTGCATCGAGCACCAACGCCACCTGAAATACAGGTATTTGGAAAAATCAGCGGTGGCTGAACATAGCCTGCTTAACAAGCATAAGATTTTATTTGAAGAAACCAGAGTAATAGCCCACACATCGAATTACTGGGACTCTGTGATCCGGGAAGCAGTCGAAATTAGACATAGCGATAATAACTTTAATAGAGACAACGGCTATGCGCTTAGCAACACTTGGAAGAGCGCACTGGATAAAGAAAAATCGCAGAGAAAAACTTCTCGCACTTTACCTCCTGATTCAAGGGATGGCGCTGCAAGCAACGCGGGATAGCAACTACATCTATGGAAGTAGAGGGCACCACTTCGCTACGCGCCATATCGCTGACGTATTCCAGCCAATAAGAAGCCGTCCTTTGCATATAAAAGTGGGAACCTCGCTAGTTCACGACACATTCGAGGGTTGGATTCCCTTTCTTCTTCATCGAAGAGTTTCACTGCCTGGGCTACTCTCAGGGTGCAACTTCGACGTGGAAGATTCCCGCCGTTTCCTTGCCGTGTCGTCTGCTTGCCGTCCATACTGCTCGCCGTCCGGCCCTCCTCGCCGCCGCCTGCCGGTGCTCGCCGCCGCCGCCGCTTGGTCGCCGCCTTCCGGTCCTCGCCGCCGCCGCCGCCGCCGCCGCCTGGTCGCCGCCTGCCGGGGCTCGCCGCCGCCGCCTGGTCGCCGCCTGCCGGTGCTCGCCGCCGTCGCCTGCCGCCTGCCGGTGCTCGCCGCCGCCGCCGCCGCCGCCGCCGCCGCCGCCTGCCGGTCGCCGCCGTCGCCGTCTGGTCACCGCCGCCGCCCCTCTCGCACGCCGCCGCCATGTCCCATCCCACCACCACCACCACTATCATTTTCACCTCTCCCTCCGCTGCTCCAACCACCATCACATGGAGCTCCTCCTCCACCCCACTTCCCGTCCTTCCTTCTCTCCCTGTCCACCCCACCCCTGCACCACTTTCGGCTGTAACCACCCCCAACTCCTCCTCCCCTATCACCGTCGCCCCATCGACAGCTACTGACTTTCCGCCGCTCCCCGCACCGCCTCCGACAGGCTCCAAGCCAGCACGGATCTCTGCTCGACGTTCCACAGTCTCAGTGACACCCACGCCCCTAGCTTCCAGTACTTGGGCCACACCCCACCTTCTGCACTTAACACTCCCATCACTACACAGGACTTCAGTCTCACACTCCGCACTAAACGCAACACTGCTCCCGGCCACGACTGCGTTACCTACCGCCACCTCAAACACTGCCCTCCCTCCTTCCTTTCCCTCCTTGCCACCCTCTACAATGTCATCCTTGCCACTGGCTTCTATCCCGACCTGTGGAAAACCTCCCGTATCCTGATGTTCTCCAAACCCAATAAGCCTCCATCTGATGCCTCTTCCTATCGTCCTATCTGTCTCACATCGGTGTTCAGGAAGCTCTTGGAATCCATCCTTTCCTGGCGCATCCATCTCCACCTCCACCAAAACCACCTCCTCCCAAACACCCAATGTGGCTTTCGACCTTCCTTCTCTGCTGATGACCAACTCCTCCGCCTCACTCATCTCCTCTCCCTCCAGCTTAACTCCTGTCGCTCCACCATTTTTGTCTCACTTGACCTCGAAAAGGCCTACGACCGTGTCTGGCATCCCGGTCTCCTGTTTAAACTCCAAACCTACGCCCTTCCTATCAACTACATCCGTCTGGTGGCCTCCTTCCTCTCCCACCGCCCCTCCTATGTTACCATCCATCATGCCAATTCCCACACCTTCTACCCCTCTGCCGGTGTGCCCCAGGGCTCTGTCCTCTCCCCTCTCCTCTACCTCCTGTACACGGCAGATATGCCCCAACCCCCCCCCCCCCCTCCAGTACACCTCTTGCGATATGCTGATGACACCGCATTCCTCGCCCTCGCTCCTACCCTCCAACGGTCCCAACGCCTTCTCCAGAATCACTTTGACCTTTTTGCTGCATGGTGTAACCAATGGCTCCTGAAACTCAATCCTTCCAAGACCCAGGCAATCATCGTAGGTCGTACCACTCGCTCCTTCCGGCTCCTGGATTTCTCCCTTACTGTCTGCGCACATTCTGTCCGCCTCACCCCCACCCTCACCTACCTTGGCCTCACCATTGACCGTCACCTCACCTGGATACCTCATCTCCGCTCCATCCAATCCAAAGCCCACAACCGCCTCCGACTCCTCAAACTCCTCTCTGGCCGGACATGGGGGTTGCACCCCTCTACCATCCTCCACACCTACAAATCCTTCATCCGTCCCATCCTCTGTTATGCCAGTCCTGCCTGGATATCTGCCCCCCCCCCCAAATTCTATCAGTCCCTCCAGATCCTTGAGCGTCATGCACTCCGCCTCGCCTTCCGTATCCGCCTCCCGTCCCCCACGCGGATCCTCTATGATCTCATTCCTTTCCCCCATCTGCTCCTATTCCTCGAACATATCCGCATCCTCTACACCTCCCGCCGTCTTGAACCCCCTCACCCCCTGGTTGCTCCTCTCCTCTCCCATCCCCGCCCCCTGCCACGTCTTCACTGTTGTGTCCCCCCTACCCTCCATCTCTACACCCTCCATCTCCTTTCCCAAGGTGGCTTCCGTCAACTCCCCCTCCCGGATGATGCCCTCTCTCCCTCCATTTATCCTTCCTATCAACTCTGATCCTCAATCCCCCTCCTTTCCTCTGTCCTTTCCCTGGGCTCCCTCTTCCCCCCCCCCCTTCTGTCCTGTTTTCTCCCCACTAAACCTCTCCCTACCTCTCTTCTCCCCCCCAGTCCTTTTGTATTCCCCTCCTCTGCCTACCCCACTCCCTGTCGCATCTGCCACCCACCCCTCTTATGGGTCCTCATCCTCCTTCAGCTCCTTTCCCGGCTCCCCCCTTCGCTTTTACTCTCCTTTCCCCCCTTTTTTGTTTTCCCATCTTCTGTCCAGTTTCCCCCCACCTGCTCTCGACTGTGGTGTCACATTTGCCAACTTTTTAGTGCAGTGTTCCAGTGACTATTTAGTGTTGTTTGTCTTTCTCGTGTTGCGAACAGAAACCATGCTGTCGCTAGGTGTGAATTTTATGTCCTTTGCGAACAGAATCCAGACTGTCGCCGTGTTTTTTTAATTGTCTATTGTTTTCCCTGTCTGCTTCGTATGTATTTTTATTATCGTCATCATCCCTGTGTTGTTGTTTTAAGTTCCACGATTTCTTTTCGCCTTGTTACTCTCTAAGTCTCCGATTTTATCGCCTGTTTTTTATTATTTGTTCTCTTGATCTTTGCCACAAAATCTGTCGGCTGAAGAGCGGCATACTAAGCTGCTGCCAGCCCGTCCCCTTCGGGGGGAATTGAAATTCAATAAATGAAAAAAAAAATAGTTCATGACAGTCAGTTTTAGCCGTGACGACGACCATGGAGGTAGTGGTCGAAAGCTTGGAGATTTATCCTGATTTGACGCGGCATGTACACCGAGAAAGTTTTACTCAAGAAATACGTCGCGAAAGACTTCGTAGCCGTATAGGTTAATGTTAGTCAGGGCCATTCTTTTGTAGGGATTACTGAAAGTCAGACTACGTTGCGCTAAAAATATTGGCTGTCAGTTTAGTGTTGATCAGAATAGGTAAAGAGCGAAATGTCTACGTTCAGTTCTGCTCAGCTGTTTGAAAATCAAATAATGTAAGAGGTTTATAAGCACAGTCATTTACAATTTTTCTAAGGGGACGTTTCAACATCAATGATGCAGTCGCCATCACCGAATTGCTCTTCAATAGTGGGAAACAAGAAAGTGCTTAAAATATCAATGTAGGCCTGTGCTGTGATAGTGCCACGCAAAACAACGACGGGTGCAAGCCCCCTCCATGAAAAGCATGACCACAATACAAACCACCTCTTCAGAATTTTGCTGTTGGTACTACACACGCTGTCAAATGACGTTCACCGGACATTCGCCTTACCCACACCCTACCATAGGATTGCCACATTGTGTACCGTTATTCGTCACTCCACATAACGTTTTACCATTTTCAGTCGTCCAATGTTTACGCTCCTTACACGAAGCGAGGCGTCGTTTGGCAATCATAGGCGTGATGTGTGGCTTATGAGCAGCCGCTCGATCATGAAATCCAAGTTTTCTCAACTGCCGCCTAACTGTCGTAGTACTTGCAGTGGATTTTGATGCGGTTTGGAATTCCACTTCAACTGTCGGCGGTCCCTGCCAGTCAACATAAAAAATAGGCGTGTAGGCTTTTGTGCTGCACGTGTCGCATCACGTTTCCACTTCACCGTCACATCGAAATTAGTGGACCAAGGGATGTTTAGGAGTGTGGAAATCCCGTGTACAGACGTGTGACCCAAGTAACACACAATCACCTGACCACGTTCGAAGTCCTTGAGTTCCGCGGGATGCTCCATTCTGCTCTCTCACGATGTCTAATGACTACTGAGGTCGCTGATATGGGGTACCTGGCAGTAGGTGGCAGCACAATGCACCTAATATGAGAAACGTATGCTTTTGGGGGTGTTCTGATGCTTTTGATCACATAGTGTATGTGCAAGACCAAACTGGTCATGCGGTTTGATATGAATAACTACAGGCGACTGCAAGTTTACACCCCGCCAGCAATCGCCTTACCTTGGAAGCCTCGCTTTTCTACCTTTGTCTACCTGGTCATACGTCTGCTAAAGTAAATCTGCCCTCTGACGCCCCCGCTCTTGCTAGCCTGCATTGGAGGTTATCACTTTTATCAGAATCTTAAATAAAAGTTGAATGCTGAGAAAAATTAATAAAACGATGTCCCTGTCATTATTGTGCTCAATTAGTGATGGGTGATTAATACACCAATATGCGTTTAACTTTTTATAAACATGGTAAGAGTTAGTTATTCATAAAATAGGACAAAAGCACAAGTAAAGCGAGGCAACAAATAAACCATGAAATATTGGCAATACAAATAGAGGCAATAAATAATTAACACTTCACCGGGAGGCTTCTGCTTGGCAAAGACTAAAGTTTGTCAGTGTAATCTGTTTATCATGGCTCAAAACATGGATGATGCAATATGAAATTAAATTACGCTGAATAGTATTTGATGAATTTATTCTACGCAAAAGTTACACCACGTTGGAGCAGCTGAGAGCATATGGTGACATTAAGGTTCTCTTTGCCCTAAAAAGCCGAAGCAGCAATACTATATCCCTTTCCCGACACGTAGCACTGTCTCAGGTGACCTTCATGACGCAAGCATTGAGAGAGTAATAATGTGCAGCGCCTGTATTTCGTTCTCACGGGCATCAAATATGCAAAGTCGCGGGCAGGCGATCGGTCAGGCGGATCGCAATTACCCTCTAATGGATCCCTTAAATCTTTGTAGATTCCAGCGTGTGACACTGAACCAATTTCATTCGCTGATACGGCAGTGAACACATGGAGACCAAACATCAAGGCAGCAGAACTGAGATGAATAATATTGTTCTCAGCACTGTGAGTTGTCTGAGATGGTTGAGGTTCAGACTGTCAGTACTATAATCACTTCACTACAGGACGAATGTCTCAAGTGCATCTCACTCATAACAAGAATCAAGACCTGAATTTCCACTCCAGATTTGAGTCTGAATCAGAAGACTATTTTCTCCACTCTTCACCTCTCCTTCAAAACTCGGTGTACTCGAAAAACGCGCCATCAAAATCGCCCCCGTAAACGTTTCATGCCAATCACAAGACTCCACAATTGCCACATCTCTCCTCTGTCTCATCTACTCAACCTCCCGACCAGTCCCAACCAAAGTTAATAATATTCTTTTCTCTACTGGAAATGCAGCCAATTCCTGACTCGTAAATGGGAAGAAAGGACGTTTCCCGTGTGTTTTGAGAGTTTTCGTTTATGCCTGAAGTCAGCAACACTTTTCTCACAGAGATCATTGTCTTGATGGAGTGAACGTTATGACGTGTCCGACCAGTGGCCTTGTCTAAACTGAGAGAAGAGCTTTTGAGTCGCAACACAGATATTGCGCTCCATCCTAAAATTCTTCAGAAGGCCTGAGGCTTCGCAAAAGCTCTGCGGGCGGGGGGCCAATACCACCTCACGGCTCCATCTGTAGTGTCCAGTCCAAGGCGAACATAGAAAGTCGCAGATATTTGTGGACACCAGTCTACGCACAATGGGCATTTACGACACTATTGAAACGCCTCGGCCGGGCGATCAACTTCTCTCTTGTGCACTTGTCCCTACCGTGGCCATAAATACTTAACATATGGATCCATGTTAGCTGTTATGCGCCTCTGTGGTGTGAGGAATTCTTGGGACCAGCATTCTGTTCCTGGTAAGTGCTTTGAGATGTTCCTCCCCCTAGCAACTGCATGTGGCGTCCAAGTCCCGAATATCCAGTGCAAGATTTACTGCTAAGTAACCAAATCACCTGCTTGTTCTTAACTCCAGAAAATACTATTTGAAAGAGATCTATAATAGAGATCCCATATGCATTGACAATGTCCATGCTCCCATTAGTGCCTGCCCATCTTTATAACTTCCTGTCGTTTCACATAAAATGATGTCCAGGGTGTAAAAACAAAAATAGCTTTGAATATGAATTACAATGAGTGACTTGACCTCTCTCTCAAATCTTACAGGTTACATAGAATCAATAAACTTCAAAAGAAACTTTTTCATTAGCCGAATCATATTGGGCCTTGTTGTTAAGTAAAGTTATATCAGCACAAGAGCGCCAGTGACAGTTAGATACCACCCACTGAATGTAAGAACTAAAGCAATTAAAATCAGTAAACTTTACAAATTGGAAATTTGGAAATATAGCCTTTTGAAAAATATTATTTTGTTGAAAATGTCAGTGATGAATGGAATGTTTCATAAGCAAAGAATCTACTTATAAACTTGATCCAAGGTCGTCAGATGCTGCCTCAGGTGACCAACAGTGCTTACCATGTCCATGCCTGTAGCAGTACTACAACATGGTCTCTGGCTTGGACTCAACATTTGTCGTGTTATTCTCTTTAGGATATTACGCTCTGTGTATTCTTTCAGACGTACTTTTACTATATTATAACGAGTAATTTAAAATACGAGGGCTGTCCAGAAAGTAAGTTACGATTGATCGCGAAATGAAAATCACAGTGAAAATCAGAAATGTTTCATTTGTAACAGTTAGCTACACCTTTCAGCTACTTCTCTACGTAGTCGCCGTTCTGACTCAGACATTCGTCGCAGCGTTGTACCAACTTTCCACTACCCTCATCATAGAAGGCAGCAGCCAGTACTTTCCGCCAATTCCCTACGCTGGCCTAAAGCTCGTTGTCTGTGCCAAAATGTTGTCTTCATAGCCAGCGGTTCGTTTGAGCAGTGATGAAACTCAGTGGGAGACAATTACGGGCTGTATTGTGGGTAACCAAACATTTCCAATTGAAACGATGCAGGAACATCTTCATTGCCCCTGCAGAATGAGGCTGAGAATTGTCTTGAAGAAGAAACCGCACGACAGTTATGTAATATTGGTTGCATAGCTTCAGGGGAAATTCTCACCAGGCCCTCGTACTTGGCGGGAGACACTATTTCTATAACATCTATACGGGCTCACTAAGAGCTCAGGAATGAAAAGAGCGACATAATTCTACCTAGAGTCATACTAGAGACACTGCCCAACACATCTTTGCAAAGCTTTATCGGATTTTCATAGTCGTTTCCATTTCCGACCGATCGTAACTTACTTTCTGGACAGCCCTCGTTGAAATAGGAAAATTTCAGAACTTTTTCCAATTTACTGTCTCGTTATTCTGTCTAACTCTTTCTCTCGCTTTTCCTTACTTTTTGAGTTTCAGACCAACTCAAGGGTTAGGATGTCTTAACAAATCCCTCTTCGAAACAGAAACTGACACACTCCGATTGTGTAATTACTTCCTAAGGTGCTACGCTGATTATTGAAAAGGACTATCTAAACCCATAAATGACCCATAAATGGTGGTCTTACGACGCGAGGTAGCCATGCCCATCGAGAGTGGTAAAGAAAATGTCAGCGTCATATCATTTTATAACATATTTACTTGAATACCACCTCACAATAAGTACCAATTTAAAGGGCATTTCACTTAAAAAAACTGTTATACGGTTAGCCTAGTTTATGGTTATCGATGCATTTAAAAATTTAGCATGTGCCATCGTTTAAAACAAACAAACGCACAATTTCGTAAATTGAAAGAAACCAGCTGGAGCCAAAATTAGAAGTTCGTCCCAAAAACAGCTCACGAGCGATGAGAACGTCGAGCATATACTACTATCGTGAATGTGAAGCCCTAAAATATCTGTTAATCGCTGGGTTCACTAGTCACAAGGTTGTATGAATAAGAGCAATATTATAAGTAATCAATATTCATTTCTTCTGCTTCGATCATTATCGTAGATAAAGAAGAGACTTAAATGTCTCAGGGATGAATATAAGACGTATTAACTTTGCAAGGGCTGTGGGAAATTACCGTAATTTTCGCAGGCCAGGCAATATTTCATCGCAGTGAAAATATAAAACGGCTGAAATGCCACATTTGGGTTACGGAGCAAACGCTAATTTCTTTGCGCGTCAGAAATCTTACGAACGTGTTATCTATGAAGTTACACAAGCAGTTGTATAGACATGCTCGTGTCTTTCCTTTTCCGAAAATAATACAGTCATGTTTTTTTTTCTAGCAACTAGGAGAAAAATATTATTACACCCTAAGTGCCTTAAATATAGGTAACGAGTAGTTTCTTCGACGTCCAGCCATTGCCACCTCGTAGTCCAAAGCTCTGTTCTGATTATTTTAGTGCGTTCGCATCAAGAACGTTCTTCGTAAGTTAAATCACTTGTGCAGAACCGTTGTCAAATCCATAGTTGTAGGCACATTCCTCCATACACACAAAATAATGTTTCCTGTGTCTCAGCCTTTAAATACTGTTCATACTGGAGTTTACTATCACAGTTATGAAAAAAACATATTTCGCTATTGCTTAAAACAACACAAGAGCTTTTATTTGTTTAAGAATTATACTTTACGAATAAAGGAATGAAGAAATATATTCAACCTAGTACGCATCATCGAGCGACTGAAAGCTTCAGTCTACTAAAACCTCTCCCCTTTTCTTTCAAACTCTGCAGGGGCTTAACCTATAAATGCAGAACAAACAATGCTGAGAGGGATGTTTACTGTATGTGTTCAATGCGTGCTGCCTATTGAGCTTAGATTACACCACGTATCTCGCGTACAGTTCGAAATATCACCAATACATTCTATTATAAGTATTCATAAGTAGCATGTTTCTTCGTAGCATTACCTTATTGACCCCTATTAAATCGAATACCTTTATCCTATTAAATAGTACCAAACATACGCCTTAATTTGAGGAAGAAATTTCAGACAATGTACGTTTGGAGCACAACACTGCATGGCAGTGAAACATGGATTGGTTCAAATGGCTCTGAGCACTATGGGACTTAACATCTGCGCTCATCAGTCCATTTGCCATTTCAGACACGGCAAACACTGATAATTGCGAATACTTTTCGGTTAATCATTCGTATTGCAATGTAACAATTCTTTCCTACAGCCGGCCGGAGTGGCCGAGCGGTTCTAGGCGCTACAGTCTGGAACCGCGTGACCGCTACGGTCACAGGTTCGAATCCTGCCTCGGGCATGGATGTCTGTGATGTCCTTAGGTTAGTTAGGTTTAAGTAGTTCTATGTTCTAGGAGACTGATGACCTCAGAAGTTAAGTCCCATAAAAAAAAACTTTGCTGCGGACACCCTTATTTCCCCCTGAAGCGGCGGTTTGGGTTGCAATGAATTCCATGTGCAAGGGCTATTGGGAAAGTAAGATCCGATCGGTCGCGAAATGGAAACCATAGTTAAAATCAAAAATGTTTTATTTGAAATGGTGCTACATACTGCTGCTACTTGTCTGCGTAGTCGCCGCTCCGACTTAGACATTAATCATAGCGTTATACCAACTTTCCAGTACCCTCGTTACAGAAGGCAGCCTTCTGCTTTCCTTTACTTCTCTAACCTAGTCTGTAGTTTACTGTCTGTACCAAAATGTTGCCTTCATAGCCAACGGTTCATGAGAGCTGAGATGACCATCAGAAGGAGAGATGTTCGGCCTGTACGGTGGGTGGTCACATGCTTTCTATCGAAAACGCTGCAGAGTCTTCCTCATTGCCCCTGCTGTGTGCGGCCGAGAATTGTCATGCAGGAGGAAATGCATGATGAGTACGACATGTGGCGTTGCATGAAATCAGGCGAACTTCGCAGTGGGCATCCATACTTGGAGGGAGATAATATTGTTTTACGCATCTTCATGTGCTCACTGTGTGGTCAGAACCGAAAAGAGCGACGTGATGCTATTGACAGGCGTACCAAAGACATTGCCCAACATATCTGTCCGAAGCTTCATCGGATTTTCTCTGTCGTTTCCATTTCATGATCTATCTGACCTTACTTTCCTCGTATCCGCGAAATGCAAGTGGTAGTGTTTGGCTGGTTGCCTTGGACATCCCATCATTCATTAAATGTGAAACAAGACTTGAATACGTTGCTGGCCACTGGCGAAGGCTATCTGATATACTGGCTGAAACGTCGTTGCATTTTACAAAATGTAACTGTTTGTATGTTGGCAGCGCTATAGACTGTGTTAATATAGCTGACAGCGCTCTGAGCCCTCGGCCAGACATTCTGTGGTTGGACGGACTAGCAGCTAGCGAATGGATAGAGAAGTGTATGGACATATTTTTTCTTAGTGGAGATTCTGTGTCGGTAGGACACGTAATGTAAAGTGAGATGAAATTTCTTATAAGAAAATACAGAAGGAAATGTGTGAGTATGGATGTATGGTTGATAATATTTGGGCAGTAGAATTATTGACAACTATACAGTTTGGTTAGACACTGGACTCGCATTCGGGAGGACGACGGTTCAATCCCGCGTCCGGCCATCCAGATTTAGGTTTTCCGTGATTTTCCTAAATCACTCCAGGCAAATGCCGGGATGGTTCCTCTGAAAGGGCACGGCCGACTTCCTTCCCCATCCTTCCCGAATCCGATGAGACCGATGACCACGCTGTCTGGTCTCCTTCCCCAAACTAACCAACCAACCAACCAACTATACAGTTTTTGGTACTGGATGTCACATGAATAAGGTAAAATTTTTTAAATATATTGTTTCCACTTCAACAAAATCTTTATTTTGCTAACCATATGCCTCCTAGAGTCTACAGTAGTTAGAACCCTTTTATTTAGCTGGCTGTTGTTGCCTACTTGCTGTAGTTCGTGTTATGAAGATTTTCTGTGAGGTAAGTGACTTATAAATAAGAATGATGGTTTCCACTATCAGGATTGAAATGTGTTTAGGCAATTGACAGATTTGGAGGTAGTTTCATATTTCTTTAATTTCATATTTTTTGGATTTGTATTATTATTAGGATTTCTTGCAATTCATGGCCATTATTTTGTGTTTTTATTGGAAGCTATGTTGTCAATGTATAGCAGCGAGATTGCGTTGGGCTTGTATATTGTAAATGAACAGATTAGGTTTGAGTGGTCTTTGACAGGGAAAATTCTGTTGGTCTGTGTTTCATTAAAAAAATTAAAGACGTAGTTTCAAAAATGATACAGTCGCTCAGCCAGCATACGTTCATTCAGACTGACTCCTGTCACAGGAACCTGTACACATACATCTTCTGAAACTGTTTATTAACAACATGTTAAGTCATAAGATTTTCTGAGGAAGGAACATGAAGACATGTTTGTCTGTCACATATTGCTACCATCCACGCACTAACTAATACACAAGTCTTAGGGGAAAGTTGTAACCAAGCGGAAATAGTTCCTATTCAAAGGAGAGCCCTGTTATAGCAACCCTACAGGTACAAAACGAAAGCTATGCTTTAATGTTGGTCTATGTAGAAGCGGTTTCAGTAACGTGGTCTCCAAGTAACTTATGTGAGATGGCAATCATCCGGCGTCCTCCTGTTAGTTTGAAGACCCTTTTGATACAACGTAATTCCCAGACACGGTGCTCTCTCTTGGCTCTCTCCTGCAAGTCACGCTGACTTGGCCACTAGTGAAAACACATCTCGACTGTCCATTCCACACGTCGTTTATGATGATCGCCATAAACAAGCACTTCATTTTCTTCCAGTGATGTCCGGCTGTAGTGATACGTCAAGAGAATATCGAGAGGTGCTAGATTTCTACTGTTTTTTTTTTTCGATTCTGTTCCTTTGGAAACGAATCATACAGAATTCGATTCCAATAATGGGACGGTACCCAGAGGATTGTAGTTCTTTTATTTACATCAATGGAATAGATTTCTCTGATTTGTGATTGAGTGAGGTAGAGTTTTTTAAATATATTTGTGAGCAGTTGTCGGTACTGTCGGTTGTTCATATATCGATGTGTTGTCTAATGTTTGTATGTCGATACATCGCCGAAGAGGGTGAAAGTAACACATTCAATTAGACGTCTGATGTGAAGCTACATTTTCATTAGACTGACTCTCAGTTATGAGTGCAGTTCACTAGTAAAATCAGTTAACAGGTCTGCTTCGGTAACTAACATTAACTGAGATCGTATTTGAGTGCAGTTAATTCCTAGAATCAGTAGCGTACCAAATTTCAATCTGTTCCCTCTGAGACAAATATCAACATTCCCGTTTTAGCAGTGTTGTAGATTCATGATAAAATTAAGTAAAGGTTAGCGCATCATAAGAACTGTAACACGTTACGTATCCACTGGCCAACAATGCCGCCTTTTGTAATGTAATAAGGCTGTTGCATTTTCGTCACAAACACAAAGTAGCGCATCGCATATTACTGAAAATACACCATACTAGGAACAAAACAGTCTCACAAGGAACCCCTTGAGTGCGGGGTCGCAAAAGACCAGCGATGTGTACAGCTTTCGACGCCCTACATACTGTCTCCCATGCAATTATAATAATAGCTGTTAATGCCGACAGAGGGCATGACTGGAGGCATCTAATGGTGAGCACAGCATGATGCTATGGACCGTAGTTGAACTGCTTAGGCCGGCCGCTGTGGCCGAGCGGTTCCAGGCGCTTCAGTCTGGAACCGCGCGACCGCTACGGTCGCAGGTTCGAATCCTGCCTCGGGCATGGATGTGTGTGATGTCCTTAGGTTAGTTAGGTTTAAGTAGTTCTAAGTTCTAGGGGACTGATGACCTCAGATGTTAAGTCCCATAGTGCTCAGAGCCATTTGAACCATTTGAACCGCTTAGTAGACGAGCAAGTCACAACAGTGATTCAGTGCTAGTGGCATTGATATAAAGCAGAGAAATGACAAAGGTTAACAAAGCAAACATTGCATTACATCTGCAACAGTTACCGAAGTAGACATTTCATCAGAATGGAACCAAAGAACTGACAGTTTTGGCCGAGCGGTTCTAGGCGCTTAAGTCTGGAACCGCGCTGCTGCTACGGTCGCAGGTTGGAATCCTGCCTCCGGTATGGGTGTGTGTGATGTCCTTAGCTTAGTTAGGTTTAAATAGTTCTGAGTCTAGGGGACTGACAGAGCGAGGTGGCGCAGTGACTAGCACACTGGACTCGCATTCGAGAGGACGACGGTTCAATCACGCGTCCGGCCAAACTGATTTAGGTTTTCCGTGATTTCCCTAAATCGCTCCAGGCAAATGTCGGGATCGTTCCTTTGAAAGGGCGACTTCCTTCCCCGTCCTTCCCTAATCCGATGAGACCGATGACCTCGCTGCCTGGTTTCCTTCCCCAAACAACCCATCCACTCTAGGGGACTGAGGACCTCAGGTGTTAAGTCTCATAGTGTTTAGAGCCATTTGAAAACAAAGAGTGAGAAAGAAGTGGCAGATGAAATATTAGAGTTTCTGCAAGATGAATCAGTGAAATGTGTGTGTCGTTAGTGTCGACTGTGCGGACAATGTACGTGAGGAGGACAATGACGACAATATGTGCTTAACAAGTGACAGTGATACTGAAATAGGTGTCGAGCACAAGATGTGTATGATAGTGACCTACTTAGTTGGGCACATCAAATTGCACGCGACATTCACTACAGTGATTTCAAGGGAAGCAGCGGATGGTTGCATAACTTCAGTGATACAGAACTGGAAGACGTAAGATAACGATATTTGAGACGAAGCGTCAACTTGGCGATGCAAAGCAAACTGCGGAATCGGCCCACAAATCTGTAGATGAGTTGAACAAAATTACGCCATCTTGCAGTAAGGAATTTGTTTTCAATCCCGTCTAATCGAGATCTCAAGAGGAAATGCATGTGAAAGGATCCCTGGAAATTAGAGGTACCAAGAGAGATGTATCAAGGTCAACTAATATCAACGCCTTGACACATTCGCATACGGTTATGCCGGTTGTTAATTTTGATGGTAAATTGTCCACTACGCTTTCTCATGTGCGTGATCTTGCAAGAGAAGTACGTAATTTTGTGTCACGGTAAACGAGTGGGAAAATGTGCTAGAGAGAACTGCACCTATGGTATGAGTACTGCTTTTGGCCAATAGCTGGTCGAAATAACTTTTGGTTCATCCCTGGTCTACACATAAAGATCATACTCCTTTAGAGCAAACTATACCTCCTGAAAAGTGTGTGACTTTGCAGTTCATACCACCGGGAACCACTGGACAAATTCAGCCTCTGGTTGTTTGTCTTTTCCCTGTCTATAAAACACATTGTCGCACTATCTGCAGCTACGTCTTAAAGGAGAGCCTGTTTCACGATAAACTCCATAACAGACTGTTTCACATTCGGTTGCCCGCCATCACATTCCATCAGTTCTCATCAACTCGTTACACCAATATGATTCTATATGCATTCTTTAAGAGTGGGTGCCTGGCTGAAAGTCCTGCACCGTTTGTATCTCCCAAGTCGTTCGCCTTCGATCTTGATGGTGCGAACCTTTGTGCCCACTGTACCAGTTTTCATTCATTGTTCGCAGTGCAACTAAATGGCTTGTTTTGAACTTTCTTAAAAGTCAACGATGTACATTTTGTGAAGTATAATGCAACATCCCATAGAAGGTTGATATCTGCACGCCACAGACAGTCATTTTTTGCCGCACTCCTTGATGCTCGTAGTGAGACATTTGTAGCTAATATTTTTCTTTTCGTAATTGTTAACTCATCACCTTGAAATGAGCCTTAATGGAGATAGAACTTGCGACCTTGCACTTGTACGGTTCCTTGTCAGTAAACACGGGTTCTGCCGTAAGAACTATGAGGATATTTTTTCAGTAGAAGAGATTGTTTCATAGTAACAAACATAAAGAAGTGCCCAGAGCTCGCAAGGTATACACTTTAGAGCCCATGTTTACTCGACTTTTTTTTCTTCTTTTTGTACTACCTGCTGTGAAAATATGGGAAACGAAGAGCTTTCAGTAGGACGGATTTGTTTCACAGCATCGAAGATGAAGTGCTCTTAGCTCTTAAGGCATGCACATTAGAGCCCATGTTTATTACACTTTTTTGCTTCGAATGGTCATCCACGTCGTATCCCTGAATATTGACTATTCCTCCACTGTATTACTGAAAACTTCAACGGTGTTCACTCATTAAAACTACTTCACACGATGTTCAGTCCCTGTGAGTTATGTTGTTGAATTGGCACCACTTTCAATTAACGATTTTTTCTCGGAATGAAATCGCGTTTGAGAGGAAAGTATCGGTTTAAGCAGCGACATTTTGGTATTCTGCTTCCGTGGCCATAGCTTAGTTCCTTTAGAATGTGCAGACACGGTGGAGTTCAAACTTAAATTTATCCATCTCGGACGGAATATTTCAAGACTAACTGTATAGCAAATTTATGAAATAATTTCTACTGCTCCGTCACCTTTTACTAATATTTAATTACCACGACGCGTTTCGGGAGCATGCTGCCATCATCAGCTACATTACAGTGGATTGTGCATTACAGTAATCTGGAGAGTGATTTACGATACCAATTGCAGCTGCAGAGCATACCTTCAGTTCCATTAATTGTGTGCAGCTTCCGTTAAGTCTCTAACGAACATAAATTAGAAAGGAGCTTAGGCAAGTATATTCGGAGATCTCTACCTTTATAGGTGATACATCACAATGCTAAATCCATTGTATTGAAAAATAACTTTTCTGAACTTAATAAAGATATTTTATATACACACTAGCTTAGCGTTCGCTACTTCGCCCGCGTAGACTGCATGGTCCACTTGGATTTATTTATCTTTAATAGAATTTCTGTGTTTTTACGCCAATTGCTCATGCGTAAATCTGCACACTATAGAAGAGTTAGTGACCTTTTACGTGGCTACCATTATTTTCATGGTTAAGTCTTGCACCTGGTTCAAGCAACACTCCGGTACTCTCTTGCCTCCCGACTGAAATTCGCAGGGGCTCACTCGTGCGTAACCCGTAAGTTGGTTCCTACAGCGAGGGGAACGTCATGAAGCAGAACACCCAATTTATGTTCCAAAAACTGTCGAAGTATTCTGTCACTCAGGCGTTGTAGAACAAGGTGCGGTCCGAGTAACTGATTGTCCCCTATACCACACCAAATGTTCACTGCAAAATAATGTCGATATCCTTACTGTAGTTAGGAGAGGATTCTCATACGCCCGCATGTGCATGTTCTGAGCGTTCACGATACCAATACGGGTAAAGAGGCTCTCATCCGAAACTGTTCCCGACCGAACAGTGGATCAGCAGCATGGCGCTCGAGCTACCGGTGACAGAAATTCTGACGAGTAGGATAGCCTATAGGTGACAGCTTACGTACGTTCTGCAGGTGAAATCGGTGGAATTGCTGTCTCCGAAACAGGCACCATATAGTTAGTGAGCAACCCCTACAGTGGCACTTATACGACGGGTAGTTATGATCGGAACTACATCTACAATTTCGAGGATGTTCTCAACACCCAACTCCATCCGGCTGAGGCCGATCTAACTGTGGCACAACACGAATGCCATGTTCCCTCAAACACCTATCCACAACTGATGGTTCGGTACTCTTCTATTTGGAAACATTTCCATATACCGTTCTTTCGCTCCTAATGCATTACCTTCTGCTGCGCCTGCTGCTGGTGCATTGCCTACTGCTGGGCCGTAGAGATGCATATCCACGTATTCAATGTTTGAGTTCGCTGTCGCACCGTGCACAGCGACTGCGGTCTGTGGGCTACCGACTGAATGAATATACACAACAGTGCCATTGAGTACAACGGAGCACATGGAAGTCAAGTAAACAAAGGTATTTCGTGCCAGAATCAACCCAGTAGTGTAGAGGGACGTAGAAAGCAACATCAAACGATGTGCTCGCGAACACGATGCGCCAGAAGCCTGTACTGGTGCATGATGTAATGTCCACCGCATATGAAATTAAAAACAAACAAATGAACGCCGTCAGGACAGGCCCTTAAGGACTAACGGTACCGACCGGCCGACGTGTCATCCTCAGCCCTTAGGCGTCACAGGATGCTGATACGGAGGGGCATGTGGTCAGCACACCGCTCATGCGGCAGCTGTCAGTTTTCGTGACCGGTGCCGCTGCTTCTCAATCAAGCAGCTCCTCAATTGGTCTCACAAGGCTGAGTTCACCCACTCCGCTTGCCAGCAGCACTCGGTAGACTCGGACGGTGACCCACCCAAGTGGAAGCCAAGCCCGACAGCTCGTAACATAGGTGATCTAACGGGATTGAAAATGACATTTCGTATCATATATCGGAAATCAAGAAATTTCAGACAACATTTTATTTAATATGTTACTCTTATTTTGTTGCATACAATACACCGACGAAGTGTGTACAACTACTTTTGAATCACCTTGTGTAAAGAACGCAACATGTCATTCGCAATGGAGAGAAGTCTTCCGAAGTAAGAGTGATTTCAGGTGTGCCGCAGGGGAGTGTCGTAGGACCGTTGCTATTCACAATGTACATAAATGACCATGTGAATGACATCGGAAGTTCACTGGGCCTCTTTGCGGATGATGCTGTAGTATATCGAGATGTTGTAACAATGGGAAATTGTACTGAAATGCAGGAGGATCTGCAACGAACTGACGCATGGTGCAATGAATGGCAATTGAATCTTAATGTAGACAAGTGTAATGTGCTGGGAATACACAGAAAGAAAGATCCTTTATCACTTAGCTACAAAATACTAGGTCAGCAATTGGAAGCAGTTAATTCCATAAATTATCTGGGAGTAGGCATTAGGAGTGATTTAAAATGGAATAATCATATAAAGTTGATCATCGGTAAAGCAGATGCCAGACTTGAGATTCATTGGAAGAATCCTAAGGAAATGCAATCCGAAAACAAAGGAAGTAGGTTACAGTACACTTGTTCGCCCATTGCTTGAATATTGCTCAAGAGATGGGGTTGATAGAAGAGACAGAGAAGATCCAACGGAGAGCAGCCCGCTTCGTTACAGGATCATTTAGTAATCGCGAAAGCGTTACGGAGATGATAGATAAACTCCAGTGGAAGACTCTGCAGGAGAGACGCTCAGTAGCTCGATACGGGCTTTTGTTGAAGTTTCGAGAACATACCTTCACCGAGGAGTCAAGCAGTATATTGTTCCGTCGTACGTATATCTCGCGAAGAGACCATGAGGATAAAATCAGAGAGATTAGAGGCCACACAGAGGCATAGCGACAATCTTTCTTTCCACTAACAATACGAGACTGAAGTAGAAGGGAGAATCGATAGAGATACTTAAAGTACCCTCCGCCACACAGCTTCAGGTGGCTTGCGGAGTACAGATGTAGACGTAGATGTAGAACTGATAGAAGCCGACTTGGGGGACACCAGTTTGACTTCTGAGGAAATGCGGGAATACGCGAGGCAATATTGACGACAGTTTATCTTGCAAGTCAGATTAAATAAAGGCAAACCTAATGTTTATTGCATTTGTAGAATCACAGATAGCTTTTGATAAACATGGTTGAAATACACTCTTCGAAATTTTGAAAGAAATAAAGGGAGAGGAAGATTATTTATGACTTGTGCAGAAATCAATCCTCAGCTGTAAGAGGCGAAGGACATAAAAGGAAAGCGGTAGTTGAGAAGGGACTGAGACAAGGTTGTAGCCAATCCCCGGTATTATTCAGTTTGTATGTTGAGGAAGCAGTAAACGAAAGCGAAACATCGAGAGGAAATAAAGAAAAATATAGTCACGAATTGGGAAGATTTGACTGGAATGGGTAGTGTCTTAAAAAGACGATATAATATGACCACAAAAAAAGAAAGAGACGGTTTAATGGAATGTAGTCGAATTAAACGAAGTGATGTTAAGGAATTCGATTAGGAAACGAGACACCTAAAGTAGTAGATAAGTTTCGGTGTTTGAGCAGTAAAATAACCGACAATGGCCGAAGTAGAGGGGGCGTAAAATGCACACTGGCCGTAGCACGAAAAGCATTCCTGAAAAACGGAATTTGTTAACATGTAATATAAATTCAGGTGTTAGGAATTCTTTTTTGGAAGAAGTTCAGACAAGTATATTGCAGAAGACTCAGATATGCAGTTGTAAAGAAGAATATTGGAGAGAGGGTGGGTAAATCAAGTAACTAATGAGGAGGTACTCAATCGAATTTGGGAAAAAAGAAATTTAAGACACTACTGGATCGGTTGATGGGACACATCCTAATGCCTCAAAAGCATCAAACCATTCTTCGCACTGCACACTATAACAACAACAACAGCAACAGCAACAACCATGCTCTGAGGCGTCCAGTACGCTCGCTGAACCATACTAGCCATTATAGACAGCGTGCCTGCTGGAACTACCCCAGTGATGGACTGATGAGACAGCCCATGCGCACAAGTGGGTTGCGCTTTTTTCCGTTAATTGATCCTGTACTCAACAGTTTAGTGCTGGTGTGCATCAGTCACCTTGACTTCTTTCTTATATTGTTGTTTATCGATTTTCTGGTCTCACCAACACATTCTTTTTTTGTGGGGGGGGGGGGGGGGCGGGTTGTTACACTTATTCTTAAGAAAAATATTTCATAGCATGTGATAGCTACTCTTTGTAGTTGATACTGTTGTGGTTGTGGTGCTGGTGCTGGTGTGCACTTGTGTAGGCACATGAAATCGCCCTCTTCTTTCAGAGCCGTTGGTCACGTGATTGCGTCTCTGCTGCATTACAAGTTTGGCCACGTTCAGCTGCGTAGCCTGGCGAGCAGGTCACGTCCATCGCATTTCAGACACGTGACGTAAAAAAAAATCTTATGTCACACCGCCGAATGGCTTTGTTACGCAGGTCTTCACCGCCATGCGGCCACGTATTTGCAATCACGCAGCCGCATCAAGAATAAGCATTCTGTCCTGGAAACAGCCAGACGATTCTCGAAACTTATCCTGGAACAATGACAAGAAAACTTCAGTTAAAGTAACGTCTTTACCGTAGTTCTCTCTCAGTCAGGATTTCTTCACAAATTTTAAGTATTCTTAAGGACGATTCTCATACTGATTCGGTTATCATTTTAATTTCATGTTGAATTTTATGCTGTACGGTTCCGTCTTTTTTATTACATTTTGCAACATATATATTTAAAATAATATTCTACGTTTTGCGGCATATTTATGATACCACTTCTATCTTCTTATAACGCTTCTGGATGTGATACTGTGATCAGCGTTGCCTTCATCCCGCTGAAAATTCTTTAGCTTCTACTTTTGAAAGCTGAAGTGATGCTTGATGACGGTTTAGATGTTTTCCGTCTTGGGGCATTGGTAACAGCCATGGTGGACACAACTGGCACTTGCTTCCGTGATCGAAAGTGTAGGTGATCATACCACATTTTGAATGGGTTTGCGCACTACTTGGCACAGTTGGGAAATAAAGGCTATCTTCAAGAAAATTCATGTTGAAGCACTGTTCTATATAATGTTTCCTGTATATACATCCGACAGATAGCAGAAAATTGTTACTTAGTTACGTTTATTTATTTAACCCAAACTTGTTAAACAAATATAACAAAGTGGTTCACGTTTGCTTCTAATCACTCAGAATTCTGTCAGTCGTGGCTTATCTTACTAAAGTAACTTCAGTTACTGTATCATGATAGTTTCAAATAACAAGGTGATGTCTTGGTACAGGGATTGTAAGACCATGACATACAGTTTATCACATTACATACCGTTGTTTATAAATTTCTTGTGGTTTACACAAACAAAAAGGAAAGCATTGAGAAAGAATTCGTCTGCCAGCCTGCACAAGGAATCGGGTATATGTTTGACAATGTCTGAATAAAAGTGGGTAGTATTTTATGTCTGAGGGACGAATCACAGATTCTTACATCGGGTCATACCATATTTGTTTAATGGCATATTATTCTCAAAGACAATTTATGAAGATTAGCAATTGGTTTTTATTTAAGTAACTAGTTTGTTACCCGTATTGAATAATCAGGCATGAAAGAGCTAATACATGATAAGGATGACATACGTCCAGTGGCGGTTGTTTCCAATGAGCGACCGCCGTGCAGGTCCTTGATATTTTTCTATTTAACTTCTATTACTTTCTTTATTTCAGAAATGTAAACCAAAAAATTATTGAAAATGAAAAGAAATTGATCCTGTTTGCTCGGCGTCACGAGAAATCCTCTCTTTATCTCTGTAGATGGTACTACGAATTGTGCAGCCTGTGCTAAGCGCTACATTTGAAACGGGGAGTTCAGGAGAAAATGGCAAAAAATTAGGAAATTGAGCGTTATTGGCGCATGAAGCTAGACTCTCTAATCGGGCTGAACTTTCAAGTAGCACGACTACTTTTAACAGGACGGAAAAAATGCCAACTTGAGAGATGGATTTAAGCTGATTTTAACACGATAATATTACATATTTTGATTTGCATAAATAAAGTTTTATTTCATGTACAATAAGTCAAGAATACAACTTGTTGGAAACACAAGCGGTTATTCCTCCTAAAGTATTTGCTTAATAAAAGCGTAAATTTGTATATTTATAGAAATTACTAGCGAACCCTGCAACGCTTCACAGTTGGTTAATATAACAATCACATAAACATTCTAAATTCCTTGTCAACCTCCCTCTTTCTGCCCACCTTCTCATCCCCCCCCCCCTCTCTCCGTACATCTCCACTTCCCCCCATCTCACTGTGCATAACCTCCTCCTCCCCCCACCCCTTCTTTGTTCATCTCTTTGCCCTCTGGCTATATCCATTCCCATCTGAATGTTTAGTGCCTTCGTATATCTTCTCCTCCCCCATCTCTCTGCGCATAACCATCTCATTCAATAAAGAGAAATGAATTAAAGATGCCTAAATAAAACGTTTGTAAGGTAACCACACAGTGATGTGCCAGAATCCTATCAATGTGAAATAAAGGAACGCGTACAGAATATCTACCCTTGTTTTACACAACAGCCACGTAAGCACTAAGTCCTGATGCGCCCTGAAGAAAATTACGGTATGAAATGCTGATAAATATGTACAAGAGCGGCAGCCACATAATCAGATGAAACAGAAGTTAAAGTTTCTAACTACCGTAAATACTCCCAAGTCTCAACAACTACAAAATTGAGGTAAATTTTCTGGGTTGTTAGGCCACGTCATATATCTTCTCTATGACTGATTTTTCGACCCTCCTCTGTCATCTTCAAGAGCTTGTGCTGTCCAAGGCCAACTGCTAAGGACTGTTATTGTGGTCACCATAAATTCTAAAGAAGATACCAGCAAAAGGGCCGAATCGTCGATCACACAGACATGATCTAACAACCCAGAGGATTCTATCTTGAATGAAAACGACCTCAAAACCCTGCGAACTATAAAACTTCGTAATAGTGGTCTAAAGGCAGAGACTGGACCTTACGCTGAGATTCCTGTCGCTGAAGACTGCAGTAGATGTGGTCAAAGCCACAACTCCAAAGAGCATTTCAGTCTGTAGTACTGTTGCAAGAGGACTAACGGTAGTAGTGTTGCCAACTTAGTGGATTTTCCACTAAAACTGGTGTTTTCTACCCTCTTTTTAGTGGCGAAGTATTGCTTCTAGTGGCCGGTGGATTTTATAGTGCTGTAGTAGAATTCAGTTTCAGTTACTGAAAATGCAATAGCTCAGTCACTAAGCTATTTGTATGTTTCAAAATATGTTACTTCTACTTTATTTTATTTCAGGAGTATATAACTTTTACTTCGAAGACGACACTGATGCATTACGATGTGACATCGAACGAACCGTCTCAATCGATAGACTACCTATGGGGATTCCCTGCAGAATAAACAGTGTTTAGTAGCACCTAGTTATAGTTCAGTTCACGAGCGAAGGCGGCTTGCGCAGGTGCAGGGGGAGCCGCAACCGGTTTCAAACAATGGGTGCTCACATATTTCGAATAACCACTGAGGACTCGTTGGCTCGCGGAGGGTGAGTCACGCCAGATGCACAGAAAAGGTAATTCGATTGTCGTCGCTCGTGGTGTGCACTGTGAAATTATGATTCTAATTGTATGGTATTATTTCACGACTTCATACGTGTAGAACTATACCTAAACCATAATATACGCAAAAGTTACGGGATCTTAGCTTCAAGACATACGTTTAAAAGATTTGCTTCAAATTATTGAAAGTACTATGGATCAGGTAGCGAGGTGCAAATTTTGTGGTACTGTTTTAAGGACTCACTATGGAGATTTGAAGTCTCATGGGATGTCAAAGAAGCACCTACAAAATAAAACGGTAAGCAGCCTTTATTAAAAATCGATTAGTCATTTATTGATCGGTTTTACATCTTTGACCACTATTTGACTAAGTAAATTTTTGCAGGTTGTAACTATGCAAAATAAAACTGCTTTTAAGTCAGAACCCACTGGGAATAAAAAAAGGAAGAAGCAAGACTTGCATTATTCACAGCCATGCATACTAGTGTACGTGTAGTCCATCATTTGGGAGGGGTAATTAATCACAGTCAGGAAAAAGATATCTAAAAGGTTCAGCCAGAATTAAGTGCAAATCAGTTACTAAAAAAACATGTTAGCACCGAATTTCACCGACGTTCTAAAACAAGATTGCAAAGATCGACCATTTAATTTATTAACTGATGAATCTACTGTTATTGCTGTTCATAAATACTTGGGACTGGTTATAGTTTATTACAGTGAATTACAAAAAAATTTGGGTCTACTTACCTTGACCTTGCTGAACTGCGTGTGTGTAATACTGAAGCTATTGTCACTGCTATTAAGAAGACACTTCAACGATTCGGTTTCTGACTTGAAAATTTAATGGCCATTGGTACAGATAATGCCTCCGTCATGGGTGGAGTAAATAACGGAGTATTTACGACATTGAAATAAGAGGTACCACACCTGATTTTAGTACGTTGCTTCGGCCATTCCTTGCGGTTGGCTGTTTCAGCTGCTGCAAAAGAATTTTTAACGATAAATTTGGAGTTTTTGATTAAAGACATATGATTGGTCTAGTCGCTCCTCTTCAAGACAGTCCCTTTGTAAGGACCTATACAAAACAATCAATGATGAACAGAAACCGTTTAAAACAGTTCAGACGTGGCGTACAAGGTGATTATCAACAGAATCCGCTGTATCAAGAAAATACATGCAATGTTCAGAGGTAAAAACGCATTTTTCCGTAGCTGCAGTGCACGAAAGGTGTCACTTGGCGGAGTTATGGTACGTTATGTATGCGAACGAGAGTAATTACGCATATAATTCATTTTTATATCCAATATTGATTGAAATAAAGAGTCAGTACCATGTTCCAGTCTAACGATACAGATCACACCAAACTCTTTGATGAGTTGACCAACCTGATAGATATGCTTGTCAGCAAAGTTATGTTACCTGCAAATAAAGTTAATATTTTTACTCAAAGTAGTGATTTCTTCGATCGAAGATGTTATGTAGGATTCCGCTTTGAAAAGCAGTTGCTTGAAATGAGAGAAAAAGGATTACCACGGGAAGACGAAGAAATGTTGCATAATCAATGCATAACATTTATAGGAAGTCTGATTATAGAAGTAATAAACAGATTACCAGAAAATTTGACGTTGATGAAAATAATTTTTCAGAATAAGTGCTGAACAAGCACTTACTCACAACAAGGAAAATCTAATTGATATAATAGCTCAGTTCAATAAAAGTGTAGAATTTATAGCAAGAGTGGATGATCAGTCGCGACAGATTCATTTGTTGAATTCAAAAGAGATTGAAGATAGAAAAAAATTTTGGAATGAAATATTGCATTTCAAAGATATTGAACGAGAATCTAGATTTGAGGAAATAGCGACTTTTGCAATTACTCTCCTAATACTGCCTCATTCTAACGCCTATGTTGAGATTGTTTAGCAGTATGAATGTAATAAAAATGAAGCAGAGGAATAGAATGGGGTAAATCTTTTAACTGATATATTAAGAATACGCTGTGGTTTGAGGTTGGAAGGAAAATGCCACAACGAATATGAAATTCCAATAAACGTTGTAAAACAAATCGGTACCAAAGAACCGTATTAATCTGAAAACGACGATGATGATGATGATGATGCAGACAAAAATGATTCATCTGAAGAAGACAAATTCGTTTAAATAATTTGCTGTTATCGAACTTTTTGTATGTTTCTGACCTTGACTTACTGATTTATTTATTACATGTTCATTTAATGATTGTGGAAATTCTATTATTTAATAATAAAGGAAACTAATTACTTACTGTTACTAATAATTTTGAAAATTAGTTGAAATTTTAGTGCTTATGAGGGGAGGGGCATTTTTGTTAGTGGTTTTCTGGTGGTTTTTCCACTTGAAACAGGTGGGGAGCTCACTTTAACTGTTGGCAACAATGAAGTCTTGTATCACAGCACTCACTTGAAATTCAGAAACTTCCAAAACACCCAAAAAGGTCTCTTTATCAGTTGGAATGTGTGGTTTCGTGCTGCTCATCACTCACGCATATCACAGCCTGCCTACTTCTGTCCTCTCTTGTACTACATCCAAATGACTGTGCTCACTGATAGTCCACGTTTCATTTCCCCATGAAGCACACAAATTTTGTCCAGTATTTGAAAAATACATATTTTGACGCACCAGTTAAATTTAACAGCCAAACGTGCAAGTGATATACCTCAAAGAAATGGTCTGTTGATGCTGATCTTTCTGCGACTTCCCAATACACATTATTCAAACGAACAAAAAATTTAATTATAAGTCTTCTGGCATCGCGAGAGACTCAAATCAACAAACAACATGTCAAATACAACTATTACGAGATGAAGGTATGATATCTTTTGTATTTTCCGCCTTCCATCGTGGACAAGAATTAAATCGTATATTTTGAATCAAATCGCAATAATTCAGTGAATAACCTCGATCTCAGAATTCTGAGTGGCAGATAAGAAAGACATAAACTTATCTGGCAGAACACTTTGACCACCTATCCAATAGCCGGTAAGTCCACTTTTCGCACGGATGAGGGTGGCGACGCGTCGGGGCATGGAAGCAATGACGTCTTGGCAGGTCGCTGGAGGGAGCTGACACCGCATCTGCACACAAAATTCATCTAATTCCCTTGACGCTACGTTCAATCACATCCCAGATGTGTTTGATATGGTTGGGGTTTGATATGGTTCAGAACTGGCGAGCTGGGGAGAGGGGGCAGCACATCAATTGAAACTCGCCACTGTGTGTCTCGAATCACTCCACACCCCTAGCCTTGTCAACATGGCACATAGTCTTGTTGAACAATGCTACCGCTGTCGGGTAACGTGTTCGTCATGGAGGTGTGTACGTGGTCTGCAACCAGTGTACGATACTCCTTGGCCGTCATGGGGCCTTGCACGAGCTCCACTGGACCTATGGACGCCCACGTGTATGTTCCCCAGAGTATAGTGGAGCCGCTGCCAGGTTGTCTCCATCCCGTACTACAGGTGTCAAGTTCCTGTTCTACAGGAAGACGCTGGTTTAGCGTCCTCCCATTGGTATGATGAAATAGGTATCGGGATTCATCAAACCATGAAAGGATCTGCCACTACGTCAATGCACAGTGCCGATGGTCACGTGCTCATTTCACTCGTAGTCGCCGATGTCGAGTTGTTAACATTGGTACACGTATGGGTCGTTAGCTGCGGAGTTCCATTGCTAGCAGTGTTCGTTGCACTGTGTGTTCAGAGACTCTTGTCGGCTGCCAAGCATTAAAGTCTGATGTTAGTTCCGCCACAGCTTGCGGGCTGTTCTGTTTTGCCAGTCTGCCAGCATACGACGTCGGACATCTGTAACGAAGTGCGGCAGCCCAACCCCACGACGTCTGGACGTGGTTTCACTTTGATTTCGCCACGTGTTAAAGGCACTCACCAAAGCACTCCTCGAAGACTCGACAAATCGTCCAGTTTCTAAAATGCTCGTGCCGAACCCCCGGGCCATCACAATCTGCCCTCAGTCAAACTCAGAGAGCTCGCGAGCCTCTTGCATTCTACATACGGACAGCACGCTCACTGATACTACATGCGTCATGCGTGTGACTGACTAGCAGTAATTCCTCGCCAGATGAATACTGCTATCATATGGACGGGTTTATATCGATAGCAGGGTGGTGATCTTAATGGTCAGTGTACATTTCCAGCTTGACAAAGGGGCACCTTTTACTGAAGCCTGACGTTTGGTGAGGTAAGATGGCGGCGTCACGAAGTTTGTGTATGTTACTACAATGATATTCTGAAACGAAGTGACGTTGGAAGCTTTACGTTATGGTTTAAACAAGTCCTGCAGTTGAGCAAATATATGCGTACTAGTTTCGTTTAACACACACATTATAGAACATTTCAACGATTAAAAATACTTGTTACCGACAATAAATTACATGTTGTATGTAAAGGAACGCACTATTCGAAGAAAAGCCTAAGTTGACCAGAACTGGTTAAAAACACATCATTAATCTACATCTGTCAATACCAGAGTTATTAAACCCCTTAAAAAACGTAAACTATTTAAATTTTGTCGGAATTTCAGATAAGACAAACTGTAATGTAGCCATGTCGGCTTGCGTACGGTACAAAAAATATATATGTACAAAGTTTGTGGTTTTTCTTGCATTGAGACACATTTATTTCTTTGTATCTTCAATCTGCTGTCGAAAGTTAAGTCCAAACACGGCGCATGTGTTGACCAATATGTCAAAACTATAAAGGTAACATAGTTATACATGTTCATCCCAATTTTTTATTACTGTTTTACCAGGAAATAAACAGTTGTTTAGAAGCTCTTTGCAATTATAAAGTTCAGTGACACCAAAGATACTATATGAAGTCTAGTACTGTAATATGTGTCTATGAAAGAAACGTACATATCTGCCTACCTTCTCACGTTTTTCCCGACAGTAAAGGAACACGACGTGTATAGTGTTCGATTCCACAGTTAGAGAGGACCGCACGCAAATTGTCTAAAGTCTGCATCGCGTCGAACTACAAATTAAGTAGCTCTATTTGAAACCTGGTAGTCAAGGGAAGGCAGGATTCGGTTACGATTGTGGACGGGGCCGTAATCAGTTACTATTGGTTGGCTTTTACAGTTACACACAATTAATTTCAAATCAGTAATTCCAATGCCAACAATCAATAAAAAATACCACACGTTATTAACGAAGGAATAAACAACAGTGCAAATAATAGCGTTTTCAGTGAGACACAATTTATCACCCCCCCCCCCCCCCCCCATGAACCATGGACCTTGCCGTTGGTGGGGAGGCTTGCGTGCCTCAGCGATACAGATGGCCGTACCGTAAGTGCAACCACAACGGAGGGGTATCTGTTGAGAGGCCAGACAAACATGTGGTTCCTGAAGAGGGGCAGCAGCCTTTTCAGTAGTTGCAGGGGCAACAGTCTGGATGATTGACTGATCTGGCCTTGTAACATTAACCAAAACGGCCTTGCTGTGCTGGTACTGCGAACGGCTGAAAGCAAGGGGAAACTACAGCCGTAATTTTTCCCGAGGACATGCAGCTTTACTGTATGATTAAATGATGATGGCGTCCTCTTGGGTAAAATACTCCGGAGGTAAAATAGTCCCCCATTCGGATCTCCGGGCGGGGACTACTCAAGAGGACGTCGTTATCAGGAGAAAGAAAACTGGCGTTCTACGGATCGGAGCGTGGAATGTCAGATCCCTTAATCGGGCAGGTAGGCTAGAAAATTTAAAAAGGGAAATGGATAGCTTAAAGTTAGATATAGTGGGAATTAGTGAAGTTCGGTGGCAGGAGGAACAAGACTTTTGGTCAGGTGATTACAGGGTTATAAATACAAAATCAAATAGGGGTAATGCAAGAGTAGGTTTAATAATGAATAAAAAAATAGGAGTGCGGGTTAGCTACTACAAACAGGATAGTGAACGCATTATTGTGGCCAAGATAGACACAAAGCCCATGCCTACTACAGTAGTACAAGTTTATATGCCAACTAGCTCTGCAGATGATGAAGAAATTGATGAAATGTATGACGCGATAAAAGAAATTATTCAGGTAGTGAAGGGAGACGAAAAGTTAATAGTCATGGGTGACTGGAATTCGTCAGTAGGAAAAGGGAGAGAAGGAAACATAGTAGGTGAATATGGATTGGGGGGAAGAAATGAAAGAGGAAGCCGCCTTGTAGAATTTTGCACAGAGCATAACTTAATCATAGCTAACACTTGGTTCAAGAATCATAAAAGAAGGTTGTATACCTGGAAGAATCCTGGAGATAGTAAAAGGTATCAGATAGATTATATAATGGTAAGACAGAGATTTAGGAACCAGGTTTTAAACTGTAAGACATTTCCAGGGGCAGATGTGGATTCTGACCACAATATATTGGTTATGAACTGCAGATTGAAACTGAAGAAACTGCAAAAAGGTGGGAATTTAAGGAGATGGGACGTGGATAAACTGAAAGAACCAGAGGTTGTAGAGAGTTTCAGGGAGAGCATAAGGGAACAATTGACAGGAATGGGGGAAAGAAACACAGTAGAAGAAGAATGGGTAGGTCTGAGGGATGAAGTAGTGAAGGCAGCAGAGGATCAAGTAGGTAAAAAGACGAGGGCTAATAGAAATCCTTGGGTAACAGAAGAAATATTGAATTTAATTGATGAAAGGAGAAAATATAAAAATGCAGTAAATGAAGCAGGCAAAAAGGAATACAAACGTCTCAAAAATGAGATCGACAGGAAGTGCAAAATGGCTAAGCAGGGATGGCTAGAGGACAAATGTAAGGATGTAGAGGCTTGTCTCACTAGAGGTAAGATAGATAATGCCTACAGGAAAATTAAAGAGACCTTTGGAAAGAAGAGAACAACTTGTATGAATATCAAGAGCTCAGATGGCAACCCAGTTCTAAGCAAAGAAGGGAAGGCAGAAAGGTGGAAGGAGTATATAGAGGGTTTATACAAGGGCGATGTACTTGAGGACAATATTATGGAAATGGAAGAGGATGTAGATGAAGATGAAATGGGAGATAAGATACTGCGTGAAGAGTCTGACAGAGCACTGAAAGACCTCAGTCGAAACAAGGCCCCGGGAATAGACAACATTCCATTAGAACTACTGATGGCCTTGGGAGAGCCAGTCATGACAAAACTCTACCATCTGGTGAGCAAGATGTATGAGACAGGCGAAATACCCACAGACTTCAAGAAGAATATAATAATTCCAATCCCAAAGAAAGCAGGTGTTGACAGATGTGAAAATTACAGAACTATCAGTTTAATAAGTCACAGCTGCAAAATACTAACGCGAATTCTTTACAGACGAATGGAAAAACTCGTAGAAGCGGACCTCGGGGAAGATCAGTTTGGATTCCGTAGAAATGTTGGAACACGTGAGGCAATACTAACCTTACGACTTATCTTAGAAGAAAGATTAAGAAAAGGCAAACCTACGTTTCTAGCATTTGTAGACTTAGAGAAAGCTTTTGACAACGTTAACTGGAATACTCTCTTTCAAATTCTGAAGGTGGCAGGGGTAAAATAGAGGGAGCGAAAGGCTATTTACAATTTGTACAGAAACCAGATGGCAGTTATAAGAGTCGAGGGGCATGAAAGGGAAGCAGTGGTTGGGAAAGGAGTGAGACAGGGTTGTAGCCTCTCCCCGATGTTGTTCAATCTGTATATTGAGCAAGCAGTAAAGGAAACAAAAGAAAAATTCGGAGTAGGTATTAAAATTCATGGAGAAGAAGTTAAAACTTTGAGGTTTGCCGATGACATGGTAATTCTGTCAGAGACAGCAAAGGACTTGGAAGAGCAGTTGAACGGAATGGACAGTGTCTTGAAAGGAGGATATAAGATGAACATCAACAAAAGCAAAACGAGGATAATGGAATGTAGTCAAATTAAATCGGGTGATGCTGAGGGGATTAGGTTAGGTAATGAGACACTTAAAGTAGTAAAGGAGTTTTGCTGTTTAGGGAGTACAATAACGGATTATGGTCGATGTAGAGAGGATATAAAATGTAGACTGGCAATGGCAAGGAAATCGTTTCTGAAGAAGAGAAATTTGCTAACATCGAGTATAGATTTAATTGTCAGGAAGTCGTTTCTGAAAGTATTTGTATGGAGTGTAGCCATGTATGGAAGTGAAACATGGACGATAACCAGTTTGGACAAGAAGAGAATAGAAGGTTTCGAAATGTGGTGCTACAGAAGAATGCTGAAGATAAGGTGGGTAGATCACGTAACTAATGAGGAGGTATTGAATAGGATTGGGGAGAAGAGAAGTTTGTGGCACAACTTGACTAGAAGAAGGGATCGGTTGGTAGGACATGTTTTGAGGCATCAAGGGATCACCAATTTAGCATTGGAGGGCAGCATGGAGGGTAAAAATCGTAGAGGGAGACCAAGAGATCAATATACTAAGCAGATTCAGAAGGATGTAGGTTGCAGTAGGTACTGGGAGATGAAGAAGCTTGCACAGGATAGAGTAGCATGGAGAGCTGCATCAAACCAGTCTCAGGACTGAAGACCACAACAACAACAACAACAACAATTTATCAAATCACCGTTAAATACAAATACAACAGCTAATGTTTTAAAAGCAAACCACTGTGATCTAGGCAGGAAGCCTTACACGCCAGGAATAGCAATAAACTAAAAATTGCTTAAAACTCGCTGCAACTTACAACTTACAGGTATTGAAATATCAAAGGCAAGTCGCCACAAACACAGCAGACGGCATCAGACGCCAGAAATTGAAGTAAATAAGGTTTTAAAGGATTACTGCGTAAAAACAAACACAAAATTAGAATTTTAAGGCAAGCGACCACAATCACGGCTGAAGGCCTTAAATGCCAAGAATGGCAATAAATTAAGAACTGTTTAAGAACTCGCTGCAATTTACAACTTACAGGTATTGAAATATTAAGGTAAGTCGTCACAATCACAGCAGAAGGCATCAGACCCCAGGAATGGCAGTAAATAAGGTTTTAAGCCTTACTGCTAAAATACAAATAACAAATTAGAATTTTAAAGCAAATGACCGCAATACTGTTGAAGGCCTTACACTCCAGGAACGGCAACAATATAAAAAAAATTCGAAACCTGCTGTAAAACAGCAAATACAATACCAGAAGTTAATTAAAAAAACAAGCAACTGATCCAGACGGTGCTCCAGGAATCGACCTCTGAGAAGCTTGGGCAACAAACACAATTCGCGAGCGATGAGATGGCAGCCAAGAGTTGCATTTACTTCATAAGATGGTAACTCAAGACTAGTGGCAGTCTACGAATGACTAATGATAATCTTGCTGAAGCTATCTGACGCCCGATAAACCAAATGCAACGATGCAACAATACGCCAAAGCCAGAACCGGCGGTCTGCACTACCTCCCAAGAATATTGTGTTTAGAGCGCCTGGATCTAGAAAGGAACCACTACCACCAGAGTGCAAAGCACTCCACTCGCTGCGCTTCGCCTCGTCGACACTACGAGCAGCAACACGAACCCAAGTCACTGGAGAATCGCGAGATATCACAATGGTGGAGGTTGCTCTACTTGGGCGGAAATACACTCATCTTAAGGCTTGCTGGATCCGATTTACAACGAGGTCGTACATCCTCGTGACCACAGCCCTTCCATGCGGCTGCCCATGCGTGCCGCCAGTGGTCCCAGTGTGTTCTAGCAGTGTACGGACCTAGCTGCTTCTGAGTCCCCACCCGAACTCGCCACTCAGCCGACCCAGCTAAAAAACGACGTCGCTCCAAAGATAGGGCAACAGTTACTACATATCGATAACCACCGCTGCTGCCACTGACGGACAGGCAACGCTAGCGAAACCGCGTGGCGCCAGTCAATACGAGAAGAAGACAAACAACCACAACCATGGAAACTAAACGATACCGTCTGGCCTCCAACTGAGAGCGGAAACCTACAAACAGCACCAACGCGAGCCGCAGCATGGCTCACTATTTGAAATTCATGACGACTGATTAAATTAAGAGAAAATTTGTCGTCTTCGAATATTAAAGATGTTATTCAATAATTAACCGTCGCATACTCCATCGTCGTTGCACGAGTCTATGGGGAGAAGGAAAGAAAAGGCATCTAAGACATCGCTGTTAGTACTTTACAAAAGGCAATAACACCCTTTAAAGTTGTGTCCACAGATACTCTTTCCACACAGTTGTATTGATCATTTCTATAAGATCTGTCCCATACTTAATTGCCTTTCCTAGGCAAGAGTGGTAAATTGTAATATGACATACTAGCTCGGGTGGATCTTCTACATGGTCACCTGAGCCAGGAGGTGCTGGCTCGTATCATCACATTTATTCCAAGTGGCGCCCAGTTTAAACAAAGGACCATTTCATTATTGACCAGTCAATTATTCATCATTTTGATTAACAGTACTAACATCGAGCTACCATCTGGATGTGTGAGGGTGAAAGTTAGGCATAGGTCGTTACTGATAAATTGAAACATCCCCTTAGAAAAATTAATGAATTACTGTGCTGATAAACCTCTTAGGTTATTTGATTTTCAAACAGTTGAGCAGAACTGAACGTACTCAGACATTTCTCTCTTATTCTGATCAACACTAAACTGACACACAATATTTTTAGCGCAACGCAATCTGACTTTGAAAAATCCCTACAAAAGAATGGCCCTGACTAACAATAACCTATACCTTTCATGAATCACTTACCTCACAAAAACCTTCGTTACTCGAACTACTGCAACACAACGAGCGCCAATACTGCCAGCTAAATAGAAGATTCTAACTACTGAAGGAACTGACTACTGATAGGCATTGTTAGCAAATGAAAGATTCTGACAGAGAACAAACAATGTATTTACCTTAATAATATTCAAAGCTCATCATATATATATCAGTTCATGATATACAGTATTACAAATTTACTCTTTCTGATGGACACACGTCCAGATCGTCCGCTCTCAAAACTCTACCATCTCTCTCCCCACATCCACCACTGCTGGCGGCTACCTCCAACTGCGCAACGCTACGCGCTGTTCACATCTAACTGCGCAACACTACAATAGCTGATATTCCAACAACGCAAACCAGCCACAGACTGCACACAGCACAGCCAGTGATTTTCATACAGAGTGCCATGTGGCGTTACCAACATAAAAACCTAAACAGCCTACTTACATAGCTCCCATGCTCCCCACTAAAAATTTTACAAATTGTATTGGGCACTGGCCAATACATATTTGTTAAAAGAATTTTTATATTAACGCTAACAAATATATCAAATGCTCGCACTTGTTGATACAATGTTGGTCAAAAGCAAAAATTGTTCTCATTAAGACAGTCCTGATCATTTACCACAATAGTAATTAGAGCTTTTTCACAAAGTCTGAGCAGTGAAAGAAAATGCACACGTTTTGAAGAAGTAGTGTTGTCCTTCCAACGGAAAGGCAGTGCTAACTCTTGACATGCAGCCAGGTAATGGGCCACAACAGACCAAACCCACAGCAGGGTCAGTCGAAGGTTTGAAGAATATTGGTAGGTAGGTCATCACAGAGCAGACCTGCTGCAGTCCTGGTAGAGATTATGGTATTGGTGGGCCACCAGAGGTGCAGACCCACTGCAGTCCTTGTAGAGATAATGGTATTGGTGGGTCATCAATGGTGTAGGCCCACTGTATTCCTTGTAGAGATGGCCAGCAGCCATCTGTTGCGACTGTGTTGGTGACCACCATTAAAGAGTCTTGCAGACAATATAGCAAGTCCATAAACCACCATTCGTGCACTCACAAACTTTTTGGTATGTCCTTAGAACCAGCAATGCTGTTAACCAGTCCCTTGCTGAATTGTCATCACACGTATGAGCATTAACAGTCGCCTTTTTTCACATATTGTGCATATACTATGACCAACAGAAATGTGTGCAGTGAAAGGAAACTTAATTTGAAGAACTGGTGTCTATACAATTATAAACTTACGACATGAGAATACAATTGCAGAGGTACAAAATAAATCATTAAAGAACATAACAATACAGCTAACATTTGTAGCAATACAGGCTTTACAAGAGAATCGAAATAACATACACATCAGCGTTACAGGAATTATGACATAAGTAAATATATAAAAGATCAGAATAACTTTCGAAACATCAACTTCCCACATGTGCATTAAAAGAAAACAGAATAAATAATGTCTAAACATCTTTGCAAAGTAAGTAACATATTATTGGAAAAATTCTACAACGTAACTGTCATCAGATAAACACATAAAGGCAGGAAGAACACAAAGACACAAGGGTACACAAACACATAGGGGAATAACACAAAAGAAAAGGATAGGGTTTGTTTTCAGTGAGACATCTGGTACCGCAGTCCAGCCCAAAATTTCGTTCCATAGATCCATCCTCTTATTTCAACATTTGCTCCTGCAAAAAAAAAAAAAAAAAAAAAAAAAAAAAAAAAAAAAAAAAAAAAAAAAAAAAAAAAAAACCTGTTGTCCCTAAATTCTACTGTTTTGTTCATATCCTCTTTCAAATAAATATTTCTCATTGTACTATACTCATTTTTGCCCAAATCTTTTTCATATAACTTCTCAATGCATTCTTTCCCTATTCTTCATAGTTAGTTTCTTATACAATCAACCCCTCTTAAGCTAACTTAAATATACTGAGCTCAAGTATATATACTAAGTGATGAGGCAATGTAGCAACACATAACAAATTAACACAAACAGCAATGACAAAAAAATGCAAATTGCCAAAGCAAGCAACAGTATATCTAAATTGGCAAAGCAAATGCAACATTACTACTAATATGAGCCAATGTGCAGCAACAAGAAAAATAAATCATTAGTAAAACTGGCTTAACACAAGGTAAAATTCAATAGGACGATGCCTGACAAACAGCAGCAGCAAATGCAATAACTTATACCTAAACATGGAAAAGCTCAAGCAGAAAAAATAGTACACTAAAGACAACAATGCAGATAAGGGAAATGTCTATTCACATCTTAATGTCTATGTCATTAAAGTGGTTCACCACAACAACTTATTCTACAAAAAAAATTCCCAAGTACTTGAAAAGAAGATTATGTACGCAGTTACTGTTATTAGTCCCTTCTTATTGTTCTTTCCTTTCCAAGTGCTCCTTTTTCGAAGAATGTGGATCATAAAATTATTATTTAATAGATTTGTTGACAGAAAGTGTTCACATTAGCAAATGAATTTATTTTCAATTTATAAAACCAATGCTGCAACACAGCTGGAAACCAGATATCAAATGAAATAAGCAACTATATACAAAGCAAAGCATAAAAACATCATTCAATAGCCATGTGCCATTTCATAATTCAGTAGAAATTCTCTCAACTCTTGTAGAAAGACACCAGTATAATCATATCTTTCCAAGTAATAGCGTGTCATATTTGCGTTGCTTTCTACAAAGGAACGTCAATAGCGATGTTAATGGCCTCTTTTTTCTCCACCTAATGGCTTTTTCTCCAGGCGACTGATGCAGCTGGACACCCACAATGCATTATGTCAAGGTTACTTAGCTTTATTACCCAAATATCTACGACAGCAAGTTTCCACTACAGTGACAGTCTCATATAAAAGAAATTCAAAGATTGAAAAGTTACAGTAGAAATGAAATCCCATGAATAGCAGTGTTGTGATACATTCATGCATGGACACACAAGTCATAACTCTTAAAGTACTATTCTTGGTTTCCAACATCCTTTTTCACAAACCAGAGTCCCTAACTTCTATTCATTATTCATATGCATATAAACACATAATTACATTCCTCATATAGCATCAGCTTATTGATCATAAACATACCTTAACAGCATAATACACATCGTCATCGTAATAATAACATCATAAAACCTCAGCTAAATCTCAAAAACGTCATAGCTTTATGCAATAATTTCAAAACCTAAAAAAAAATTCTCTGCTCATTTCAATAGTGTCATCTACCTCAAACGTACTTTAAAAATAATGATCCCATACCAAATACATCATTCAAACCTCTCATAGTATCACAATGGTTCCGAAAAAGTATGAAGAGCTCACAAAGTACAGACAAAATGCAATTTCGTAAGTGTGAAGTTATCCAACTGTGTAATTGCGTAAACATGTGTCACTGACGTAGTAAAAACAATGTTTGTCTCTCTCAGTTAAATGATCAGATAGCTGTGTAATTATGTGTTAGAGAAATATGGTACCGACGTGTGAAGTTGTATAAGCAGAAACAATATTAGCTAGGGCTCCTAGCGCTTGCCATACACTTGGTACACAAAGTAGGTGTGTAGCCCCTGAGGATTAATGTAATTATACCCTCAGGTGTTACAGATTACAGCAATGGAATGAAATGTATCACGGAAAACCTTTGTATCTTCATAATTCAAAAATCTTTCAAAATGAATGTTTTAAATACAAAATTAATCACTCAAATATATGTACTGTAGCGCTAAACTGTGAATCTTGCTGTAAGATAAGTGTTGTAGTTGTCGTCTTCCGTAAGGTAAGTTCTGCAGAAGTCAATGTACTTACCTCATCATACACAAAAGTGAAAAGCTTTGCGTATAGATATCGTAGTTATTAAGCTCATTGTCGTGATGAAGAAAGTACTGTACTGAAACGTATTGGTGTTCTATGGAAAAGGCTGTCTCATTGTAGCTATACCACGAAGTTACTACTAAAACACGTTTTTCTTTCCAGAGTAATACAGAAAAACTGTGGAGATATAAAACAGATATATCGTAAAAGCAACAATGTAAATGGTGTCACACATTAGTAGTGTCATGATATAATCGTGTAGCTGTTAAAGAAACCAAATACTAAGTCATCTTTAATCTCACAGAAAGTACTTTAAATAAAGAATGTCTTTTCAAGTAAACCGAAATGTTTCTGTGTGTTCTAAGTATGTAAGCCTTGTAGTCAGCTACGTAATCGTGCAACTAACAAGCAAGAATGTACAAACAACAACACTGTGTCGTCTGTTCACTATAACATTGCATTCTTAATTACTGTCTAAATAAGTTCTCTAGGTTCTTGACTGGATAGTTAACTTCAAACGTCGTTGCATGTTAACAGTTTCTAAGTGTGACAAAGCGAACTAGTAACGTGAAGTGAAAAATTTTATGGCAAAGACTAAGTTAAAAAGCAGATTATCTCTCAATAAACGGTTTTACATGTGAAATGTGGTGCAATCTTTTACCCTTTCTAGTGCGCAGAGTTTCAACTTCAAAGCAATTATCATGTTGTATATGTCAGTAAGGAATGCTAAAATTTTTCTCAAGGTTAGTGTCTATGTTATTTTTCTCTGAGCCAGCCGGCGTATGTGGCTGCCTGCCGTGTGAGTCATTGTCTGTCTCTTTGTTGGGGCGCGTCGTTATTAGGATTAGGAGACCTAACTTCTACAAATTCACCTTGTTGAGAGGGGCCTGCCCTGTTTGAATCATCTCGTAAGTTCTGATGAAATTCAGGTCTGTCTTTATGATTATATCGTCTGTCGTCATGTCGGTAATTTCTGTTATTTCTTTCTTGTCGGTCTCTTTTGTACTGGGTATCGATTACTTTTTGATTTTGTTGAATTTTCTAATTTGTTCATACTCTTCTGTGTCAGTGAAGGCCACCGGTCTTGTGTCATTCAGATCATCATCTACCTTTGTAGATAAGTTAGTAAACTGACCCGAAAGTTCGGCTACTTTCAACAACAATGAACTGATTCCCTCAGTGTGTTTTTCTGAGCCAAGTTTCAGAGTGTCCATTTGAGTTGAAATCGTATCTACCATGTCCCTTAAGTTTCCATGAATTTTTGCAAGTTGCGTAACCGAATCGGTAAATGCAACTGAGTCAATTTTAGCTTGCAAGATGTCGCGATTTTTATGAACAATAGTTTGCAGTTATTTGTGGCTGCTTCGTGTTTCTGTAATGCGTTTTCATGCCGAGAAAAAACAGGTTGGAAATGATCACAAATTTGTGTTTTTACGTCATTACAGACTTTTTGACATTTCGATTTGATTTTAAGTAACTCAGCAGTTAAACCTTCACGTGTTTCTTCAAGCGTAGTGTCTGACTTTTGAAGATTTTGTTCCATTGTGTCTAAGTTTCGAAGATTTTGATCCATTGTGTCTAACTTTTGAAGCTTTTGTCCCATTTGTTGCATTAATTGTAATAACAATGCACTGGTGTCTGAAACATGTTCCTCAGTGCTATTCGGCAGTGCATTTGAACGGCAATATTCACATTTTGAAAAGCAGATAATGTGTCTTGATTTATTTGAGAAAACGGTGAGGACGCAAAACCTGAATCTACAGTATTTGCAAGATTGTGTCCTGTCATTTCGGATTCCTGAGGCGAGCTGTTGCCGACCGATCGATCGATAATGCTTTCCTGTTCACTAATTGTTCCACTGTCTACACCATTATTTGCCGCCTGGTCCATTTCCCTATGCACAATTACCAAATTACTATATTGAACCTTAGTTAATTCATTACACGGTGGCACTAACACACTGCTTCCGTTTTCACTGTGATTTCTCAGTTTACTTTGGAGCCTAGTATTACGTTTTTCACACGCCATAATTGTCACAATATTTCACACGATGACACAGAAAAGCAGAATTTGAAGAGTAAAATAAGAAAACACATTAACATAGCACTGAAAATACTATCTAGTTAATTGCAAGTGCAGCTGCGAAATACTTGGTGAAAATCTACATGCATGGCACAACTCTTTTACTGTACAACAATGAAAAATTATAACTACAAAGGAAATTCTCTCTCCAATTACGCTCTAGCAATAAACAATAGCTACACTAATTACATAAACTACAAATGAACATCAGAAAATTCCAGTGAGGTATCCTCGGCTAAGGGTCGACATATGAAACATCCCATTAGAAAAATTAATGAATTACTGTGCTGATAAACCTCTTAGGTTATTTGATTTTCAAACAGCTGAGCAGAACTGAACGTACTCAGACATTTCTCTCTTATTCTGATCAACATTAAACTGACACACAATATTTTTCGCGCAACGCAATCTGACTTTGAAAAATCCCTACAAAAGAACGGCCCTGACTAACAATAACCTATACCTTTCATGAATCACTTACCTCACAAAAATCTTCGTTACTCGAACTACTGCAATACAGCGAGCGCCAGTACTTCCATCTAAATAAAATATTCTAACTACTGAAGGAACTAACTACTGATAGGCATAGTTAGCAAAAGAAAGATTTTGATAGAAAACCAACAATGTATTTACCTTAACAGTGTTCAAAAGTCATAATATACATATTGGTTCATAATATACAGTATTACAAATTTACTCTTTCTGATGGACACACGTCCAGATCGTCCGCTCTCAAAATGCTGCCATCTCTCTCCCCACATCCACCACTGCTGGCGGCTACCTCCAACTGCGCAACGCTATGTGCTGTTCACATCTAACTGCGCAACACTACAATGGCTAATATTCCAACAATGCAAACCAGCCACAGACTGCACACAGCACAATAAGTGATTTTCATACAGAGCGCTATGTGGCGTTACCAACATAAAAACCTAAACAGCCTACTTACAAAATTTGATCACTATATATATGTGTTTGCGTGCGACTGCTAGATTCCTTGTCAGTTGAAATAGGCTTGACGCCGAAACTATACAGGATACAACCGCGTGACTTGTACTAGCCTCTGCTGCAACTGATGTTACCAAACGTCGTTTCGATATAGTTCGTAGCTGTAAGCGTTTGTGCACGCTATGCTTTAAGTGTTATTGGGTAGTTTCAGGAATCACAAGGCATAGTGAATTTTCCACCATTTTTAGGTTTTACGGACGAATTCGAACGTGTAATGAATTCATCTCATCAATACGAGGACTTCGTGACACTTTGTTTTTATGTAGAACGTCAGAAGCTTGTAGATCACGTAGTCTACGAAATACAGTTCGCACACGAGATGTAGCGGAAGGTTGTGGTGCGGCGGCCGGTTGCTGCCCCCCCAGGCCACTCTCAGCGGCTAGGCTTTTCGAGCCCATGTGCGAATTCACTTGTAAAAACTTGCCACCACATACATGTCCCGACCAGCTTCAGCTCGCTAGGTGGCTGACTCATCGGGCACTCTCATAGGAAACGCACTTAGGCACCGTTTAACACGAAGCCCAATAGGTGTAAACTTTCAGGCTGAGTGTACGATTCGGAAGCATTGAAATAAAATAGTGACAATGATTTATGCCAAACGGTGGCAAATTTTGGTCAGAACTTGAAAACGTTGATTGGTGAAAATTACAATAAGCTCGAATTCACTATTATAATCAGTATGTTTGTTTCTGGATGGTAATTAAGTAAATATTAATGTCTTAGCGAAGAAACCTCGGTTCACTGCAGGAATGAAACAAACATCCTGGGAGGCGTGGTCACGTGCCATCTGTTACACCTTGACTTCGTCGCTGTGGGTATCGCCGCCTGATATTTGGTAAAAGATGAAGCTGTTGTCAGTATTTTAGAAGAGGAAGCAAAGGACAGGTACAGAGAAGGGTTATATCAAGTCCAATGACCATCGGTCCGGAAACGCATACTTTCTGAGATAAATAGGTGTTTACAGGAAGGGCTGCGCCAAGCTTGGATGCGGTTGTTGGCACAGTCGTTGCATTGGCCCTACGTCAAATTTGTCTGGAGGATATTATGATGTCTAACTCACAAGGGAACCTCCCCATCGCACCCCCCCCCCCCCCCCCCCAGATTTAGTTATAACTTGGCACAGTGGATAGGCCTTGATAAACTGAACACAGATCAATTGAGAAAACAGGAAGAAGTTGTGTGGAACTGCGAAAAAATAAGCAAAATATACAAACTGAGTAGTCCATGGGCCACATAGGCAACATCAAGTGCTGTGGTCCCGTGGTAGCGTGAGCAATTGCGGAAGAAGACGGCCTTGGTTCAAGTCTTCCCCCGAGTGGAAATTTTACTTTCTTTATTTTTGCATAGTTATTATCTGTCCGTTCGTACATTGACGTCTCTGTTCACTGTAATAAGTTTAGTGTCTGTGTTTTGCGACCGCATCGCAAAACCGTGCGATTAGTAGACGAAAGGACGTGCCTCTCCAATTGGAAACGAAAACATTTGATCGCAAGGCCATAGGTCAACCGATTCCTCCACAGGAAAACACAACTGATATATTCTATACGACACTGGTGACGGCATGTGCGTCACATGATAGGAATATGTTGTCGACCCACCTAACTTGTGCACTTGGCGAACGGGTAAAAAGATTCTTCTACCTTTCCCGATTTAGGTTTTCTTGTGGATGTGATAATCACTCCCAAAAAAGTGATGAAAACATAAGAGTTTGCCACATAAACTGAAAATAAAAAATTAAACTCTTCACTCGAGAGAAGATTTGAATCAAGGACCTTTCGTTCCGCAGCTGCTCACTTTACCACCAGACCACGGCACTCCTGTGTTCCCAGTGTCCTAGATGTTGCCTATGCTCCCATGAACTACTCAGTTTGTATATTTTGCTTATTTTTTCATAGTTCCACACAACTTCTTCCTGTTTTCTCAATTGATCTGTGTTCAGTTTTTCAAGGCCTATCCACTGTGCCAACTTATAACTAAATCTGAGGGGGGTGCGATGGGGAGGTTCCCTTGTCAGAGTACTCTACCTGTCAATAGGCTATCTGCAGTCCGTAGTATGGTACCAGTCGTATTGCAGGTTACGTCAGTTTTCGTCGTGCCTCATTGTACGTATAATGATGTTTTACCTTCTTCCTAACGCACATTCACTTATGTGTTTATTGTTATTGTGCTGTTTGTACGTACAAATGGTGAAGTACGTTTACATTTTCTCTCCTTCACCACTTATTAGCAATGGAAGGCTACTACATGACAAGTGAAATGGCGATTGTGATGTTCTGCTATAGTTTAGCAAATGGACGTTGCCTGAGAGCCCGTGCCCTGTACGCAGAAAAACATTCACAGCGCGCCCTGTATAAGCTGTCTCTGGTACACAGGCACCCTTGCAGCTCTAAGGACAGTGGGAGGCCGCGCACAGTCAGCACGCCTGATATGGAGGAGCTTGTGCTGCATTCGGTGGAAGAAACTGAACACCTGAGACCAGTGTGTGATGATCAGCAGCAGCAGAAGGTGTGGTTCACTCTATTATCTGCGAAGTAATTCATGAACAACTGCTGTACCCATATCATTTACAGCGCTTTCAGTAGCTAAGGCTACAGTATCATCATGGCAGACGGTGGTTCTGTCAATGGCTGTTCCAGAAGTTTGCCGCATATCCATAAGTTCGCATCCTAGATATTATTTATCGATAAGGCAGGGTTCACAAGTGATGCTGTTGTGAATTTCCATAACCAGCATATACGGGCATATGGAAATCCCCAAGCAATTTAGGAAAGATGGCTTCCACACCGATTCTCAGTCAATGTATCGGCAGGTGTACTTGGAGATAGACTGATAGGGCTATACGTGTTACCACAAAGGTTAACTGGGGCACATTATCTGGACATTCCCATTAATGTATTGCCTGCCTTGCTGGAGTTGTGCCATTGCAGCAACAAATACAAATGTGGTTCATTCATGATGGCGCACCAGCACACTTCCGTCACAATGTGCGAATGTGCGCGAACATCTAACGCAGACATTCAGGACCACTGGACTGGTTCACGGGGAGGGGGAGGGGGGAGGCGGGGCACAGCTTGGTTTTCTGCTCGTTCCCCAGTCCTCAAAACCCTAGACTTCTGGTTATGGTGACACCTGAAGGAATTGGTCTACAACACCCCAATCTGCGACGCGCGGACACTACAGGGTCGCGTCTTCAATGCGTGACACGTACAACAGCAGCCAGGTATACTTCGTCACTTCTTATACCGGAGAGCAGAGGGGTGCATTGTCATGAATGGACACCGCGTTGGACGCCTCCTGTAAACACGTGTTTATCCCAGAAGGTATGCATTTCCGGACCCATGTTCACTGGACTTATTTGTCTTGTTTCGATGAGTACAACTATCTCTCAAAGTATTCGACACTGTTTTTGAACACACACGTATTTATATATAATCATTCGTGATTCATAAAATTTTTAATTGAAAGTTGCCCGTCACAATGACAATTTTCAGAACTGATTTTTCCGGAGTATTCTAAGCCGCACACAAACTGCAAAGACTTTTCTATACCACACTATCGATAGCTGAAAGTATAATTGTCTTTGACGAACTTAGAAGATACATCTAAGGTGAAAAGCTTTGGCGAGCTACATCACTAGCCAATGGGAGGCGACCGTGCTGCGTGTGTTGCTGTGAACTTCCCGTTTAAAAGGGACAAAGCAAAGCTAGTCTCTTTGGATCTTTCTGTCGGCGTGTTCTGCGATCAGCAGACCTGTGATGGGTGTGTAACAAGTTAAGCAGCTTTGAAATAGCTTTCTGTTGATCATTCTCAGATTACTTGTTATAAATGTTTGGTAGATTCAGCCTCACTTCGGGGATCTTGGCGTGACGTTATCTACAACATTTCCACATCTTTAACGTGCATTTATCTGTTCTCTAAAGTAATGTTCATTGTTAGGTGAGATGGTAAGTTTTTGATGGGCGTTGAAGTCGTTTCACCCTCATGCGTTGCATATGGAATTCTTGTGGTTTATCTTGTGGTGACCTTTATACCATGTGTTTCGTCTACAGAGAATTGTGTATTTTGTTGAACCCATGGCTCTGCTTTAAACGGCGACATAATCTTGACTGGAGTGATTATTACTACACCTAAAGTATAGCGATAGTATGTGCGGTTTGCAACGTGCACCGAGCTGCCACACGTAGCTTTGCAGGTTTTCTGCCTTCAGCAGAGGTACAGGTTTTACCCAGACACTACTATAATCAACCCTTACATTTTTCAAACTGCCACCAGCAATACACTTGAAGCCATTTCATTACATAATTTTCAGGTCAGAAGATTAGTCATCATCTGTTGATAGAGATCACCTTACGTACGACCTGGTTGCCATGTGTCTTTAGATTTCGTCTTTCTAAAGTAGAAAAGTTAAGATTAAAAGAGTGAGACACGTCCACTCACTGCATGTAACTTGTCTGTAACTTGACACCGGATTATGAACTTATCACGATCAAAGAATGCACTCAAATGCTCATTTATGCTCAGTATTCTTTTGCTGTAAAAGTAATTTGTAACTATACCTTAATATGTTCTATTCTTTTTAAAACTGCAATCAGTTAGTATTATTTAATTTCTTGGGTCTAAACTATGCATCGAACAGCGAATTTATTCAGGGCATGTTTCACGATACATATTTGCATGTATTCCGATTAGTAGCAGAAAGTAGGTATCGTTCACAACGAGACACGGAAAAGTTGCGTTGCTAATATATTGTTCTTTCTCGTATATGTTTTAAAACATTAATTCAAGGTAATTTTCCTAACATACAGAATATGAAATTGATAGAATTCTCTCTAAGACGGTTGACTTCAGAAATGTCTACAGTTTCTGGGTAGTTCCTCTTCTTAACTCATTGTCAACAATTTTTGAGAACTAATTTGCTCGACAGTTATCACACATGTGACTTAATGGAACATTTAGTAACTTACAGATCACATTTTTAAAGTGCTTTCTGCAGTTTTTACTGAATATATAATGAAATTATTTGATCCCGTTGGCTACTTCTGAGAAGAGGACACAATTTTATGAAATTATAGTGCACTACATGCTTAATTTTCTTATTATGTACGAAAATTATGGATGAATTTGTGCTAATTGCTTCAAATAACTTCATTTTCTGTTAGGAGAGCGTCTCTGTCTTCGGTTCTGAATGCAATGACTTTCGATTAGATGCAGTCACAGCTATCAATGAAGGTCGGGTCCTGCCTGGACTACAAAACTGCAAAAGCCTTCATTTGGGTATGCTGCTGATGTGTGCACAGCACCACAACTCGAACTCACCGCCGAACATCACCAGGTAAATGAAACGCACTGAACCACTCCCATAACAGCCAGCCAGCCTATGCTCTGTCTCTAACTACAAGGACATTGACCCTGAGATAAATATTAACACAATAAGCATTCTATTGATTATTCTTATAGACTCTGATGGTAAGTTTCTAATATTGTATCAGCCAGTAAGTGCACTCAAGCAAGTAATGATTTAAGAGAAATATATTTTGTAAAAGTAAGAAGACTGCCATTTACTCTATTTTCATTACTACAGCACACACATCTAATCATTTCATTTATTGTATACCAAAAATTTCTCATTGTAGTGAAAAATGATTTCATTATTAGTGATTATTATTAATACCAACTAGCGTTCCATGTTGTAACTTAACTAACTAATACCGGCCGATGTGGCCGAGCGGTTCTAGGCGCTTCAGTCTGGAACCGCGCGACCGCTGCGGTCGCAGGTTGGAATCCTGCCTCGGGCATGGATGTGTGTGATGTCCTTAGGTTAGTTAGGTTTAAGTAGTTCTAAGTTCTAGGGGACTGATGACGTCAGCAGTTAAGTCCCATAGTGCTCAGAGCCATTTGAACCATTTGAACTAACTAATTGGACATTACAGAACTTAACGCTGCATCAAGAAATCGCACTGCTAGAATGCTTCCAATAGATAAAAAATACTGATATGCACTTCACATAAACATCCCTCTTTCTGTTATTCCTACTTCTCGCTTTCCAAAGACTTTAAGTTTATCGGTATACTTTCAAAGCTACTTTGAAAAGCTGCCATAATTTTTGTCTTTCTCTTGTATAATGTATTGCATTAACTAATATTTAATCAAGCTGCCGTACATTATAACGCGTACATGTGTTGCCTGACTTTCTCTTAACGGAAGGATGCTTATTGTTAACTATGTTGGCCAGTTGTTGATACGGACAATGAAAAACGACATCATATGACGGTATTTTGAATTTATCCAAGATAATTCTTCAAGATCGCGTGAAATATCTTCGAGACGGTCGTAAATTCAAGGCAATAAATACAGAGCTTAGAGACAGCAAAATTCTTCGCCTACAGTTATTGTTCCTCTATTTGTTATTTATATTCCCGCAAATTGTAGAAAGGTAGGCTGACATCGCTTCAGCCCCAAATGCACCTAGATATTTCCTATAAATATTTTATTGCGTCATTGTGAAAAAGTCATTTGTAAAACCGCTGACGCTATGTGACGAAACTTTCGCATATCGAGAATGTTAAGATTGAAAAGTAAACACTTCAAGGCAGAACAAATGAGGCAGGTGAACACAGCGTCAGCAGAACAGCAGCTTCGACCCACGCCATTAAGAAAACTGCATCCAGAATAACCGGTTAGGCTGCTTCGAGGATTTACTGCACATGAATGCAGTAATCTCTGATTTATATGATGACTTTGAATATTATTAAGGTAAATACATTGTTTGTTCTCTATCAAAATCTTTCATTTGCTAACTATGCCCATTAGTAGTTAGTGCCTTCAGTAGTTTGAATCTTTTATTTAGCTGGCAGTATTGGCGCTCGCTGTATTGCAGTAGTTCGAGTAACGAAGATTTTTGTGAGGTAAGTGATTCATGAAAGGTATAGGTTATTTTTAGTCAGGGCCACTCTTTTGTAGGGATTATTGAAAGTCATATTGCGTTGCGCTAAAAATATTGTGCGTCAGTTTAGTGTTGCTCAGAATGAGTAAAGAGCGAAATGTCTGAGTACGTTAAGTTCTGCTCAGCTGTTTGAAAATCAAATTACGTAAGTGGTTTATCAGCACAGTAATTCATTAATTTTTCTAAGGGGACGTTTCACATGTCGACCCTTAGCCGAGGATACCACACTGGAATCTTCTGATTTTTTCTTGTAGTTTGTGTAATTACTGTAGATGTTGTTTATTGCTAGCGCGTAATTGTAGAGAGAATCTCTTTTGTAGTTATAGTTTTTCATTATTGTACAGTAAAACAATTGTGGCATGCATGTAGATATGCACCAAGTATTTCGCAGCTGCGCTTGCTACTAACTAGATGATATTTTCAGTGCTATGTTAATGTGTTTTCTTATTTTACTCTTCAAATTGTGCTTTTATGTGTCATCGTGTGAAATATTGAGACAATTACGGCGTGTAAAAAATGTAATACTATGCTCCGAAGCAAACTGAGAAATGACAGTGGCGACGAGCGTAGCTGATCAGCACCACCGTGTAATGAATTAACAGGCATTCAGAATAGTTATTTGGTAATTGTGCATAGGGAATTGGAGCGGGCGGCAAATAATGGTGTAGACAGTGGAACAACTAGTGAACATGGATCGATCGGTCGGCAACAGCTCGCCTCAGGAATCCGAAATGACAGGACACAATCTTGCAAATACTGTAGATTAAGGTTTTGCGTGCTCACCGTTTTCTCAAATAAGTCAAGATACAATTTCTGCATTTCAAAATGCGATTATTGCCGGTTCAAATGTACTGTCGAATAGCGCTGAGGAACATTGTTTCAGACACCAGTGCATTGTTATTACAACTAATGCAACAAATGGGACAAAGGCTTCAAGAGTTAGACACAACACTTGATCAAAGTCAGAAACAAATCGGACAAAAGCTTTAAAAGTTAGACAGAATGGAAGAACACCAGAGACAAACACAGCAACAGCTTCAAAAGTTAGACACCACGCTTTAACAAACACGTAAAGGTTTAACTGCTGAGTTACTTAAAATTTAATCTAAAGGCCAAAAAGTCTGTAATGACGTAAAAACACAAATCTGTGAGCATTTTCAACCTATTTTTTCTCGACATGATAATGCATTACAGAATCACGAAGCAGCCATAAAGGAACTGCAAACTATTGTTCATGGCTTCATCAATTCTCTCATTGTTTTCCTCCCGACTGGTCATTGGAGCACAGATTAGAATTTATGTGTGGCTACTTAGAGAATGAACCAGCTGTAATAATGCGATCGGTCATTCACGATTGTCACAGTGAAGGAGAATTTTATCATGCCTTCCTCTCAGCATATTGGTCTCAAGCTACACAAGACCGAGTAAAACATAGCATCATAATGATGAAACATATCATACAATCTGAATTTTCCAGTCTTGTGAAATATTTTGAAGACATTTTGCACAAGAATCAGTATCTGTCAAACCCATACAGCCCCTCAGAGCTCATTCGCATTTGCTTAATCAAATTTCCTGAACATTTACGACATATTATTATGGAAGGACGTTGCAAAGATGACATCGAAGCTTTTCAGGGATTGTCACAAGAATTGGAAATTGACACTGACAATCGCGGGACGCGAAAACAGGAACACAACACACAGTCTACATAACACAAAAAGCCATCACATTTTGTTACGCTTAATACCTCAACTGGGCGAGATCAGTAGATTTAAGTCAGCTTAAGAGGGGGTAAGCTATATAAGAGAATCAGTTGCGATAAATTGGAAGAAATGCATTGAGAAGTTACACGAAAAAAGTTCGTAAAAAAAAGGTACTGTACAACGAAGAATAATTATTTTGAAAAAGGATATGAATAGAATACAGAAAGCAGGTATAGATAGGACTTTTTGGGAATAATGATGAATGAAGGGAGATCTCCAAGAAGGAAAGAAAGTTTTGTTTGCAAAATACTACAGTAAAACAAACCCTGTCCTTTCCTTATGTGTTATCCCGCTATGTGTTTGTGTACCCTTGTGTCTTTATGTGTTTAGCTAATAAGATTTATGTTGTAGAATTTTTCTAATACTAAGATACATTCGCTATGATGAGGAATATTGTTATCCTCAAATATAATTTGCATTAATAATATGTTATTTACTTTGTAAAGATGTTTAGACATTATTTTCGAAAGTTATTCTGATTTTTCATGCATTTACTTATGTCATAATTCCCGTCACACTGATGTATATGTTTATTTCTATTCTTTTGTAAAGTATGTATTACTACAAATGTTATCTGTATAGTTACGCTTTTAATGATGTTTTCTGTACCTTTGTAATTGTATTCTCATGTTATAAAATTGTAATTGACACCAGTTCATCAGATGAAGTAACTTGTAAGCATTTATTTCAGTGCACACATTTCTGTTGGTCATAGTATATGCACAATATGTGAGAAGTTGGGACTGTTAGTATTTGCACGTGTGTTAACAACTCATCAAGGGACTGGTTAACAGCATTTCTGATTCTAAGGACACTTCAATTTTTTTTTTTTTTTTTTTTTTTTGTGAGTGCACAAGTGGTGGTCCATGGACTTGCTATATTATCCGCAAGACTCTTCGATGGTGATTGTGCACCGGCACAGTCGCAACGGATGGCTGCTAGCAATCTCTACAAGCACTACAGTGGGTCTGCACCTTTGATGGCCCACCAATACCATTATCTCTACAAGGACTACAGTGGGTCTGGACCTTTGATGGCCCACCAATACCATACTCTCTACCAGGACCACAGTGGGTCTGCTCTGTGTTGACCCACCTACCAATGCTCTTCAAAACTTCGATTGACTCTGCTGTGGGTTTGGTCTGTTGTGGCCCATTACCTGTCTGCATGTCTTCAAAACTGCATGGAAATCCACTACTTCCGTGTGCATTTTCTTTTACTGCTCAGACTTTGACAAAAACACTGCAATTTTACTGTGATGATCAGGACTGTCTTTATGGACTGTGAGAAAATCTTTGCTTTCGACCAACAGTGTATCAATAAGTGTGTGCATTTGATTTCTTTGTTATTCTAATTATGAAAAATTTCTTCAAATCTTTATTGGCCACTGCCCAAAATAATTTGTAAAATTTGTTGTGGGAGCATGGGGGCTATGTAAGTAGGCTGTTTAGGTTTTTATGTTCGTAACGCCACGTACCCCTCTGTATGAAAATCACTGACTGTGCTGTGTGCAGTCTGTGGCTGGTTGGCATAGCTGAAATATTCTCTATAGTAGTATTGGGCAGTTGGATGTGAACAGCGCGTAGCGTTGCACAGTTGGAGGTGTGCCGCCAGCAGTGGTGGATGTGGGGAGAGAGATGGCAGCATTTTGAGAGCGGACGCTCTGGACGTGTGTCCGTCAAAGCAAATTTGTAATACAGGATATCATGAACTGATATATATATATATATATATATATATATATATATATATATATATATATATATATATATATATATAATGACTTTGGAATATTATTAAGGTAAATACATTGTTTGTTCCCTATCAAAATCTTTCATTTGCTAACTATGCCTATCAGTATTTAGTTCCTTCAGTAGTTAGAAACTTTTATTTAGCTGGCAGTATTGGCGCTCGCTGTATTGTAGTAGTTCGAGTAACGAAGATTTTTGTGGGGTAAGTAACTCATGAAAGGTATAGGTTATTTTTAGTCAGGGCCATTCTTTTGTAGGGATTATTGAAAGTCAGATTGCGTTGCGCTAAAAATATTGTGCCTCAGTTTAGTGTTGATCAGAATAAGTAAGGAGCGAAATGTCTGAGTACGTTAACTTCTGCTCAGCTGTTTGAAAATCAGATAACGTAAGAGGTTTATCAGGACAGTAATTCATTAGTTTTTCTAAGGGGACGTTTCATAGTCTTTTGGAGACCCTTGGTCGTGGTGGTGGTATGAGAAGCTAGCTCTTACGTGGTTACAGTACAGGAGTTCCATTCTTTTTTTAAATTTGTGACAAGTGTGTGTATGTGTGTGTGGAACTCCATACAGCTGACAGGGATACTGTGTGAGGGCGATGGAATGTTAATAATAATAATACCACACTCCATAATCTTTCAGATGACTATGAAGCTTGTTATAAAATTATTAGAATGTGTTTGAGACTGATAGTAGCCCACTGCTGTTACTGATGCCAGTGCGAAGAGACACTTACTTATCGGTTCCTGCTGTTGTTTGATGAGATGGATGCTCAATGCTGTTTATCCAGGTGTCTGGTAGTAGCCCTCAGTGTGCACCCACCAGTACTGGAATAGCATAGCTGTGTTTGCAACAGGAGGAGTACAGTTACGGCAGCAGCAACAGCAGCAAGCTGTGGTGACGTTTCCTATGTCCTGCTCCGGCACAGTGCAGATGTGCGCGCTTATGGACAGGATCACTTGGGAGAGCACTCATGTACCTAGTTTGTTTTCAATAAAGTTGTAATTGTTCTTGTCTTACGCCAGCAATGGTAGCAGCTGACTTCTTCTTTTTCTTGTGCCGTTGTCATGCATCTGTACACCGTTGGCATGGTTAGTTTTACGGGAGTCCAGATGCTCTATCTGTTGGCACCCCATTGCTCCACCCCGTCTCCCCTGGACAGAATATATGTACCCAAACTGTCCGCATGCAGCATGTAGCCACTGTACAATAATGGCTATGTTACGTTTTTACATTTTATGAAACTGACCAAAAGTTTGTCTAAATGTTTGCCGATACTGTGACTGAGGTGGGACCAGGGTACTGGCTCCAGTATTCATCTAGTGGGATGCGAGAAATGCCTAACAACCACATCAAGGCTGATCAGCACACTGATCCTTGTCATTAATCCGTTGTGCAGATTCGATCTGGAGCCATTGTGCATCCGTGTCCTGGAAGCAGTACTTTTATAAGCACTGCTATCCGGTTGGGTAGTGGTTGCAGTAACAGAGTGACCAAGTAAAAAATGCATGCAGTAATTGTTACACATGGAACCAGGGGCTATCAAAGTAGTTTGGTAATGCGCCTTCATGTTCTAATTCGGTGATGTCTTGTTCAGGAGACATGCAGTATGTTTTATAGCAAATACATATCTCGAGAAACATTCGAAGATGATGCTAAATAACCAGGCGTTCATCTGGCAGCCATAGTGGGCCATAATTTAAACTAATTAATTTAAAATGAACATGAAGTCTCGACCGCAATAAACCTTTGTTTTTATGGTTCTCGGTTTTGGCCAGTTCCTGAGCGTCTTCAGGGGCCCTATTCTATATTGTTCTTACCGATCGGTGCAGTAAGTTAGTCCCGGTAGTGACGTCTCATTCGGTTCTTTATCCTATTCAGTAAGCTTCTGAGACCTGTTACTGAACGGGCCTCCCGCCGATTTTTCGACAACTATACCGAGATGTTTTGGATATCGGTATGGCCCTGTTGTTTGGTTACCTGCGGCTTATTTACACCTGTAAATTATTTTAAACATATTGAGCAGTTTTAGCTTTGGATTTAGTGATTGTGTTGCTAAGGAATCACCACAGGACGAGTCCAGTTGGAAAGTGAGTTGATAATAGACTGTTTTCCTTTTTTAGAAATATGGTTAGGTTAGGTTGTTACTGTGAATGATAAAAACATAAAAAACGTTTTCGGTGAATATTCTCTCTAAATACCCGTTTTTTTATGCAATTAAGAGTTTAAAGATCATTAAATATCAAGACATCGGCACTGGTTACGTATATTACATGAGTGTTAGCTGAAATTACTAGCGACTTCGCGTACTGTTTTCTGCAGATGGTTTGCTTATTAACTGTCGAAACGCGTTTAAAACATTGGAGTAACAATGCAAAGAATTTTGTGAAGTCTCATAAAAGGAACCTTCCAAAATTTCATGCATTTACGGCTTACGCCCTCATCATTCGGCAACGAAGTCAGCCTGCGTCTCTCTCCACTGGAATTACATAACATAAAGCGTTGACAGAATGCGAGTTGTAGTAGCGAAGTTGGTAAGGCGACGAATTGCCGCGGCAAAGGGCGTATGGTCGTGTTCTGCTGGATGCGAAAAAAAATGTTTTCCTCTTCGTGTTTGCAACACATTCGGTGACTTCGTTAATCATCAAAGTTAGGCATTTTTCTGAAATATTCGTTGTAATTTACACGTAAGAGCTCGCTTTCTCAGTTACGAGTATTTCCGATTTCGTGACTTCTATATGTTTAAGAAAATGAAAATAAAATTACTGTGCGTGAAACAACTGACAGATACATTTCTACTGCTTCCTGTCACAAATATTTCACCTTTTTTTTCGGAATACCTAACGATTTCAGAAAGTGTGGTCAGAGAGGACTCTAAGAGCACAACATAAATTACTGCAAATGAAACTACCAGCAACCGTCTTTATACTCTAGCTTGTCATAAATATTTAACTGCGATCGAATCCTTAACAACAGTAGGCAGAGATGAAAGGTTCCCCCTACAATATTTTCAGACTATATCACCATATATGAAACATTTTGATTCATCAGCTGCATCTTATAATCTACAACGAATCTCTATAGCTACTTTCATCACACGCTCTCGAAAAGGCAATTTTTTAAATTCTGTTTTTATGAAACAAATCGTTGATGTATCTCATAGGGAAGTAGATTAATTCATCATCGGGATCTCTAGGAGTGAGCTACAACCATATTCTATGCATCTTCTTATTCTTTGAGACTCTCTTAAACAATTTTTCGCGATCGTGGATATGTGTTCCATCTATGCAACTAAATGAAGGCAGTTTATTCCCATACACGTTTCGCTTCTGTTAATTATGAAGCACCATCACTAATAAAGGAAACGAAACGCGTATTGCAATAAACAAAATGCCTTCAATTAATTGCATAGATGTACCTCCATGAATTTTGAGCAACTAACGAACTACGGAAACAGAAAAAATGACAAATTTTACGGGTGTTTCTATAGATGTAATTGTACAATGTGGTTCTACACTCCAGTCCTAACCCATATTCCGAAACGTAAAACCCAAAAGACGTCGATGTGAATGAGAATAAAATGATATAATGTGATATTTACGACAGTTTCCAGAACACAGTCAATACTCTCTCGTTAGCATGCATTCATGGAAGCCCGTGGTCAGCGAAATTTGAACAATATTACATTCTCTAACCACACTTTTCGGTACTGTGAGGAATGGCATGCCTGTGTCGGCTGTTAGCCGCTTCGAGTTCGTGCCACTGTGACGCTGCAGCGCGCCTTCGCTGATCTGAGGCAGATTGCATTTCATGGGTTGGCGCGAGGAGATGGCTGTAAGCACTATGGGACTTAACATCTGAGGTCATCGGTCCCCTAGACTTAGAACTACGTAAACCTAACTAACCTAAGGACAACACACACATCCTTCCCTGAGGCAGGATTCGAACCTGCGATCGTAGCAGCCACGTGGTTCCGGACTGAGGTGCCTAGAACCGCGCGGCCACAGGCGCCGGCTGCGCGAGGAGAACTGACAACAGCGTTTCGGTTCGCTAGGATCGCTCGGAATTGCTTTAGAAATGCTTACTGAATAATGATGGGGCCCTGTTTCGAAAACAAGACCGTTCGGTACGCTCGCGTACCGAACGAATCGGCAGAAGGGCGGAAAATTACAGAATATGGCCCCACATCTCATACCATGTTGGTAGACGGTGGAATTGAATGGAACAGGCGTTACAAACTCTACGAATGTCAACTGCAGTTGACGTTTATGGAGTCCGTAACCAGAAAATAAAGGTTTCTTGTGGCCTTGTCATCAGTAACGAAAACCACTACGTGGAACTACCTGACCATGATATAATTCCATGTGGGCCCCTGTGGCCTATGAGGAGCACATAGCAACGGTATCGTTATCAAATATAGCGATGACTAAGGAAATCGCATCGCACTGCGAATGATTTCTAGGCAGTTGTTCATATACTATCAAGTGGTTCAGTGAGTCCCCATGAAATGTTCTTTCAGAGTAAACTATGTAGCACGGTCACTGTAGTGTAGTGTTATGATGTTGCATGGATGTTCGCGAGTTCTAAACTCACCTTAAATTAAATTTTTAATTTTTATATTCGATTCGAGTACATTCTCGAAGTATCCACAAATGTCAAGAATCATAGTACTGGAATGTTCCGTAACTGTATATATATCGTATGTGTTCTGGGTGGAGGCAGTTCGCTCTGCACTGTAGTATGTGCAAGTGCTGAATAATCCTTCGTTAAGTGAAGTTAGTGTTCGTCATTTATCTAATTACACGTTCTTCTACGTGACAATATCACACATAAATCTCACTGTAGGCCGACGGACGCACCATCACTCCAAGGTGCAATAATATCGTTGTTGACTAGTATGTGCACTCATCAGAGGCACTGTCGCTATACCGTCACCCTCGACAGACGACACTCACAACATTCATGAAGCAGCCTAGACAATAACTTGACTGCTCAGTACTGTCCAGCCAACTACAACTCAAGACTTTCTTTACACCATAATATGCCACTCGGTGTGACGAGCAACGCTTTCTTGTGAAGTCATTTCAAAGGGTTCGATGAAAGTTATGCTCTGTTCCCCATTCAGCGACACGATCGTAAAAGCGATTTTTCCGCCAGGTGGCGTTGGTGTTCACGTCACGCGGCTGCAGGTTGCGCCAGGAATGCAGGAGGAGGCAGGGGGCAGACACCGTGACGTTTGCCGCCGGCGGTGGCAGTGACGGCCGGACTGGTGGCTGGGGGCTCTGCGCGACTGCTGTAAGAACCCGCGAGCAAACGGGGCGTGGTGCTGGAACAGCGCCCGGACGGCCGCCGTTAACGAGACCGTCCATACGCCGTGAGCTGCCGCAGCGAAAGCCACCGGCGCTGGCTGTGGCTCAGACTTCGTGTACTCCTAGGTCATGACATACAGACGGCATACGACACTATCGACATCTTGGGACGAAAGAACGGGACCGTTAAATTACAGACCAATATACATGGAAGGAAGTGCAAAATGGCTAAGCAGGGATGGCTAGAGGACAAATGTAAGGATGTAGAGGCTTATCTCACTAGGGGTAGGATAGATACTGCCTACAGGTAAATTAAAGAGACCTTTGGAGAAAAGAGAAACACTTGCATGAATATCAAGAGCTCAGATGGAAACCCAGTTCTAAGCAAAGAAGTGAAAGCAGAAAGGTGGAAGGAGTATATAGAGGGTCTATACAAGGGCGATGTACTTGAGGACAATATTATGGAAATGGAAGAGGATGTAGATGAAGATCAAATGAGAGATACGATACTGCGTGAAGAGTCGCGAAATACCCTCAGACTTCAAGAATAATATAATAACTCCAATCCCAAAGAAAGCAGGTGCTGACAGATGTGAAAATTACCGAACTCTCAGTTTAATAAGTCACAGCTGCATTCTTTACAGACGAATGGAAAAACTGATAGAAACCGACCTCGGGGAAGATCAGTTTGGATTCCGTAGAAACTTTGGAACACTTATCTTAGAAGCTAAATTAAGGAAAGGCAAACCTACGTTTCTAGCATTTGTAGACTTAGAGAAAGCTTTTGACAATGTTGATTGGAATACTCTCTTTCATTCATTCATATTCCTAAGGTGGCAGGGGTAAAATACAGGGAGCGAAAGGCTTTTTACAGTTTGTACAGAAAGCAGATGGCAGTTATAAGAGTCGAGGGGTATGAAAGGGAAGCAGTGGTTGGGAAGGGAGTGAGACAGGGTTGTAGCCTATCCCCGATGTTATTCAATCGTATATTGAGCAAGCAATAAGGGAAACAAAACTAGGTATTAAAATCCTTGGAGAAGAAATAAAAACTTTGAGGTTCGCCGATGACACTGTAATTCTGTCAGAGACAGCAAAGGACTTGGAAGAGCAGTTGAACGGAATGGACAGTGTCTTGAAAGGAGGGTATAAGATGAACATCAACAAAGGCAAAACGAGGATAATGGAATGTAGTCGACTTAAGTCGGGTGATGCTGAGGGAATTAGAGTAGAAAATGAGACACTTAGTAGTAGTAAATGAGTTTTGCTATTTGGGGAGCAAAATAACTGATGATGGTTGAAGTAGAGAGGATATAAAACGTAGACTGGCAATGGCAAGGAAAGCGTTTCTGAAGAAGTGAAATTTGTTAACATCGAGTATAGATTTAAGTGTCAGGAAGTCGTTACTGAAAGTATTTGTATGGAGTGTAGCCATGTATGGAAGTGAAACGTGAACGATAAATAGTTTAGACAAGAAGAGAATAGAAGCTTTCGAAATGTAGTGCTACAGAAGAATGCTGAAGATTAGATGGGTAGATCACATAACTAATGAGGAGATATTGAATAGAATTGGGGAGAAGAGGAGTTTGTGGCACAACTTGACTAGAAGAAGGGATCGGTTGGTAGGACATGTTCTGAGACATCGAGGGATCACCAATTTAGTATTGGAGGGCAGCGTGGAGAGTAAAAACCGTAGAGGGAGACCAAGAGATGAATACACTAAGCAGATTTAGAAGGATGTAGGCTGGAGTAGGTACTGCGAGATAAAGAAGCTTGCACGGTATAGAGTAGCATGGAGAGCTGCATCAAACCAGTCACAGGACTGAAGACCACAACAAGAACATACAAGACATCGGTTTGCATGTAAGTAGGCTGTTTATGTTTTCTCTATGTAAGTAGGCTGTATAGGTTTTTTTATTGGTAACGCCACCTCTGTATGAAAATCACTGGCTGTGCTGTGTGCAGTCTGTGGCTGCTTTGCATTGTTGTAATACTCGCCATTGTAGTGTTAGGCAGCTGGCTGTTAACAGCGCGTAGCGTTGCGCAGTTGGAGGTGAGCCGCCAGCAGTGGTGGATGTGGAGAGAGAGATGGCGGAGTTTTGAAATTTGTCATGAACTGCTATATTTATATATGATGATATCAAGGTAAATACATTGTTTGTTCTCTATTAATATCTTTCATTTGCTAACTATCCCTATCAGTAGTTAGTGCCTTCCATAGTTTGAATCTTTTATTTAGCTGGCAGTAGTGGCGCTCGCTGTATTGCAGTAGCTTGAGCAGCGAAGATTTTTGTGAGGTAAGTGATTTGTGAAAGGTATAGTTTACTGTTAGTCAGGGCCCATTCTTTTGTAGGGATTATTGAAAGTCAGATTGCGTTGCGCTAACAAAATATTGTGTGTCAGTTTAAGCACAGTCATGTATAATTGTTCAAAGGGTACGTTTCATATGGCGACCCTGCCAGGATACCTCACTGGAATCTTCTGATTTTTTTTTCTTGTAGTTTGTGTATTTAGTGTAGCTTTTGTTTATTGCTAGCGCGTAATTGTAGAGAGAATCTCCTTTGTAGTTGTAGCCTTTCATTGTTGTACAGTAAAACAGTTGTGGCATGCATGTAGATTTGCACCAAGTATTTCGCAGCTGCGCTGGCAATTAAGTAGACATTATTTCCATTGCTATGTTATTTTATTTTGCTCTTCAAATTGTGCTTTTCTGTGTTATTGTGTGAAATATTGTGACAATTATGGCGTGTGAAAAACGTAATACTAGGCTCCAAAGTAAACTGAGAAATGACAGTGAAGACGAAAGCAGTGTGTTAGCGCCGCAGAGTAATGAATTAACTGATGTTCAAAGTAGTAATTTGATAATTGTGCATAGGGAAATGGAGCGGGTGGCAAACAATGGCGTGGACAGTGAAACAATTAGTGAAGAGGGAAGCATTATCGATCGATCGGTCGGCAATAGCTCGCCTCAGGAAGCCGAAATGACACGACACGATTTCGCAAATACTGTAGATTCAGGTTTTGGATCCTCACCGTTTTCTCAAATAAGTCAAGACACATTTTCTGCTTGTCAAAATGTGAATGTTTCCGGTGTAAATTCACTGCCGAAAAGCACTGAGGAACATGTTTTAGACACCAATGCATTGTTATTACAATTAATACAACAAATGGGACAAACACAGCAAAAGCTTCAAAAGTTAGACACAGTGGAACAAAATCTCAAAAAGTTAGACACAGTGGAACAAAATCTCAAAAAGTTAGACACAGTGGAACAAAATCTTAAAAAGTTAGACACACTGGAACAAAATCAGAGACAAACACAGCAACAGCTTCAAAAGTTAGACTCACTGGAACAAACTCTTGAACAAACGCGTGAAGATTTAACTACTGAGTTACATAACATTGAATCGAAATGTCAAAAAGTCTGTAATGACGTAAAAACTCAAATTTGTGAGCATTTTCAACCTATTTTTTCGCGGCATGAAAAGGCATTACAGAATCACGAAGCAGCCATAAAAGAACTGCAAATTATTGTTCATGAAAATCATGAGACCTTGCAAGCTAAATTTGACTCAGTTGCATCTACCGATTCGGTTACGCAACTTGCAAAAACTCAGGAAAACTTAAAGAACACAGTAGATTCGATTTCAACACAAATGGACAATCTGAAACTTGGTTCAGAAAAACACATTGCGGAAATGTGTTCACTATCGGAGAAAGTAGCCGAACTTTCGGATCAGTTCACTAACTTATCTAAGGTAGATGATAATCTGAACGACACAATACCGGTAGTCTTTAATGACACAGAAGAGTGCGAACAAATTAGGAAATTCAAACAAAATCAGAATCAAATTAATACGCAACACCAAAGAGAAATCCGGGAAGTACAAAATCAGTTGACTCAGGTAATACAAGAATTACGCATTTCAGAGGCCACTCGCGCTCCAATACGGGAAGAGGGACTTAGAAATATGGAACAACCACAAAATAATAACACAGGACACTTCGGAAGTTATGAAAGAAATTGGCAAGGTGCACCGAATTTTGAAATGGAACCGCCGAAACGACGTAACAATGACCGATATGCGACTCGCCGACATGATGACTTTGACTATAAGCTGTTCATTACTACACGTAAATTCAAAACATTTAAGAATTCTGGGAACGACATTCATCCACTAGCATGGCTCCATCAATTCTCTCATTGTTTTCCTCCCAACTGGTCATTAGAGCACAGATTAGAATTTATGTGTGGCTACTTAGAGAATGAACCAGCTGTAAGAATGCGATCGGTAATTCACGATTGCCACAGTGAGGGAGAGTTTTACCATGCCTTCCTCTCAGCATATTGGTCTCAAGCTACACAAAACCGTGTAAAACATAGCATCATGATGATGAAACACTTTGAACAATCTGAATTTTCCAGTCTTGTGAAATATTTTGAAGACATGTTGCATAAGAATCAATATCTTTCAAACCCATACAGCCCCTCAGAACTCATCCGCATTTGCTTAATCAAATTGCCTGAACATTTACGACATATTATTTTAGCAGGACGTTGCAAAGATGACATTGAAGCTTTTCAGGGACTGTTACAAGAACTGGAAATTGACACAGACAGTCGCCGGATGCGAAAACAGGAAAACAATCACTACAGGTCACATACGTCACAATTCCGTGATGACAGAAACAATAACTGGACACGAAAAGGCTATTCTTACAACGCAAATCGTGACCAAAACAGACACCACCCATATGACAACCGCTGGCAGAGTAATAATAGTTACAGAGAAAAATCGCATTTCCGTAGTAATGACTATCACAGAGACAATCAGAGAAACAGACAATATGGGAACCAAAACAATTATTATCAAGGGAGACAGAATAACTTCAGATGCAACGGTCCAGCGCGCAGTTACGCTTCAGGGAGAAATTCTCCACCACTTAACCGACAAGAAAGAAACTACAGGAACTACCGACATGACGACAGACGATATAATCATAACGACAGACGTCAATTTCATCAGAACTGGCGGGATTCTAACACGGCTGGGCCCTCTCGGCAAGGCGAATTTGTAGAAGTTAGGTCTCCTAATCCCAATAACGACGCGCGCCAACAAAGGGACAGACAATAACTCGCACCGCAGGCAGCCGCGTGCACCGGCTGGCTCAGAGAAAAATAACATAGACGCTAACCTTGAGAAAAATTCCAGTATTCTTTACAGACGTATATCGCCTGACAATTGCATTCAAGTTCAAATTCTGAGTACTATGAAGAGTAAATGATTGCACCACACTTCACACGTAAAACCGCTTATTGAAAGATAATCTGCTTTTTAACTTTGTCTTTGCCATATAACTTTTCACTTTACATTACTAGTATGCTGTGTCAGACTTAAGAAACTGTTAACATTCAACAATGTTTGAAGTTAAATATCCAGTCTAGAACCTAGGCAAATTTTTAAACAGAAATTACGAATGCATTGTTGTAGTGAACAGACGTCACAGTGTTATTGTGTGTGTACATTCTTGCTTGTTAGTTGCACGCTTATGGAACGACTATAAGGCTTACATACTTAGAACATTTACCAGTACTGCTAATGAGATTTTAATGCAACATTTTGGTTTACTTGAAAATATATTCTGGATTTAAAGTACTTTCAGTGAGATACCAGATGGCACAGTGGTTAGTTTATGTGACAGCTACACGATTTTATCACGACGCTACTAATGAGTGACAATTTACAATGTTGCTTTTGCAGTGTTTCTGTTTTATATCTGCACAGTTTTTCTGAATTCTTCTGGAAAGTAAAACATGTTTTAGTAGTAACTTTTGTGGTACAGCAACAATGAGATTGTCTTTTCCGTAGCACAACAATACGTTACAGCACAGTACTTTCTTCATCACGGCAATAAGCGTAATAACTAAGATATCTATACACAAAGCATTTCACTTTTGTTTATCATGAGGTAAGTACATTGACTTCTGCAGAACTTGGCTTTCGGAGGACGATAAGTACGACACTTCCACAGAATTATCTTACAGCAAGACGCACATTTAGCGCTACAGTACACGCATTTGAGTGATCAATCTTATACTTAAAACACTTATTTTTAAATATTTTTAATTACAAAGAAAGTTTTCCGTGATACATTTCATTCCATTGCTGTAATTTGTAACACCTGGGAGTATAATTACATTTATCCTCAGGGGGGTACACGCTTACTTTGTGTACCATGTGTGTGGCAACCACAAGGAACCCTAGCTAATATGGTATTTGCTTATACAACTTTACACATCGGTACCATATTTCTCTAACACACAAATTACACAGCTGTCTGATCATGTAACTGAGAGATAAACTTTTTTATTACATCAGTGACATATGTTTACGCAATTACAGAGTTGGATTACTTCACACTTACGAAATTGTATTTTGTCTGTACTGTGTGAACCGTTCATATTTTTTTTGGAACCATTGTGATACTATGAGAGCTTTGAATGATGTATTTGGTATGGATTCATGATTTTTAAAGTACGTTTGAGGCAGATGACACTTTTGACATGAGCAGAGAATTTTTTTAATTATTGGAGGAAGCTACGACGATTTTGAGATTTGACTGAGGTGTTATGATGTTATTTTTACGACGACGATGTGTATTATGCTGCTGAGGTATGTTTATGATTAATAGGCTGAGGCTATATGAGTTATTTGATTATGCTTCATATTTATAAAGACGAAATATTGACGAGTGTCGATGGATACCTATATGTGTAATAAGGTAAGGAGTGATGAATAGTGGGTAGGGACTCTTGACTTGTGAAACAGGATGTTGGAAACCAAGAATCGTACTTTAAGAGTTATGAAATGTGCGTAAATGTGTGACTGTATCACAATGCTGACGAATATTTTATTTGGACACTTATATTTATAGGATTTTCTTTCTACAGATTTGCAACGCTAATTCTTGACCTGTGAAATATTTTTATGTGAGACTGTCAATGTAGCGGAAACTGCTGTCGTAAATATTTCCGTAAGAAAGTTAAGTGACCACCTGCACGTAATGCGTCGCGGGCACCCAGCTGTGTCAAACACCTGGAGAACAAGCCATTAGGGTTTGCCTTTCCGGAAGCACAGGTAGAAAAAAAAGGCAGGCCTTTAACCTCGCCATTGACATTCCTTTAGAGAAAATATTGCAAATGCGACACCCTCATTACTTCCATTAACCTTGCTATTGACATTTCCTTGTTGAAAGCATACTGTGGAGCTCGTAATTTATGATATTTACTGAAATGCCTAATGAAATGACGAGAAATATTTTTACATCTGCGCACCTGATTATGACAAGCTTCTTTCTACGAGAGTTGAGAGAGTTTCTACTAACTTATAAAATGTCACATGACTATTGAATGATATTTTTATGCTTTGCTTTTCATAGTTGCTTATTTCATTTGATATCTGGTTTCCAGCTGTGTTGCAGCATTGCTTTTATAAAATGAAATGCATTTGCTAATGTGAACACTTTCTGTCAACAGATCTATTATATAATTATCTTATGATCCACATTCTTTAAAAAAGGAGCACTTGGAAAGGAAAGAACAATAAGAAGGAACTAGTAACAGTAACACATAATTTTCTTTTCAAGTACATGGTAATATTTCTTTTTTACAATCAGTTGTTGTGGTGCACCACTTTAATTACATAGATATTAAGATGTGAATATACATTTCCCTTATCTGCATTGTTGTTTTTACTGTAATATTTTTTCTGCTTGAGCTATGTCATGTTTAGATATAAGCTGCTGTTTGCCAGGCATAGTGCTACTGAATTTTAAATTGTGTTACTCTGTTAAGCTAATTTTACTACTGACTTATTTTTCTTGCTACTGTACATTGGCTCATGTTAGTTGTAATGTTGCATTGCTTGGTAATTTGTATTTACTGTAGCTTGCTTTGCAATTTTCCATTTTTTTCATTGCTGTTTATATTAATTGTTTTATGTGATGCTGCATTGCCTCGTTCCTTAGTTTAGCATCTGAGCTCAGTAGATTTAAGTTAGCTTAAGAGGGGGTAGCCTCTAAGAGAATGAGTTGCGATGAATTGGAGGAAATGCATTGAGAAAACAGGTTTAGGTAGGATTTTCTTGGAAATAAATGTTGAGGTAAGAAATGTGTGAACATATGAATACAGAAAGCATGCTTAGATAGAATTTTTTTGGTGGAAACAAAGGATGAAATAAGAGGAAAGATATATGAAGTTTAGGGTTGGACTGCAGTACCAAATGTTACACTGAAAACGAACCCTGTCCTTTCCTATTGGTGTTATCCCACTATGTGTTTGTGTACCCTTGTGTATTTGTTTTCTTCCTGTCTCTGTGTAGTTTCATAGAATTTTTTCTTCTTTTAATATTAAGCTACATTCACTATGATGATGAATACTGTTATCCTCGAATATAATTGGCATTAATAATATGTTATTTACTTTGTAAAGATGTCAGACATTATTAATTCTGTTTTGTTTTAATGCTCATGTGTGAAGTTGATGTTTCAAAAGTTATTCTGATCTTTTATGTATTTACTTATGTCATAATTCCTGTAACACTGATGTATATGTTTATTTCTATTCTTTTGTAAAGCCCCTATTACTACAAACGTTATCTGTATTATTATGTTTTTAATGATGTGTTTTGTACCTTTGTTATTGTATTCTTATGTTATAAAATTGTAATTGTCACCAGTTCATGATATTATTAACTTGTTAGTTACATTTCACTGCACACGTTTCTGTTGGTCATAGTATATGGACAATACGTGAGAAGTAGGGACTGATAGTGTTTGCACGTGTGTTAATGATTCACCAAGGGACTGGATAACAGCATTGCTGGTTCTAAGGACAATTTCAAAAACTTTGTGAGTGAACAAGTGGTGGTTTATGGACTTGCTATATTATCCGCAAGACTCTTCAACGGTGATTGTGCACCTGCACAGTCACAACAGATGGCTGCCGGCCATCTCTACAAGGACTACAGTGGGTCTGCATCTTTGATGACCCACCAACGCCATTATTTCTACAAGGTCTGCAGTGGGTCTGCACCTCTGGTGGCCCACCAATACCAATACTCTCTACCAGGACTGCAGTGGGTCTGCTCTGTGATGACCTACCTACCAGTATTCGTCAGAACTTCGAATGACTCTGCTGTGGGTTTGCTCTGTTGTGGCCCATTACCTGTCAGCATGTGTAGAGTCAGCACTGTCTTTCTGTTGGAAGGGCAACACTACTTCTTCAAGACTAAATGGACATCCACTACTTCCGTGTGCATTGTCTTTTACTGCTCAGACTTTGATAAAAGAAACGGCAGTTTTACTGTGGTGAATGATCAGGACTGTCTTTATGGACTGTGAGAAAATTTTAGCTTTTGACCAACATTGTATCAATAAGTGTGTGCATTTGATTTCTTTGTTATTGTAATTACGATGGTGAAAAATTTTAACAAATATGTATTGGCCACTGCCCAAAAATATTTTGTAAAATTTTTTGTGGGGAGCATGGGGGCTGTTTATGTTTTCTCTATGTAAGTAGGCTGTATAGGTTTTTTTATTGGTAACGCCACCTCTGTATGAAAATCACTGGCTGTGCTGTGTGCAGTCTGTGGCTGCTTTGCATTGTTGTAATACTCGCCATTGTAGTGTTAGGCAGCTGGCTGTTAACAGCGCGTAGCGTTGCGCAGTTGGAGGTGAGCCGCCAGCAGTGGTGGATGTGGAGAGAGAGATGGCGGAGTTTTGAAATTTGTCATGAACTGCTATATTTATATATGATGATATCAAGGTAAATACATTGTTTGTTCTCTATTAATATCTTTCATTTGCTAACTATCCCTATCAGTAGTTAGTGCCTTCCATAGTTGAATCTTTTATTTAGCTGGCAGTAGTGGCGCTCACTGTATTGCAGTAGCTTGAGCAGCGAAGATTTTTGTGAGGTAAGTGATTTGTGAAAGGTATAGTTTACTGTTAGTCAGGGCCCATTCTTTTGTAGGGATTATTGAAAGTCAGATTGCGTTGCGGTAACAAAATATTGTGTGTCAGTTTAAGCACAGTCATGTATAATTGTTCAAAGGGTACGTTTCATGCAGAAGAAGCCTTGAACATATTCTCACTTCGAATACGATACATTTTCATGAGATGAGAAGCTTATGTTCAAGAATCGGCAAGGTTTAATGGGGCAGCGCGATTCTCATATATATACTGTGGACTACACTGAAGACTCAAAGAAACTGGTACACTCGCCTAATAGCGTGTAGGGCCCGCGCTAGCATGCAGAAGTGCCGCAACACGACGTGGAATGGACACAACTAATGTCTGAAGTAGTGCTAGAGGGAACTGACACCATGAATTCTGCAGGGCTGTCCATATATCCGTAACAGTACGAGTGGCTGCAGATCTCTTCTGAACAACACTTTGCAAGGCATCCAATATATGCTCTATAATCTTCATGTCTGGGGAGTTTGGTGGCTAGCGGAAGTATTTAAACTCAGAAATGTTTTCCCTGAGCCACTCTGCAGCAATTCCGGACACGTGGGGTGTTCCATTCTACTGCTGGAATTTCCCAAGTCCGTCGGAATTCATAAAGGACATGAATCGATACAGGTGATCAGACAGGATACTTACGTAGTTTCACTCACTAGAGTCGTATCCAGACGTATCAGTGGTCCATATCACTCCAACTGAACACGCCCCTCACCATTACAGAGCTTTCGCCAGCTTGAACAGTTTACTGCTGACATGCAGGCTCCATGGGTTCATGAGGTTGTCTCCATACTCGTAGACGTCCATCCGTTCGATACAATTTGAAACGAGACTAGTGCATCCAGGCAACGTGTTTCCAATCGTCAGCAGTCCAATGTCGGTGTTGTCGGGCCCAGGAGAGGCGTAAAGCTTTGTGTCGTGCAGTCATCAAGGGTACGCGAGTGGGCCTTCGGCTCCGAAAGCCCATATCGATGATGTTTCGTTGAATGGTTCGCACGCCGACACTTGTTGACGGCCCAGCATTGAAATCTGCAGAAACTTGTGGAAGGGTTGCACTTCCGTCACGATTAACGATTCTCTTCGGTCGTCGTTGGTCCCGTTCTGGCAGGATCTTTTTCCGTCCCTAGCGACGTCGGAGATTTTATGTTATACAGAATTTCTGATATTCACGGCACACTCCTGAAATGGTCGCAAAGGGATATAAATGGAAGGCACATTTGAGGATTGTAGGGGGAAAGGCAATTCGTGGATTTCGTTGTAGTGAGAGAATTTTGGGAAAGGGATGTTCATTTGTAAAGGATACCGCATATAGGACTCTATTGCGACCTATTCTTGACTACTACTCAAGTTCTTGGGATCCGTTGCAGGCCATATTAAAGGGAGAATTCGGAGCGGTTGAGACGAAGGCTATTAGATTTATTAACAGTAGGTTCGAACAACACGCAAGTGTTCTGGAGACGCTTCGGGAATTCAAATAGGAATCCCTGGAGGGAAGGCAACGTTGTTTTCGAGAAAAGCTACCGAGAAAATAAAGAAAATCTGTGTCTGAAGTTGACTGTAGAACGGTTCTACTACCAACAACCACAACTGGCGTAAGAACCACGAAGGGAAGACATAAAAAATTTCGGATCAGACTGAGGCACACATGCTGTCATTTCTCCCTCGCTCTCTTTGTGACTGGAGCACGAAAGGAAATGACTAGCAGTGGTAAAGGCTACCCTCGACCACGCACCGTACAGTGGCTCGTAGAGTATGCACTTAGATGTAAATGAACAAATTGATCTAGACAGTAATGATTATAAACCACAAAAGCAAACAATTAGGAAATATAGGGGTGGACAAGAACATAGAAACACCACAAACACAGCAGGTAACAATGCCTAGTAAGCCGTAGGAAATACATTGGCATTCATAACAGCTACCAGTCGTCACGAAATGAATACTGACCCTGTACGCTTTTCAAATAACTCTTATACCATTGTTACTGTAAAACAGTGCCAAATATAGTTAACGATGCTATTGCGACGACGCACCATTCCCTCCAAAGTAGACCATAGAGGCTCGATAATTGCAACATCTCACGAGTGTTGCTCACAAAAACAGTCGTGGGCGATGCGAGCTGTGTGAACAAGAGGACTCTCGTCTAGGAGCACAGCATCACCACTGGGGAACAAGCCTTGTACCATGATATGGACTTGATCAGCCAACGTGATCACATAATACTTGGCAGTAATGCGACCTCGGAAAGTAATCACGGAGCCCTTTGAATACCACTACAGGCTGCCCAAATCATCAGCGAATCTACTAAATGTTTCGCTCTTAGGACGTAAACTCGGCCAGAAGTTGAAATCAATGTGAAACAAAACTCATCAGACCAAACGATTTTCTTCCATTGCTCCATAGTCCTGGTTTTATGGCTTCGGTGCCACGTTTTCCTGTTACAGCATTTGCAACGCTGATAAGTGCTTTTGGGATTCCAGCTCGCCTGCAATTCCCGCTTCTGGAGCTCCTTTCGTGTTTTGGTGCTGACAGGATTCGCAAGTGCGACATTCTGTTCTGCAGTGAAATTTGCAGCTATCGTCTTTTTATTTTTTCGTCACACACCTTTGCAATCACCATCCGTCACGATCTCTCATCATATAGTTTCGTCCTCGGATAATTTTTCTCCGCTTTCCTTGTATGAGCTATAAAACATCGATACAGTGCCAACACTTTGGTGACGTTGTTTACATAAGCATCGATCATACTACCACCAACAATTTTCCCACGTTAGAGTTCACTTACGTACGACATAATGGACCCACAGGTACACATAACACTTTTCTGACAACGATTGAAACTTGGAACACGTTGAGGACATTGCACAGACTCCACTGGTGGTCAAATGTAAAAGCTTAACCAGTTGGCTACGCCGTTCTAATTGCGACAATGAGATTTTATGCTAGTGTTTCGGTGCATGCTCTTACTGATAACACCATCCTCGACCTTTAACCGGTGGTAGGGGTAATACTGGTTCGGCGCACATGGGCCTCCGGTATTATGTCAGTTGAGGTAATGCAGGTAATACTTCTACATACACGACTTATAAATACATTTATGGGAAAGGAAAGTGTTTCACCATTAATGTCTTGACGTAACGCAGTATTTCCGTGCCTGTGGGAAACGGTGATTAAAACTTGATCCTTATACTCTGAAGAGCCAAAGAAACTGTTACACCCGTCTAATGTCGTGTAGGGCCCCCCGCGAGCATGCAGAAGTGCCGCAGCACAACGTGGCATGGACTCAACTAACGTCTGAAGTAGCACTGGAGGGAACTGACACCATAGGTAGACTAAGGAATGCGACATGGATCGCAACTGATCATACACACAAAGATTCATACTCACAGGACAAACGGAAACAAAATTCATCGTTTCTCAGTGAAAATTGAACTGTTTAAGACGATTTGTGGCTCTCAGCGAAAAGAATCATGGCACACAATGTGTGAAGTGAATCACGACCGGTTAAGGAACAAGTCTGGTTCCCTTTGAATCCTCATATAACTATGGCAAAATCATCATTCGTTATAAGCCCGCCCGCACTAATCCTGACGACTGAGGTTAATAGTTACAGAGAATCATAACTCAAGACTGAACTAACTTCATCCAAAATGACCTTTCAAGGATACTTACTGACCCTGTACAAAACCTAGCCTGCCTCACCATTGTGTACACAGACGGAACACACTTAGTGAAGCGAACTGACTAATCACCAAGACCAATTTGCCAGCGGTAGCAGGCGTCTTCCTGAATCAGAAGACAGAAATTTCCCACTTATTCAACATCTAAGATCTGAACACGGCGTCCCTAGCATGTGGATCCGGAGGAACCAGTTACGTCGCTGCACGTTTGAAAAGCTTGGGCGGGCGAGAGCTGTGACCGACTGTTGCCGCGGACCAGCTTCGTAGATTACATTGAACGGCCTTCCACAGGCTTCTACAGCAAAGTTAAACCAAGAATTTCCTCCTGAATTCACCCAATCGTATGACTTTGTAAGTACACCCCCATTCACATTCATTCAATCCAATGACCATCCATGATTAGGACAGGTGGTTACTGGTATCTAGTGTGCTATATATCAAATGTCGTGAAACTGAGAATAAAACAGTTTCCTCTCAGAATGATCTTGTTCTATGGATGTAAAATATGGGAGAACGCAGGCAGAGAAAAGATGCTCTGCGGACGTGATCACATCACTAAATTATAACACCCTAAGACTATATGAGAGATTCGTTCATTGCGGCCTTTCAAGTTATGGTACTAGGTTTTAATTGTAGAAATATGTATGGTGATGGCCTTTGTCTTGGATTGCCTATAGTAGTGAATGTAAATTCGTTTTCTGTTGATCTAAGAACGTTAGTGATTAGTATTACCAGTCTAAACAGACACAACAGGACAAGGAGTTTGCATATTGTGAGCCATACTGGCACATTAATCATTACACAAGATTGCTTCTGATAGGAACATTTCGTGGCAAATTGGTGCATCTTAACGTGGGAAAAGAGTGTATTACTCAAGAGCAATGGAAGAAGCAAAAATGTAATAAGATATAGATTGGCGGGATGAGAATCAACGGACAGGCCCCATGTGATACTCTCAAACTATCGGACAACATACAAGACGGAGATATGTAGTGGGAGCATCTGATGCAATGCAATATGTGAAGCATTTCAGTTTCAACTGGAAGGCTGGTCACGAATTCCATGGTGAGTGTAAACAGTGAAAAACAGTTATTGCATGGTGCAGTACAGTCCAGCAGTTCCTGCTGACTGGAGATGAAATCTGGTGTTCTACACAAATCTCATAGTCTTGTTATATGCACACTACATGGTACTGATATGCACTATGTAAGAGGTATGTGCTGCCTGCGATATGCAAGCTATAAGAGAATCTGAGACCAAAGAGCAGTGTTGACTGTAGTACGAACTGTGTAGCAGCAGCAGTAAGTTGTTGCTAGCGAGCAGTAGCCTGTCTGCGCTTGTCAGTCTAGTCTGGTGTATCATGTTGACTGGGCCGGTCGCGGTGCAGCGATGCCGGGGCCTGAGTATTATTGTATAAGGTAAAAAAGCAGCCTCGCGCATATCTAGTAATATTATGTAAACTCACATGTAAATCTTTTAAAAATGTCCTAATAATATCTTTGTATAATTTCTAACAAGCATTCATTTCAATTTAAAGAATTTAATTTTTTTTAATGCTTGATTATTCCGATTGTTGCAAAAGAAAAATCATTTGCTTCCTTTCATAAACAACAAATGTCTAGGCCAGCATTGCACAGAGCTGTGCCGGAAAAGAGCTATTGTAAGAGCAGATAGTTGCCGACTTTATCGAGGTGAGAATTTTTGCTTTTTATTCAGAATGATCTTACAGGGCCAGCACTGCTGTCGTCCAAATTTTACCAGGTTACTGAATTTATATTTTTATTACGAGGTTTAGGAATTTTTCTGTTTCGAGCTTACATTAAATGGGAACCAATTTTGTTCAGAGGTTACACTAAATAAGAATCACGTTAATTATTCATTAATTTTTCTGTTGGGAGGTTACACTTGGCGACCCTGCCAGCATCGGATTTCCTTTGTGAATTTCTGAGAAGTAGTCATATATCTGCTCTTATTTACTTAAATGTAGTTTTCATCTGGCACAACGCATTTACTAATTTGTCACTCTTTGTTTCACAGATCATCAGCAATTTGTTGCTCTTTGTTGTAATTGTGTTTGTTCCATTTTTGCTTTGTCTTTGTTTCATTTTTGTGCTTAATTTTGATTTGTGAAAAATGCCGCGAAAAACTGTTAACAGTACATCGCGATGTGCCATGAGTGAAATAGCCGACTCGAATAATTTGAGCGATAACACGTGCGACACTCACTGTAATAGTGATAATCCCCTAATTACAGACAATCAGTGTGTAACAATCACTAATATTGATTTTGATCCTAATGATGAGCAAACAAATGTAATTATGTCCAGAGTAAATGTAATAATTGATGCGGCACATTCCATTACAATGAACGCTGCTCAGTTTGAGACACAATTTGAATTGTGAACAGATAAATTTTTTCACGAAGATGAACAATGTACTCAAAGTACGTCAAATTTATTTGATTCCGATTTAGTGACCAACAGTGCACATCCGATAGGCAAACCTTTTTGTGAATCAGAGAATGACCAAATGGTTACACAAAACGTGACAAATGCAGATACATCATCACACAGCACAGAGAATACAGTAGGTAATATTGGCATGGATCAAGTTATGGCATTATAGCTACAACTTAATGAAAATGCCAAACAGTCGAAGAAAGAACAAGACAACAACTTCAAACAACTTAATGAAAATCTTAAACAATTGAATGAAATATACGACAACCTTAATGAAAAACACGACAACCTAAATCAACAGAACAAACAACTTAGTGAGCAGATTACAGCCGTTGCTGCGCAATGTCATGATACTAAAGAACAATTACGCGAAGAAATTAAGGCTTGTCCTAGGAACATTAGTGAAGAACTTCGATCTGTGGCTCATGAATTAAGTAATACACATGCAGCCACTACTGAATTACTTAGAGACGAAATTAGTGCAGTCGCTAAACAATGCTCTGAAAACGCAACACAGTTATGCGACGAATTTAAATTAATGTCAACAGAACTTTCACGCACACTGGATGCGAAAGTAGACGCGAAACTTGACCAACAGAACAGTCAAATTGACGAACGTTTTAATCACCATCTAAAAAACAGCGAAACGCGTTACCGTAAAATTATACAGGAACAGAATAAAGTAAAGCGACAAGTAATGGAAACAATTACTGCACAGAGACAGGAAGATAAGCGTAAATTGTTTACGAAAGCAAAAACATACGTAGACAACAATATTGCTACAGTATCACACGAAATTAATACTATCAAACAGTTGAACACCGAATTACATGATGAAATCTCTGATCTTAAAACAAAAACAGACACACGCGCAGTAGACTTTCAGACAATGACCGACAGACTTGAACAATTAGAACTAATACAGGATCCCGATGCCATCAAAGCAGACACTAAAAAATTGAATGAAACCACACGTAAAATACAAAAACAAAGTAATGCTTGTGATAATAAAAACGATGATCAGGTAAAAGCACTGACTGAAAAATATGATGAATTGGCCAGTCGTGTTGATGTTACCGAAAGTAATAATGACACCAAATCAGACGATACGTCACCTGTTTCGTTTAATCAAACACTCGAATTTCAAAATTTACAGCAGATGATCAGTGAGATAGGTTCGTCCAATAATACATTACGTAGAAAATTGTCAACTTTACAGCAAGAAGTGATAGAAATGAAAAATGTTTCAGCCTTTAATACATCACAGCATACGCCACTTTGCGAACATTTGTCAGACTCACACAGCCAGTATAATTTAGGTAATTTACAGAGAGTACGTGAGTTAGATTCCGAACAGTCACAGACAAATAGATTCTCATTCAATTCTGAACCTGTTCGCACATTCAGAGACGAAAATTTTGATTACAAGCACTTTCTAACCGTAAAAAAATTTAAGGTACTTAATAATGACGGAACACAGAGTCACGTTTTGGACTGGATACGACAATTTGCTTTTGTGTTTTTATCAGCTTGGCCTGTAATGCAGAAACTAGAATTGGACAGCATACGACAATTTGTTTTTGAATTTTCACCAGCATTGCCTGTAACGCAGAAATTAAAATTTATTTGTAGTGCGTAATTAACCTCAGGGGATTCATTACGCTTTGATGAATATGTGCCGTAGCGTGCACAGGGCGCCGAGCCGTAGTACTGCTATTTCACCTTTAGTTTTCTGCACTGCTGCCTTCTCTTCTACTATCCTTTATATCTATCAAAACAGCTCTTCGACTATCGATCTATCCAGGATTACGTATGAGTAAAGAAAACCAGATATGAGAAGTTTTAACGAAAGTGACAGTTTTCATTAGAGACTCCCGAAATGACAGGAGCTACCAGTGTAATTTTAATATCAGACAAAATTTTAATCATCAGTATTGTCATAATTATCAGCAATAGCAAACGCATTTTGGTAACAATAGACGCTTTTCACCGCAACAGCACCAAAGCCAGCCGGTTATCATACCTAACCAACAATGTAATGTACAAGGTCAACCAAGCTTTAATGTTTCGCCGCCAACACGCATAGCGTCGGCTCCACCAAATAGTAACGCACCGCAACAAGGAAACCAGTACGTACAGAAGACACATCATTTCAATTCCTATCGCAACGCGCCGTATAGAAATGACTATCATGACAGACGTAAAAGTAATGAGCACAATTTTCAGCATACGTTTAATAACAGTCGGTCTTATCAGCAGCAAAATCATCCGCAACAACATATTATCATGAATGAACCAGACAGTAGATATTATCCTGAACGTAATACGTCAGGAAGAAATAACAGAACAGTACAAATAGTGGAAATGCCACAGCATCCTCCCGCAAATGATAGCACGTCAGATATAATTTGACTAGGTATAGTACAGGTTGCATCTTCCAGCAACACAAGCAACACTTTTGACACGCAGAATCTCGTTCACGAAAATGTTATTACTTTTGACGACATCCGAGACCCTCAGTCTGCAAGATCCGGGCAGTCGCAGAGGGTGTTGGGAGCTCCAACGTCAGGCGCGTAATGGGGCCCCTTAGGGAAATGGCAGCAAGAGAGGGGAAGAAAACCAATGTGCACTCCGTGTGCATACCGGGGGAGTCATTCCAGATGTGGAAAGGGTCCTTCCGGATGCCATGAAGGGTACAGGGTGCACCCATCTGCAGGTGGTCGCTCATGTCGGCACCAATGATGTGTGTCGCTATGGATCGGAGGAAATCCTCTCTGGCTTCCGGCGGCTATCTGATTTGGTGAAGACTGCCAGTCTCGCTAGCGGGATGAAAGCAGAGCTCACCATCTGCAGCATCGTCGACAGGACTGACTGTGGACCTTTGGTACAGAGCCGAGTGGAGGGTCTGAATCAGAGGCTGAGACGGTTCTGCGACCGTGTGGGCTGCAGATTCCTCGACTTGCGCCATAGGGTGGTGGGGTTTCGGGTTCCGCTGGATAGGTCAGGAGTCCACTACACGCAACAAGCGGCTACACGGGTAGCAGGGGTTGTGTGGCGTGGGCTGGGCGGTTTTTTAGGTTAGATGGCCTTGGGCAAGTACAGAAAGGGCAACAGCCTCAACGGGTGCGGGCAAAGTCAGGACATGCGGGGACCAAGCAGCAATCGGTATTGCAACTGACAACTGTCGAAGCTGCGTTGGTAAAGTACCAGAACTTCAAGCGCTGATAGAAAGCACCGAAGCTGAAATCGTTATAGGTACAGAAAGCTGGCTTAAGCCAGAGATAAATTCTGCCGAAATTTTTACAAAAGTACAGACGGTGTTTAGAAAGGATAGATTGCATGCAACCGGTGGTGGAGTGTTCGTCGCTGTTAGTAGTAGTTTATCCTGTAGTGAAGTAGAAGTGGATAGTTCCTGTGAATTATTATTGGTGGAGGTTACACGCAACAACCGAACTAGGTTAATAATTGGCTCCTTTTACCGACCTCCCGACTCAGCAGCATTAGTGGCAGAACAACTGAGAGAAAATCTGGATTACATTTCACATAAATTTTCTCAGCATGTTATAGTCTTAGGTGGAGATTTCAATTTACCAGATATAGACTGGGACACTCACATGTTTAGGACGGGTGGTAGGGACAGAGCATCGAGTGACATTATACTGAATGCACTATCCGAAAATTACCTCGAGCAATTAAACAGAGAACCGACTCGTGGAGATAACATCTTGGACCTACTGATAACAAACAGACCCGAACTTTTCGACTCTGTATGTACAGAACAGGGAATCAGTGATCATAAGGCCGTTGCAGCATCCCTGAATATGGAAGTTAATAGGAATATAAAAAAAGGGTGGAAGGTTTATCTGTTTAGCAAGAGTAATAGAAGGCAGATTTCAGACTACCTAACAGATCAAAACGAAAATTTCTGTTCCGACACTGACAATGTTGAGTGTTTATGGAAAAAGTTCAAGGCAATCGTAAAATGCGTTTTAGACAGGTACGTGCCGAGTAAAACTGTGAGGGACGGGAAAAACCCACCGTGGTACAACAACAAAGTTAGGAAACTACTGCGAAAGCAAAGAGAGCTTCACTCAAAGTTTAAACGCAGCCAAAACCTCTCAGACAAACAGAAGCTCAACGATGTCAAAGTTAGCGTAAGGAGGGCTATGCGTGAAGCGTTCAGTGAATTCGAAAGTAAAATTCTATGTACCGACTTGACAGAAAATCCTAGGAAGTTCTGGTCTTACGTTAAATCAGTAAGTGGCTCGAAACAGCATATCCAGACACTACGGGATGATGATGGCATTGAAACAGAGGAAGACACGCGTAAAGTTGAAATACTAAACACCTTTTTCCAAAGCTGTTTCACAGAGGAAGACCGCACTGCAGTTCCTTCTCTAAATCCTCGCACAAACGAAAAAATGGCTGACATCGAAATAAGTGTCCAAGGAATAGAAAAGCAACTGGAATCACTCAATAGAGGAAAGTCCACTGGACCTGACGGGATACCAATTCGATTCTACACAGAGTACGCGAAAGAACTTGCCCCCCTTCTAACAGCCGTGTACCGCAAGTCTCTAGAGGAACGGAGGGTTCCAAATGATTGGAAAAGAGCACAGATAGTCCCAGTCTTCAAGAAGGGTCGTCGAGCAGATGCGCAAAACTATAGACCTATATCTCTGACGTCGATCTGTTGTAGAATTTTAGAACATGTTTTTTGCTCGAGTATCATGTCGTTTTTGGAAACCCAGAATCTACTATGTAGGAATCAACATGGATTCCGGAAACAGCGATCGTGTGAGACCCAACTCGCTTTATTTGTTCATGAGACCCAGAAAATATTAGATACAGGCTCCCAGGTAGATGCTATTTTTCTTGACTCCCGGAAGGCGTTCGATACAGTTCCACACTGTCGCCTGATAAACAAAGTAAGAGCCTACGGAATATCAGACCAGCTGTGTGGCTGGATTGAAGAGTTTTTAGCAAACAGAACACAGCATGTTGTTATCAATGGAGAGACGTCTACAGACGTTAAAGTAACCTCTGGCGTGCCACAGGGGAGTGTTATGGGACCATTGCTTTTCACAATATATATAAATGACCTAGTAGATAGTGTCGGAAGTTCCATGCGGCTTTTCGCGGATGATGCTGTAGTATACAGAGAAGTTGCTGCATTAGAAAATTGTAGCGAAATGCAGAAAGATCTGCAGCGGGTAGGCACTTGGTGCAGGGAGTGGCAACTGACCCTTAACATAGACAAATGTAATGTATTGCGAATACATAGAAAGAAGGATCCTTTATTGTATGATTATATGATAGCGGAACAAACACTGGTAGCAGTTACTTCTGTAAAATACCTGGGAGTATGCGTGCGGAACGATTTGAAGTGGAATGATCATATAAAATTAATTGTTGGTAAGGCGGGTACCAGGTTGAGATTCATTGGGAGAGTGCTTAGAAAATGTAGTCCATCAACAAAGGAGGTGGCTTACAAAACACTCGTTCGACCCATACTTGAGTATTGCTCATCAGTGTGGGATCCGTACCAGATCGGTCTGACGGAGGAGATAGAGAAGATCCAAAGAAGAGCGGCGCGTTTCGTCACAGGGTTATTTGGTAACCGTGATAGCGTTACGGAGATGTTTAATAAACTCAAGTGGCAGACTCTGCAAGAGAGGCGCTCTGCATCGCGGTGTAGCTTGCTCGCCAGGTTTCGAGAGGGTGCGTTTCTGGATGAGGTATCGAATATATTGCTTCCCCCTACTTATACCTCCCGAGGAGATCACGAATGTAAAATTAGAGAGATTAGAGCGCGCACGGAGGCTTTCAGACAGTCGTTCTTCCCGCGAACCATACGCGACTGGAACAGGAAAGGGAGGTAATGACAGTGGCACGTAAAGTGCCCTCCGCCACACACCGTTGGGTGGCTTGCGGAGTATAAATGTAGATGTAGATGTAGACTCTCTTGCAGGAAAGACCAGTTATTCAAAAAACCATTTCCCACCCTATCATTGAGGTAGAGATTGGATCATCCAAATTTTCAGCAGTAATCGATTTTGGATCGCCTATGTCAGTTATAAATGAGGAAACTTTCAACGAATGTAACAAAGAGAATACCTATCCTACGTTACCATTAGGCAAAACTAAAGTAAAAGGAGTAGTATCTGGTAAAGGAGTAGATGTAAAATTACAGACACATTTATCATTTTGTATTGCAGGTCAAACATTTCACTCAAATTTTTGGATTGTTCCCTTATTGACAACAGACGTTATTTTAGGTACGAATTTTCTGCTACAACACGACACAATTATTGACTTTCAAAACTCCTATTTAATGTTAAAGGATGAAAATGTACAACTGGCTTTAGAATTTCAGCACTCTTTATCTGTAGAAGAACAAACAATTAATCGTACAGAGGTCATTTCCGCATCACGTAACATAGACTGTCATTCCACATTGTTCACAGATACGTACGTACATAACTATAATACTCCAGACGAAGCCGACTATGACGTTATACAAATGATTTCTGATAAAGTTAAACAGAGCAGTGCAAATACAGACGACGAACGCACGCAACTACGCAAAATTCGTTTACAGCAAGCTCCAGTTTTTGACAACGTCCCTGGTACTATGTCCGGTTTTATGTATGAATTTCAAGTTAAACAGCACAACACATTTAAAGCCAAACATTATCCCATTCCATATATTCACAGAGAACAAGTTAAGAAAGAATTGCAAGCTATGCTTGACCAAGGAATTATTGAACCGGCACTTAGTCCGTACATAAACCCACTCCATCTTGTTAATAAGAAGGATGGATCTCTTCGCCTCGTACTTGATTCGCGTCACATCAACGACATTATTATTAATGAAACAGATCGCCCACAGACACTAGAAGAACTTCTACAGAAATTTCATGGTATTGCTACTTATTCCACGCTAGATTTGAAATCGGGATTTTGGCAAATTCAGCTCCATCCGAACTGCAGAAAGTACACAGCTTTTCTCTGTTTTGGTGACTGTTATCAGTTTTGTAAATTACCGTTCGGCTTAACTATTTCTTCAGCAGCATTTATTCGCGGTCTGAATAGTATACTTCCGACAGAACTTAAAGACAGAATCACAACGTATGTAGACGACATTCTTATAGCAGAAGCTAACTGGTCTGAACACAATCTGATTCTTGAACAACTGTTACGAACTTTACGTGCACAAGGACTCACAGTTAATCTTAGCAAATCGTACTTTGGCAAAACTTCTATAAAATTCTGAATTTGTGAATCTGAAAGAAGCTTTGTTGAATGCACCACTTTTATCACATCCACATCTTACTAGAAATTTTTCCATTGCTACCGACAGTTCTAACACCGCTTTAGGCGTACACATTTTTCAGGAAATTTAAGAAGATGGTACTACAGTAATTAAAAACATCGCCTTTGCGAGTCGCATTCTGTCACCTGCTGAACGCAATTATTCTGTTACAGAACTTGAAACATCATGTGTCGTATGGGCATTTACGAGATTTAGGCATTTTCTTTATGGAAGACACACTACCGTTTACACAGATCATAGAGCTATACAGTTTTTACTTTCCGCTAAATTTACACACGACAGATTAAGCGGATGGAAACTTTATTTACAAGAATTTAATTTTACAATTGTTCACATTCCTGGTACACAAAATATTGTAGCAGACGCACTATCCAGTTCTCTCAGCAACAATCAGCAAGACATCGCAACCAACTTCTGCAAAGCAAATTTCAGCGTCATGTATATTCAAGAAGTTGCATTTGAAAATTTCGTTTCGTCGTCATTACGAGACATAGCACAAGAGCAGAGTAAAGACAACGTATGGAAAGAAATAAAACACCTTTGGCAAGATAGGTATAATGTTACCATTAGAAACCATTACACTGTACGCAATAATATTCTGTTTCGCCGCTCTCACCCTGACAGCAACAACTGGTTACTATGCGTTCCTGACGAGCTTGTTAAGAAATTAATTTGGTATACTCATTTAAGTTACGCACATTATGGAGCCAGAAAATGTTTTCTAATACTGAGACAGAACTGTTATTTTAGGCCGAGCGGTTAAAGGCGCTACAGTCTGGAACCGCACGACCGCTACGGTAGCAGGTTCGAATCCTGCCTCGGGCATGGATGTGTGTGATGTCCTTAGGTTAGTTAGGTTTAAGTAGTTCTAAGTTCTAGGGGACTTATGACCTCAGCAGTTGAGACCCATAGTGCTCAGAGCCATTTTTTTGTTATTTTAGCAACATGGAGAAAAGTATTCGACGAGTTTTAGCGTCATGTAAAATCTTCCAGAAAGCTAAGTCAGACACGACTTCACATATTCCTCCGTTACATCCCATTGTACCTGTTAAATTGAGACACATGGCCGCTGTAGACATTTTTGGTGCGATTCCCCGAACTAATAGAGGTTTTTGCTACATCTTTGTCGCTGTTGAACTCACTTCAAAATTTGTTACCTTCGCTCCGTTACGCAAGGCTACTGCTAAATCTGTTTCGAAAGCATTTGTAAAACATTTTATATTTAATGTAGGGCATGTATTGAAAGTAATTTCCGACAATGGACGACAATTTCGATCTGCTATATGGACACGTATGTTACGAACAAGAAACATTTCTCCGATCTATATATCCAAGTATCATGCTTCTTCGAACCCTTGTGAACGATTAATGAAAGTAATTGGTAAACTGTGTAGAATATACCGCAATAAAAGACATATTGATTGGGACACACAAATACTCTCATTCCAGGATGTAATTAATTCCATACCAAATGAATCTACTATGCTATCTCCGACTGTTATACTGAAAAATGTTGAACCACCTAACAAAATTAAAGAATTAGTATCCTTTCCTACATCTCGTCGACTACGACACCATGAAATAATTGACATTGCGCTGAACAACATCAAACGTGCCGCAGAGCGCCGGAGAAGAGAGCAAAAACAGGTTTGTACACGCCGTTACTGACAATGGACAGAAAATATTAGTGGGTACACACTATTTATCTAACAGAGGAAAGAGTAGATGTAGTAAATTTGGGCTTCTATACGCAGGTCCATATAGAATTCGCAGCATTCCTCACCCCAATGTAGTACACGTCGAAACTCTGAGAACCAGAAAAACTAAAGGCAATCACCATGTCTCCAATATTAAACCCTTTATTGAATGCACGTACTTTATGATTTATCACACTGTAATGTCATTTCCTGATTTTCATATGACCACTTATACAATTATATTTATATGAACACTTACTGATGATTATCATATTTTTTCTTGGCAAGTGCCTGGCAAGGTAAGGTTCTGTGCACATTTATCCAGATAAACTTACACATTTTATGACCACTTATGCAATTATATCCATGTGATTACTTACTGATGATTATTACATTTTTTTCTTGGCAAGTGCCCGGCAAGGTAAGGTTAGCAGGTCGCTTTTCTTGTCGTTACACATAAGACTGTGCACATTTTTCCAGATAAACTTACATATTTTATGAACAATTATGCAATTCTGTCTAGTGACATATTATTTTTATCAAATTCTCTCTCCATTAAAGTCTTCAACTCTCGCCTCTATCAACTACACAACATACAAGCTGAACACAAAGAAAGTCATTTCTCGTCGTTATATATCAGACCGTGCACATTTTCCATTTTTTATGTGTGTATGATTGTTTTCCTGTTTCCTTGTATGCACTATGAAATCTTTAAGATATAACAAACAGCAGTTGACTTTGACATTTTTGCCATATGATATCTCAACATCGTGACTATTTTACATTTTTTTGCTACTGCATTATGATACTCTGTGTACATTTTTGCACCTGCATACTGTCTGTGTTTTTGACATATTACGTTCTCTGTCATGCTATGCTGTATGCTTAATTATATCACTAGAAACCAGTTTTTATTTAACGGATATATGATTTATATGCAAGACATTAATCATTGTTCATCATTTTCAGAATGCAATAACGTGTGAAAGAAATAAATGAAAGAAACCACAGTGGATTACTATGAAATGGGAATTTCACCTTCGGAATGAACGAAAGAAGATGCAATACCTCGTCACGAAGAGTAAATGGATCAGAATTAACAAACATTAACATGAATATACTATACACATCGTATGATAGCAGTCTTAACTAATTTTTTCTTTGAGAATACGAGGCGATTGATGCAGGCTGTCAGACAGAACTACACATCTTAGTTTTAGTGATGAAATATGCTAGAAATAAGAAACTCTATACTACGAATAGTTGTATGAAGTAAATGGTAATATGAATAATGAGGTGTCTTTTTGCAGAGGATAATGAATGATGATGAATAGTGATGAAGAATATGTTAATATGAATAATGGAGTTTTTCTTTGTTGGTGATGATAATAATGAAGTTATGGTGATATGAATAATGAAGTTTTTGTTTACGGGTGATGATAGTGATAAATTTTATATGGCCACTAAACGCACCACTTTTAAGTTTCTCTTTGCAGATGAGAATAATGATGAAGTTTATATATTTACTGTTAGTTAAGAAATGCTATGTAGTTATTTAAGTATTTGTTGCAGTTCGTTTTGACAGTATGTCTTATGTTGTATGGTATAATGACTGAAGGTTTTGGTTCAAATGGCTCTGAGCACTATGGGACTCAACTGCTGAGGTCATTAGTCCCCTAGAACTTAGAACTAGTTAAACCTAACTAACCTAAGGACATCACAAACATCCATGCCCGAGGCAGGATTCGAAGGTTTTGGAAAGGACAGCTAGAGTACATACATAATGAATACACATTTCATTACTTGTTAATTCGAAGTTCACTACTTTTCAGCATAATATGCGTTTCTTCTTTCAGCTTAATAATCCATTTTGTATTTTTTGTAGGAGAAGCTATTCATGAAATTAAGGTGCTATAAGCAGTTAGTCATTCAACCTGTTCTAGTACTTGCATTTTTTTTACCCATTTGTGTGTGTCATTCATGAATGTGATCACATATACTCTACTTGTTTCATAACCTTGCTACAGCTGACTCATGATGAATGACGTTTCCTATCCTCATTTGCAGCAATAAGTCAAAAGCAAATATTTTCATGCCCCAGCAATCAATTATCGATCCCAACGCAATGCATTGCTAGCACAAAAGAAGTACTACCAGTCCCAAATAATGCTGCCAGTTTAAGAGAGTTCTGAGTAATATTGAATGATGTTTTATAATCACAGACCTTGAGTAATAGTTACAGTGTGTTACATTTTCAATATGTCCTATGTCACTTGAATGATGAATTCTGAGTAATACTGAATGATGTTTTCTAGTCACAGACCTTGAATAATAGTTACAGTATGTTACATTTTCAATATGTCCTATGTCACTGGAATGATGAATTCTGAGTAATACTGAATGATGTTTTCTAATCACAGACCTTGAGTAATAGTTACAGTGTGTTACATTTTCAATATGTCCTATGTCACTTGAATGATGAGTTCTAAGTAATACTGAATGATGCTTTGTAATAATGCATAAATACTATGCCAATAATTTCTGTAAATAATATTTTGTTATACTCTATAAATGCTATGCCAATAATTAACTCTCATTTTGAATGATAACTTCTGAATAATACTGAATAAGGTTTTATAAAAATATAAGAATACTTTGTAACTGGCCAATGAGTGCCAATAATTATTTTAAATATGTTGTATGTCACTTGATTGATGAAAAATGTTTTGTACTATTCAATACTTGCAATATGTCTAGTAATTGGCCTGTTTGTTATTTTAATTTTGTATTATGTCACCAACATGCTATTATATATGAATACCAGTAGCTTGATGCTACATTCATTAGCTCCTGTTTTGAACGATGACTTCTGATGGCTTGTAACTGGCCAATGAGTGCCAAAGATCACTATAACTAAGTGAATTATGTTAATACTATGCCATAATTAGCTCCTGTTTTGAATGATGACTTCTGATGGTTTGTAGCTGGCCAATGAGTGCCAATGATTACTATAACTAGGTGAATTATGTTAATACTATGCCATTCATTAGCTCCTGTTTTGCATAATGACTTCTGATGGTTTGTAACTGGCCAATGAGTGCCAATGATTACTATAACTAAATGAATTATGTAAATGGCATACCATTAATTAACTCTTGCTTTGAATGATCACTTTTAAATAATGTATAAAAATGGTTTGTAACTGGCCAATGAGTGCCAGTGTTCACTGTAATCAGATGATTTATGAACATTATTCTGTAATACTTCATACATAGTACAGAAGTGTTCAGTAACTAGGCGATGAGTGCCAACAATTAGTCAAATCGGTTCACAGACTAGTGTAATTCTCAGTGATGACTAGCATGAGACTTAATGTCCTTCACCTTCTGACCTAATCACCAGAAATTACTGCAATATACGTTTGTCCTGTCTATCCTTATGATCATGGAGCACTATATTTGGTTTTTGCACTAATTCTACATTGGTGAATGAGTGTGGTGTTGACACATCATGGCGTCCACCACCTTGAACAATGGAGATGTTACTATGGCTCCACTGTTTGGTGTACCTAATATACCACCAAAATGATAACATGGAATATTAATACGACATTTCTGTGTCTTGGCTACACTGATTAATACTTCCGGGACGAGAACTTCAGATTGTATCACTTGGTGTTGTGCTTCTGTAGAAAGATATGGACTTTCAGTGCAGCTACGTGCAACCTAATGTGCTACAACCATGATGCAATCCTTCCCTTTCCTATCCTAGTTCTAGTAAAATGGTAACAAAAAATACTACAGTGCGTATGCACTTTATGTCATTTTTTAATATGTTTTGTACTCATTACGTATACATTTTGTCATTGCTTGATATGTTCTGTACTACAGTGTGTATGCCCTTAATGTCATTTGTTAATATGATTTGTACTCATTGTGTATACATTTTTTCATTGCTTGATATGTTCTGTACTACAGTGTGTATGCCCTTTATGCCATTTGTTAATATGATTTATACTCATTGCGTATACATTTTGTCATTGCTTGATATGTTCTGTACTACAGTGTGTATGCCCTTTATGTCATTTGTTAATATGATTTGTACTCATTGTGTATACATTTTGTCATTGCTTGATATGTTCTGTACTCAGTGCATGTGCACTGTATTTCATTTCATGTTATGCACTTATATATATGTATATACGCTGTGACTGTAAACTTAGTTAATTAAGGAACATTGTGTATATTTTTTGATTTCTTGATATGTTCTGTACTCAGTGCATGTGCACTCTATTTCATTTTATGTTCTGTACTTATATATATGTATATACTATGTGACTGTTAACTTAGTTGATAAAGTAGATTTTATAAAAATATGTTGCTCATGGCAAGTCCAATTGACTCACCATCGCTGTCAAATTTTTGCCCCCCCCCCCCCCCCCCCCGCACCAGTGGAGGGTTATGTAAGAGGTATGTGCTGCCTGCGATATGTAAGCTATAAGAGAATCTGAGACCAGAGAGTGGTGTTGACTGTAGTACGAACTGTGTAGCAGTAGCAGTAAGTTGTTGCTAGCGAGCAGTCGCCTATCTGCGCTTGTCAGTCTAGTCTGGTGTATCATGTTGGCTGGGCCGGTCGTGGTGCAGCGATGCCGGAGCCTGAGTATTATTGTATAAGGTAAAAAAGCAGCCTCGCGCATATCTAGTAATATTATGTAAACTCACATGTAAATCTTTTAAAAATGTCCTAATAATATCTTTGTATAATTTCTAACAAGCATTCATTTCAATTTAAAGAATTTAATTTTTTTTAATGCTTGATTATTCCGATTGTTGCAAAAGAAAAATCATTTGCTTCCTTTCATAAACAACAAATGTCTAGGCCAGCATTGCACAGAGCTGTGCCGGAAAAGGGCTATTGTAAGAGCAGATAGTTGCCGACTTTATCGAGGTGTGAATTTTTGCTTTTTATTCAGAATGATCTTACAGGGCCAGCACTGCTGTCGTCCAAATTTTACCAGGTGACTGAATTTATATTTTTATTACGAGGTTTAGGAATTTTTCTGTTTCGAGCTTACATTAAATGGGAACCAAATTTGTTCAGAGGTTACACTAAATAAGAATCACGTTAATTATTCATAAATTTTTCTGTGGGGAGGTTACAACTACACCACTTCTGAGGAAAAATGAGAGGAAATTAAGTTGATATTATGATTCAAATATGTGACAAAAAATGTAAAGAAGAAATTGCATTTAAATGAATTACTTGAATAAAAATGGTGATCAAAGTCATTTCGATAGATATTTAAAAATAAAAAAACTTACTGCATCGGTCGAGATTTTAACCCATCCCCCCTGCATGCAAAGCTCCTATCCTACCCATTACATGACGCAACGAAACTGTTTGATGCAACTTGTTTAATGCTATTTAATGTCACACAAAACTCCGAAATCTTTTTTCGTCATTTACTCGTAAATGACGGCCCACCAGAGTGAATGGCTGCGGTGTGTATTACCTAGGATCTGAACCTACATTACCGTATATATGACTTCAAAAAGCCTATCGCATTGCTGGGTGCCTCTCCTTGTTAGATTTATGCGCCGGTAGCCTGGAAGTGGTGTCCGTAGAGGTCATCTTAGTTGCCTGGTGCCGGTAGTAGTAGCAGAGCAGGATGCAGCTGGAGGCCATATCTCTGATCCTAAATGAGTTTAAGTATTATGTGGCTTCGTAACTTTTCATTTGCTAATGACAAGGTGGCGTTATGATATTGCCAGGTTGAATTTGTTCTATATTTAACCGTGATCTGTTGTTGCAAAATGATATTTTGTTTCCAGCTGTTTTAGTCTTGCTGAAGTTCTTTCAGGCTACTGAGAGCTACATTACTGTACCGTAATTTGTTTCTTCTTTTAGTGAAATTTTTGATTACAAATAAATTTTTGTTAAACTGACCGCTATGTCTTCACAACCCCCAGCTCGAAGCACGTTGCATCCAAATCCCACGCTACATTGTAATCATAATGTATTACTGACGTTAACTCAATAACAAATTACATGAACTATTTAAGGGCTACTGCTGTCAGTTTTGTTGTGGTTCAAAACCAAAATTTTTTGGAAATTTGTGGAACTTTCTAAAGGGCCAAACTGTTGAGTTTATCGGTCCCTAGACCTACACACTACTTGATCTAACATAAACTGACTTACACTAAGGACAACACACACGCCAATGCCTGAGGGAGGACTCGAACCTCCGACGAGGGAAGCCCCGCGAATCGTGACCAGGTGCCCAAGACCGCGCGGCTACCCCGCGAGGCGTTCAAAAATTATAAAAATTGTGTACGTAAGGTAATTATACGCACTTCAATTACTCTCTCGCACATGGTGCATCTAAGTAGTGCAATTTCATTGATTGAAAGTGCGACACTTACGCATATCATTTATAATGTACAAATTAATTCACCAAAATTTGCTTCTCTAGTACACACTGGAGAGAGAATCTCTCGCTCCTCCGACACGTATTACGACGCAGATTTGTGTGCCGCCATGTGTGGTAGCTAATCTCCACGTGCGTCGCACGTGGCGCTTCCGCTGGCCAATGGATGGCAGGACACGGAAGGCCACCCGGCAGCGGATGGCTGCTCACCTCCAGACAGACTTAAAGATCCGCCCGTAACCGGTTCGGCGGCTGCGCTTCTAGTGCGGTTCTCTGTTCTCACCCGACGGTGCGCCATCATTCACGCCGGAACCTGCTGCTGGCTTCCGTCGACAAGGCTGCTAGAACGGAGGTACGAGGATCGTATAGAGCGTGACGTTACGTCACTGGAAAAGCGACTCGTCAGGCATCATGTTATTCCCACTGCAAGACTGCACTTTGATGGACTTACTTTCAAAGACTGTCGGAAATTGGGTATGACTATTTACGTCCGGCGACGAGCTGCCTCTTAATATACCCAGCATCTGTAAGAACCGCAGTGAGGTCGTCGTGTTCCACATTAGGAATTTTCTACACGTACAGGAGCTCGTGAAGGGAACCATGACACCATTTTCATAACATGGTCCATGCAAATCGCTGAAAAACTGAATCACTCGAGTGGAACCTAACCTGGAACCCTACGCATAATGACTTGAACTTATTACTTACCGTGAGATTACCTTTTATTTCCGTTTACATATCTTTGTTTCTACCCAGTCCCATCCTCAAACCGCCAGTAGGGGAGACATGTCAGCCAACGACCCTAAGGAACTTGGAATACGACACTGCAGCTTGAATAAAAAAAATTGGTCTGCGAGCAGACGATATCTGCCAACCACCTGTGCACGAACAAAACAGACGACATGTCGAGCACGTGACGCTCGAGAAAGGACTACAATTGGGTCATGACTAGCCGATACCACTGAAGTAGCTGCAGCATCAGTCATGTAGGTATTTTAAATCGAAGTATAATACCAATTATACTCGAGGCTGCCGCGCGGGATTAGCCCAGCGGTCTAGGGCGCTGCAGTCATGAACTCTGCGGCTGATCCCGGCGGAGGTTAGAGTCCTCCCTCGGGCATGGGTGTGTGTGTTTGTCCTTAGGTTAATTTAGGTTAAGTAGTGTGTAAGCTTAGGGACTGATGACCTTAGCAGTTAAGTCCCATAAGATTTCCCACACATTTGAACATCCTCAAGGCTGTTGCATGACACACTCCATACCTGTAACATCATGCATAGTTACTAGGCAAATTTAACAACCAGTGTTTTTCTAGATAGTAATTGATATGCGTTTGGTTGAAACTGCTCCACTCTCTAACTCATCTCTCAGTGATGGATCAGTTTTTTACCAGGGCTGTAACTATTCAGCCTAGCAGTCCTGAGTAACGAATACTCAGGTTTCGTCAGTAAAATCCGCCATTATCGTAAACTTGAATGTAACGCGCCTACTGCCTCAACTGCCGTCCTGCAAGGATGACATGTCATCAATCAGTCCGAAAAACAAAAAAAAAAACACACAAAACTATAGACGGGACACTTCTTTCTCGAGTGTTTTAGGAGAAGTACGGGAAACCTAAACCTGCGTGGTCAGGCGGGGATCGCTCAAGAACACCACTCCAGATCGTTAAGAAGTGTTTCACCCCACTCCTTTTGTAGCACGTGCGAAAGTGAGTTACATGTGACTGTGGTGTCTTCCTTGTACTCAGAATATTCAGTTTCTTATTCTATCCTGCCCGTAGATATATTTTCCGATTCTCTAAATATTTAAAAGATGCTAAGTTCTGTAGTTATCAGAGGTAAAATACCGGGAGAGAAAGGATATTTACAACTAGTACAGAAGCAAGACGGCAGCTATAAGAGATGAGGGAAATGAAAAGAAAACAGTGAGCGAACAGTCAGACAGGTTTGTTGCCTAATCCCACTGTTATTCAATGTGTTACGTGTACACTGCCGGCCGGCGAGGCCGAGCGGTTCTAGGCGCTTCAGTCTGGAACCGCGCGACCGCTACGGTCGCAGGTTCGAAACCTGCCTCGGGCATGGATGTGTGTGATGTCCTTAGGTTAGTTAGGTTTAAGTAGTTCTAAGTTCTATGGGACTGATGACCTCAGATGTTAAGTCCCATAGTGCTCAGGGCCATTAGAACCATTTTTTGTACACTGATTAAACAGTAAAAGAAACAGAAGAACAGTTTGGATTTGGAATTAAAGTTCAGGAAAATGAAATAAGAATTTTTAGGTTTGTCAATGACATTTTAATTCTGTCAGAGGCACTGAGCTGCTTGGAAGAGCAGTTAAATGGAATGGACAGTGTATTGAAAGGGAGATATAAGATGAACGTCAACAAATGCAAGACATGTGGTCGAATTAAATCAGGCGATGCTGAGTGAAATGGATTAGGAAACTAGAACTGAAAGTAGGAGATGAGTTTTGTCACAAGAGCAGTAAAACAATTGCGCACTGACGAAGTAGGATACAAAATATAGAATGGCAATGGCGAGAAAAGCCTATCCGAAGAGTAGAAATTTGTTAACATCGAATATAGATTCAAGTGTTGGGAAGTCTTTCCTGAAGGTATTTTATGGAGTGTAGCCCTGCAAGGAAGCCCAACGTGGACGGTAAGCATCCCAGACAAGAAGGGCACAGAAGTCTTTGAAGCGTGACGCTATAGCAGGATGCTACAAATTTAATGAGCAGATCATGTAACCAATAAGGAGATACTTACAATTGGTAGTGGTGAGGGGGGAAGGGAGGCGGGGGAAGAAATTTGTGGTACAACTTGATCGGTTGATAGGACTCGTTCTGGCCCATCAAGTGATCAACGTACGGGGCGTGCGCAAAACTAGGGCCTTACGTTTTTTATGTAAAAGCTTCTATACTTTTTTAAATGAAGCAACCATTATTAACATTATATATATCTTTATTCTTCATCTCTACGTATTTATTTCTCAGTATAGTCTCCCTGGCAACTAACACATTTCTCCCAAAGAGAGACCAGTTTCTACATACCGTCACTGTAAAATGGTTGACGTTGTTGGTGAAGTCATAGGTTCACCTCTGACTGCACCGCTTCATCATTGTCATAGTGAAGTCCTCGAAGGTGTTCTTTAAGTTTTGGAAACAGACGAAAATCGGATGGGGCCAAGTCGTGACTACATGGAGAATGAGACAGCAGTGAACCGAAGGCGTCAGATTGTGGCAGATGTCGCAGCGCTCGTGTGTGGACTTGCATTTTCATGCTGAAGGAGTGTGCTCCACGAGTGGACGAACTCTTAGAATTTGAAACTCGATTACAGCACTCTGTTTATCGGGTACCGACATGTTTACGTTACACACCGCCATGTTACACTCTACGACTCGGAACCCTCTTGCGGAAGAGAGCGGCAAATATGTAAATGCAAAAAAGATGCGGACTGTTACCGACGTTTCTTCTATTTAAAAAGCTTGAAGAGTTTTCACATAAAAAATTCGCAGGCATTATTTTTTCAGCACGCCCTCGTACTATTGGAAGGAAGTTTCGAGGGGTAAAAGTGTGAAGAGGGAGATCAAGAGATGAATATAGTAAGCAGTTTAAAAAGGATGTAGTTAGCAAAAGTTAATGGAGATGAAGAGGCCTGCACTGGTAACGTAGCACGGGGAGCAGCATCAAACCGATCCTCGGATCGAAGACCGCAACTTCCAAATACCTCCTACCTAACGGTGATGGGGATGTACAACTTTCTTCAAACAAATGTTTTCGTCCCACTCCGTGCCCAAATATGTTGCACGGTTTTATAGTTACTCGTTCTCAGGTACGATGTGCAGCAAGGTGAGATCACTTGCAGAACACATGCGTTAGAAAGCGGAACAGCAGACTGCGTGCTGGGCTAAGCAGCGGTGACTGGCGGTTAGTGCGGCAACAGGTCGTCGTCGGCTATAAACGCGTAGCGACTTCCAACATTCCTGACAAGAAAAAAAGGCGGCGTGAAAGTGTGTAAGTGTATCGGTGTTCTAGTGCGCGCTTTTGTTGCAGGTACCATTAGCGGAGAAAGCAGAGGTGGTGGCAGCTTACACGGGTTCTCAATCTCGCTGCGCGCATTGTGTGTGAACAGTTCCCACATTCCTGACGAGGCGTATGGCGCACCTGCCGTGCAAGGTCGCTTTTCAGCGTCTGCCGCTGCTCTGTGTGCAACAGGAGGGCTGGTAGGGGAGAGTTCAAACGGCTCTGAGCACTATGGGACTTGACATCTGAGATCAACAGTCCCATAGATCTTATAACTATTTAAACCTAACTAACCTAAGGACAGCACACACATCCATGCCCGAGGCAGGATTCGATCCTGCGACCGTAGCGGTTGCGCGGTTCCAGACTGAAGCGCCTAGAACTGCTCGGCCACACGGGCCGGCAGAGTGCGTGAGTGCCGACACGTTAGCAACTGCAGAAATAGCAGATCATTTCAATGCTGGGACAACAACAGGTAAAATAGTTGCACATAACAGATTAACAATTCATACAGTGCAACTAATACTTAGGAGCAGGAGGTAAAACTATTAAAATGTAAAACTGAACGAAAAGACCAATAGTTCGCTGTAGCTGTATTTGTTTAAGTCGATTAGAGACCCATATGTAGGTCATCGGATCCATTTAATTTATGCACTGTTTTAATGTTTTCACCTTAGAAAAATCGTTACATTCTTGTACGCAGATTCAGTTTTTATATACTATCGAGGGCCGAATCTAATACTACGCGTGGTGACAGCAGTTCCTCAGCAGAGCACTAGCAACGCACTTCACATATTTTCCGTGTTGCCCGCCGTAGTTGATTTCCTTAACAATCTCAGTATACGTACGGCAGCCGCCGTGTACGCTCCAACGATGACGCCTTATATCTTGTGTTGTCAGCTGCTAGGAGTATAATGATGCAGGTGACAGACACACATAAGCGTAAAAAGCTGCTAAGGCTCTCTTGGCCACTTGTCGACAAACTGCCTGTTGGCTGCCGAGGCAGAAGACCACGGGCGGTTTGTCACGCACGAGCGTGTCGGCTTTTGGTAAATTTGACCGTCAGCGTAAGTTTCTTCCGTCCGATTTCTGGTGCTCCCCCCCGCCCCAGAAATATTAAAAATAATTTTTCAGTGTATTTCAATACATTAATTTTAATACTTTTCAACTTTTATACTATTCTTCAATCACTCCACGACCCAGTACTTTCCATGATAACATCTGCAAGGCGCATTTGTCTGTTGCTTGATATAGGCCGACAGGAACATATTTTAATCGGTAAAGTGATAACAGTTCGTGATTTTAACACGGGTTAGTCTTGTTTTTGGCAGTTGTTCCACATTACATAAGGACTGTCCCTATCTCCTTTTCATTTAAGTTACTCCTTCACTGTTTTTTAATCAAGAATCAGTTTCTGATTCCCAATTTCTTTCGCTCCGTTTTTAGACTGGACATTCATCGCTGATGATTGTTTTTGTCAATTGGGGAGTGCTGAGAGGTTTGCCTAGCAATGCCAACTGTTACTCTGCAGCATTCTGTAACTCCCTATCCCATGTGGGATAGCATTTGTAAGTAAACTTATTTTGCTATGAAATTTAAAATGTTATTTATTAAATACTTATGCGCCCATTCTCTGTGGGGAGTATGTGATACACACCAAATTTCATAAATGGAATCATAATATTTTCTTCCTTGTTTAAGTCTATTCACTCATTACATTAAGATATCTCACATAACTTCATTTCACTTTCATCAAAGCAATAATTTATAAAATTTTCTGTACAGATATATACCAGAAGATGCAACTCAAAAGTTGTGACACCTGCTGTGGGGGGTCTCTAACGGACTTAAATAAATACAACTACAGCGAACTATTGGACTTTTCTTTCACGTTTATATTTCAATAGTTTTAATGCCAGTATTTCAACAAGTGTTGCACTAGATGAAGTGTCAATCAACTACGCACAAATAACGCTTAACGACCAGAGGCAATTCGATCATAATACACATCTCATTATTTACAGAGATATTATTACCTAATATGGCAATTGCAGAAGCGCTGGCTGAATACTTTTAGTTTAATAGTACATCGTTTGCTGTAGTGGTGAAGAGTACCACACGGACGGGACGGGTACCCCTTGATCGGTCCACGCTGCCAACGGAACCAAACTGTCCCATTCCTTGCCAGTATTCACCAAAGTAAACAACATCACTAGAAGAAGCACTGCTCTCCGTGAAGTCATCATACTGAACGATAAAAATATTACAACGATAAATACTCTGCCTGAGAAAAAAAGGGGAAACAGCTAGAAGACACTGTCGGATATTAATGTAAGTTCGTAAACGTGAACTCTCTCTTAGAATGTCGCCTGTTATTATGAATATTAGGTTTAGTTTCGAATCCAGTCTACAATGCTCCACAGAATCTCCAGGTGCGTCAGCAGAACCTACAAATAAAGACTAATTTGTGGCCGTAGCGACTCCACAATCTGGGTGGCTGGCCCAAAATGTGAAGCTGGACAGCTCTCGTAGCGGAGGTGTCGACAGTGCTGCGCACTCGTCCGCAGCATCCAACTTACTACAGGGCCGTACCACCTGGAAACTGACTTCGTAAATAATAAAATCAGTAGTTGATGTGTTTGAATTGGAGTCTTACCAGGGATCTCGTGATGACGACTTCGAATTTTATTGCTCTTTCTCGTAATTCAGTATCGGCCACATTCCGTACATGTGCACAATCCGAATCAATATTCACGAAGTAACCCATGTGCACAGAGCGTGTAGTACACACATCAAAAGAAGTTTTTCAGCGCCTCGGTTCCCGGAACTCCTGAAGATACACACTGACTGTGGATATTGTGTCACAGACACAGTCCCTTTGACTGTTCAGAGATGTCACTAAACCCTCCCAAAGATGTAAACAACCATGCATGAGCAGCGCCTATTAGACGGAGGGGGTCCGACAGCCGATCAGCTCCAGTCTTTCCATCAGGATGGAGGTATACGGCTCGTATTGTCTGTAGTTCAACCATGCCTAGACGCTCAATACCGCGGTTCGATCGCGTTCGTGTTGTTACTTTGTGCCATGAAGGGCTATCAACAAGGGAACTGTCCAGGTGTCTCGGAGTGAGCCAAAGCGATGTTGTTCGGGCATGGAGGAGATACACAGAGACAGGAACTGTCGATGACATGCCTCTCTCAGGCTGCCCAAGCGCTACTACTGCAGTGGCTGACTGCTACCTACGGATTATGGCTCGGAGGAACCCTGACAGCAACGCCAACATGTTGAATAATGCTTTTGGTGCAACCACAGGACGTCGTGTTACAACTCAAACTGTGCGCAATAGGCTGCATGATGCGCAACTTAACTCCCGACGTCCATGGCGAGGTCCATCGGTGCAACCACGGCACCATGCAGTGCGATACAGATGGGCCCAACAACATGCCTTATGGACCGCTCAGGATTGGCATCACGTTCTCTTCACCGATGAGTGTTGGTGAAATGCCTGTGCTAGCAGGACAGAGCGGATTAGGTTGTGGAAAGGGGCCAAAATGAGTTCCTGACACTTGCACTCAACATACAAACTTTATTTATCAACACACAATAAAGCAACAAGGATGCAAAACACTCAAAACTTTAATCGACGAGCGTTGATTAACTTTAGATCGGCTGAAGGCCACATTCAAAATCCAAGACACAGGGTTTAAGCAAAATTGAAATACAAGGTTATTCTGGAAGTTTCAACCAAGAATATTTTCTAAACATTTAATCTAATCGGCTGAAGGCCTTAACAATTTAATTTTGATGGAACTATGCTGGAGGTCGATTATTAAGTAATAAGAGGAGTTTCAATCAAAAGGAAGAAGGCCTTATCTTAAAACATTTCATACAATTTGGGCTGAAGGCCCCAATCAAAAGCATAACAATCTTATGCCTTAAGGGCAAGAGAAGAAGATTAATTTAAGAGATATTGATACTCGGCTGAAAGCCACACATCAACCAAATAACTAAAATCCAAACAGGGAAATTACTAAATAACATACAAGAAACGGCACTCAGAAGTTTCCAAGGGTCGGCCTGAGATTGTAACACTAACGCCTGTTTAGGTGAGTCAGGCAGTCTGTTCAACGACTTCTTAATTTGGAGACAACCCAACCGACAGACAGACGACCGACCAATCAACCAAATCAGTTCCGCTCCAAGCAACCAGCAGCACGACCACAAGATTTAAATACACGACACACAGAATGTTGGCGCCCGCAACGTCCAACAACATCTCAGCTGTCGAACTACACGCCGCGCTGGACAGCAACAGCACGATGAGGAAAATACACCGCCTAAAATTACGTCAACGACCAGGGCAGGTTAACGAAACGTCAACGACCACAAGGCCGAAGATACCGCTGGTGAACTTCCTTAACAAGGAATAAATTAATTTAAGCTAAATTTCACAGGAAGACAGCTGGAATCTTAGCCGACTTAAATACACAAACGTTGTTGCTCGCAGGAATGCCCCAAAATGACAACCAGGATCAAACGAAGAAATGTAAACAGTTGATATAAGTGGGGACTCAACTTTCATGTCCAAGATCGGTGGGCGAGAACTTCGTAGCACCGACTGTACTGCTGGTCCGTCCGCGACTGCGCTGCTGGTGCGTCTCCCTCTGACTGACTACCCGACACACGACGACCCAGGAATACTATCGGTCGCTCCAGAGATGGTACGACAGTGTACTTTTCAATACGCGCTGCTGCTGCCACTCACGGGCAAGTAAGGCAGGATGTTAGTGACGCCAGTAAATGGAATAAGAAAACGAGGCGGCACTACCGTTACAGAAGATGACAAACGATTAAAGGGATGAACACGAGCCGTGAACGGCTCACAAACACCTTAGCTGCTGGGTGGGTTAGGTAATTACGTACCTGACCCGTCAGTTGTAGTTTACATATTTGATCGACACAACACACACAGTTTATTTCACTTATTTTAAACACAAATTTAATCATGTGCTACATACAATGTACATAAAATATAACTTGTGCCAGAACGTTTTACTCTTAACTCTGCTCTCTGAACTTGTATGTTACAAATACCTCCAACGGATTTTGGATCTCTTCTATCCTGAAGCATCAAAGAAACTCGTATAGGCATGCATATTCTACATCTACATCTGCGTGATTACTCTGCTGTTCACAATAAAGTGCCTGGCAGAGGGTTCAATGAACCACCTTTAAGTTATCTCTCTACCGTTCCTCTCTCGAACGGCACGCGGGAAAACGAGCACTTAAATTTTTCTGCGCAAGCCCTGATTTCTCTTATTTTATCATGATGATTATTTCTCCCTATCTAGGCGGGTGCCAACAGAATGTTTTCGCAATCGGAGGGACCGAGCGAGGTGGCGCAGTGGTTAGCACACTGGACTCGCATTCGGGAGGACGACGGTTCAATCCCGTCTCCGGCCATCCTGATTTAGGTTTTCCGTGATTTCCCTAAATCGTTTCAGGCAAATGCCGGGATGGTTCCTTTGAAAGGGCACGGCCGATTTCCTTCCCAATCCTTCCCTAACCCGAGCTTGCGCTCCGTCTCTAATGACCTCGTTGTCGACGGGACGTTAATCACTAACCACCATCACCACCACCACAATCGGAGGAGAAAACTGTGATTGAAATTTCATGAGGAGATCCCGTCGCAACGAAAAACGCCTTTGTTTTACTGATTGCCACTCCAATTCACGTATCGTGGCTGTGGCACTATCTCCCCTATTTAGCGATAGTACAAAACGAGCTGCCCTTCTTTGTACTTCTTCGATGTCATCCGTCAGTCCCACCTGATGCGGATCCCACACCGCACAACAATACGGTAGAATAGGGCGGACAAGCGTGGTATAAGCAGTCTCTTTAGTGGACCTGTTGCATCTTCTAAGTGTTCTGCCAATGAATCGCAGTCTTTGGTTTGCTCTACCCACAATATTATGTATGTGATCGTTCCAATTTAGGTTATTTGTAATTGTAATCCCTAAGTGTTTAGTCGAATCTACAGGCTTCAGATTTGTGTGACTTATCGCGTAATCGAAATTTAACTGATTTCTTTTAGTTCTCATGTGAATAACTTCACACTTTTCCTTGTTCAGGATCAATTGTCACTTACCGCGCCATACAGATAGCTTATCTAAATCATTTTGCAAGTCGTTATGACCTTCTGATGACTTCACAAGACGGTAAATGACAGCATCATCTGCAAACAATCTAAGAAGGCTTCCCTGATTGCCTCCTATGTCGTTAATATAGACCAGGAACAATAGAGGGCCTATAACACTTCCTTGGGGAACTCCGGATATTACTTCGGTTTTACTCGATGACTTTCCGTCTATTACTACGAACTGTGACCGTTCTGACAGGAAATCACGAATCCAGTCGCAGAACTGAGGCGATACTCCGTAGGCACGCAGTTTGTTTAGAAGACGCTTGTGACGAACGGTGTCGAAAGCCTTCTGCAAATCTAAAAACATGGAATCAATTTGACATCCCCTGTCGATAGCACTTATTACTTCATGAGTATAAAGAGCAAGTTGTGTTTCACAAGAACGATATTTTCTGAAACCGTGCTGACTACGTGTGAATAAATCGTTTTCTTTGAGGTACTTGATAATGTTCGAATACAGTATATGTTCCAAAACCCTACTGCAATTCGAGGTTAGTGATATAGACCTGCAATTCAACGGATTACTCCTATTTCCCTTTTTGGGTGTTGGTGTGACCTGAGCAATTTTCCAGTCTTTAGGTACGGATCTTTCTGTGAGCGAGTGGTTGTATATAATTGCTAAATATGGAGATATCAGCACACTCTGAGAGGAACCTGACTGGTATACAATCTGAACAGAAGGCCTTGCCTTTATTAAGTGATTTAAGCTGCTTCGTTACTCCGAGGATATCTACTTTTATGTTTCTCATCTTGGCAGTTGTTCTTGATTGGAATTCAGGAATATTTACTTCGTCTTCTTTGGTGAAGGAGTTTCGGAAAACCGTGTTTAATAACTCTGCTTTAGTGGCACTGTCATCAGTGACTTCACCGTTGTTATCGCGCAGTGAAGGTATTGATTTCGTCTTACCACTGGTGTGCTTTATGTATGACCAGAATCTCCTTGGGGTTTCTGCCAGATTAGAGACATAAATTCGTTGTGTAAATTATTAAAAGCATCTCGCATGGTAGTATGCGCCATATTTCGAATTTCTGTAAAACTTTGCCACTCTTGGGGATTTTGCGTTCTTTTAAATTTGGCATGCATTTTCCGTTGCTTCTGCAACAACGATCTCACCCGTTATGTGAACCCTGGGGGATCAGTACCATCACTTATTAATCTATGTGGTATATATGTCTCAATTGCTGTCGATACTATCTCTTCGAAAACATTCAACAACTTTTCTGCACTTACATGATCAGATCGGAAGGCGTGAAGACTGTCTCTTAAAAAGGCGTTAAGAGCATTTTTATCAGCTTTTTGAAATAGATATACTTTGCGTTTCTTTTTGGTAGTTGTAGGTGTTACCATATTCAGCGTAGCAGCAACTGCCTTGTGGTCGCTAATCCCTGTATTCGTCACAATACTCACTATTTGTCCAGGATTATTTGTTGCTAAAAGGTCAAGTATGCTCTCTCAACCATTTACGCTCCGATAGGGCTCAAGAACTAATTGTTCAAAATAATTTTCTGAGAAAGCATGCATACAGTACAATTTCGGATGACGTTTTATGCCTGCCGCCTGCATTAAACACATAACTTTTCCAGCATATCGAGGGTAGATTAAAGTCACCACCGACTATAATTGTACACTACTGGCCACTAAAATTGCTACACCAAGGAGAAAAGCAGATGATAAACGGGTAGTCATTGGACAAATATATTATACTTGAACTGACATGTGATTACCTTTTCACACAATTTGGGTGTTTAGATCCTGAGAAATCAGTACCCAGAACAAACACCTCTGGCCGTAAAAACGGCCTGATACGCCTGGGCATTAAGTCTAACAGAGCTTGGACGGCGTGTACAGGTACAGCTGCCCATGCAGCTTCAACACGATACCACAGTTCATCAAGAGTAGTGACTGGCGTATTGTGACGAGCCAGTTGCTCGGCCACCATTGACCAGACGTTTTCAGTTGGTGAAAGATCTGGAGAATGTGCTGGCCAGGGCAGCAGTCGAACATTTGCTGTATCCAGAAAGGCCCATACTGGACCTGCAATATGCTACACATCAAACTACCTCTGAAAGCAATAAATACTCCACCACCAACTGTATTTAATCTATCCTTTCTGAACACTGTTAGATCGTTTGAAAAAATTTCGGCTGAACTTTTGCATTATTTTGCTGAAATGTAGGGTTTCGCAGGGATCGAATGAAGGGTAGAGCCACGGGTCGTAACACATTTGAAATATAACGTCCAGTGTTCAAAGTGCCGTAAATGCGAACAAGAGGTGACCCCATACCATCCACCAGTATGGCGATGACGAATACACGCTTCCAATGTGTGTTCACCGCGATGTCACCAAACACGAATGCGACCATCATGATGCTGTAAACAGAACCTGGATTCATCAGAAAAAATGATGTTTTCCCATTCGTGCACCCAGGTTCGTCGTTGAGTATACCATCGCAGGCGCTCCTGTCTGTGATGCGGCGTCAAGGGTACCCATGCTCTCCGAGCTGATAGTCCATGATGCTGCAAACGTCGTCGAACTGTTCGTGCACATGGTTGTTGTCTTGCAAACGTCCCCATCTGTTGACTCAGGGATCGAGACGTGGCTGCACGATCCGTTACAACCATGCAGATGAGATGACTGTCATCTCGACTGCTAGTGATACGAGGCCGTTGGGATACAGCACGGCGTTCCGTATTACCCTCCTGTACCCACCGATTCCATATTCTGCTAACAGTCATTGGATCTCGACCGACGCGAGCAGCAATGTCGCGATACGACAAACCGCAATCGCGACAGGCTACAATCCGACCTTTATCAAAGTCGGATACGTGATGGTACGCATTTCTCCTCCTTACACGAGGCATCACAACAACGCTTCACCACACAACGCCGGTCAACTGTTGTTTGTGTATGAGAAATCGGTTGGAAACTTTCCTTATGTCAGCACGTTGTAGGTGTCGCCACCGGCGCCAACCTTGTGTGAATGCTCTGAAAAGCTGATCATTCGCATATCACAGCGTCTTCTTCCTGGTGGTTAAATTTCACTTCTGTAGCACGTCATCTTCGTGGTGTAGCAGTTTTAATGGCCAGCAGTGTATGAGCGGGGTATTTATTTGAAATGAGACTCAAGTTTTCTTTTAACTGTTCAGCAACTACATCTTCTGAGTCGGGGCGGTCGGTAAAACGATGCAATTAATAGTTTAGTCCGATTGTCATGTATAACCAGTATACATACTATTTCACACGAACTATCTACTTCAGTTTCGCTACACGGCAAACTGCCTCTGAAAGAAATAAATACTCCACCACTAACTGTATTTAATCTAACCTTTCTGAACATGTTACCAGGTAGAATACGACGCTGCGATCGGCAACGCCTATATAAGAAAACAAACGTCTGGCGCAGTTGTTAGATCGGTTTGTGCTGCTACTTTGGCGTGTTAGCAATATTTAAGTGAGTTTGAACGTGGTGTTATAGTCTTCGCACGAGTGATGGGACACACCATCTCCGAGGTAGCGACGAAGTGGGGATTTTCCCGTACGACCATCTCACGAGTGTACCGTGAATATCAAAAATCCGGTAAAAAATCAAAGAGCTGCGGCTGGAACGAGATACTGCAATAACGGGACCAACATCGACTGAAGAGAATCGTTCAGCGTGACAGTAGTGCAACCCTTCCGTAAATTACTGCAGACTTCAATGCTGAGCCATGAACAAGTGTCCAAGTGCGAACCATTCAACGAAACATTATCGATAATAGCTTTCGGAGCGGAAGGCCCACTCGTATACCCTTAGATGACTACATGACACAATGCTTTACGTCTCGCGTGGGCACATCAACACTGCCATTGGACTGTTGATGACTGGAAACATGTTGCCTGGTCGGACGAGTCTCGTTTCAAATTGTATCGAGCGGATGGACGCGTACGGGTATGGAGACAACCTCATGAATCCATGGACTCTGCAGGTCATCAGAGGACTTTTCAAGCTGATGAAGGCCCTTTAATGAGGTGGGACGTTTGTAGTTGAAGTGATATGGGACCCCTGATAGGTCTACATACGACTCTGACAGGTGACACGTACATACGCATCCTGTCTGGTCACCTGCATCCATACGTGTCCAATGTACATTCCACGGACTTGGGCAATTCCATCAGGTCAATGGGACACCCCACATGTTCAGAATTGCTATAGAGTGGCTTCACGATCACCCTTATGAATTTAAATACTTCCACTGGACAGCAAACTCCCCGGACATGAACATTATTGAATATATCTGGGATGCCTTGCGACGTGGAGTTCAGAATAGATCTAGACCCCCTCGTACTCCTACGGAGTTATGGACAGCCCTGCAGGATTCGTGGTGTCAGTTCCCTCCAGCATTAGGGCAGACATTGGTCGAGTCACTGCCATGTCGTGTTGCGGCGCTTTTGCGTGCTCGCGGGCACCCTAAACGATATTAAGCAGGTGTACCAGTTTCTTCGGCTATTCGGTGTCTATTGGATATGCTTTGTGTGTAGCGTTGGCTGTTTTAAACTACGCCAAGACTGATCCATAACTGAATTGTCCAAGTCATGTTTTCTTACTCTAAATATCACCCAATAGGTCGTCTGGGAGTGAAGTACATGTGTGGATGCGTTACAGTACTGAAAGGTGATGTACAACAAATGTTCGTCAAATGTTTAGGGGTAATTTTGCTTTTGGCTATAAATGCTAAACATTAAGAGTTGGACAGTACTTCACAGTTATTTGACACATTATCTATCTCTATGCTATATGAAGCTCTTTGCTTTTGACTTCTTAAAACGTGGAGGAGGGTTTTCCAATTTCTTTCACCCTGGTCGCTGTGTTACATCTCTATCGTATTCTGTCTCCTTGTTTCCACCTGGGTCCATTAGCACTACAGCTTACGCGATGAACCTCAAATGTTTACCCGGTAATGTCGCTATGTGACGAAGATCATTCTGATTAATGAATGCTAGCTAATTGATGATTAAATGTACCTAGCAAAAATTACAACTGCACTTTTATATTAATTTGGGAAATGCCTTAAACCAAAGACAGAAGTTCTTCTGTTTAAAATTGCTTTGAAGGGTACAAAGTTTGACACTTTTGTTCTAAGGAAGTGATTAACTATTTAAAAAAATTTTAAATTCAAGCTTTTTTCATATTGACCCGTAGTAATACAAGTATGGCGTTATAATACAAAGAAGAAACAGAGTGGAAACATTCGTATTTATATTAATGTGACAGGATTAATCAATAAGGGCGATGGAGCTGTTAAATTACTGATTCAGGTTAACGTGTACCTGTTATGTCAAGAAGGAGAAAAAAGGTTAATCTGATGCCGAATGTACAATATAAAATAATTTATTTTTAAATCTTGGTGCAGTTTATTGACTGGTGTGTCTTACTCGGAGGAAAGCATGGCTGGCTGGCTAATTATAGCCTGTACCCAGGTGAAGACTTGCCGCTAACTTTCACCGATATCATGGGCCGATACCAGCTACACGGTTCAAGGCGACCTTGCAAGGACGCGGCAGGCCGGTTCTCCCACTTTGGTAATACGACTACCCGACGAATGAAGAAATTTTTTTCTGTTCAGAGGAGCCTGAATTGCAGATGTGGAGTGCACTAGGGAAACGAAGTAATGTAATCAACCACTTATTGGCTCCTGCATCAACCATATCGTTTCAAATCGTTGTACGTCGTACATGGCTGTTGCAGCCATGATTACTTTCATGTTATCCAAAGCATTTTACGTGATGTAGCAGGCAGATGATGTCTCAAAATTCTAATGAAGGTTTTTGCCACCAAGGGAAGCTGCCTAATGTCAGTCTGCGCATGACATTGCAGTTCGACGAGCTCCTGCATTTAGCTGATGAGGAAGCAGTGGAGCATGCCACGCACTGATACCCTACCGCAGTTCAAATGGTTCAAATGGCTCTGAGCACTATGTGACTTAACATCTGAGGTCATCAGTCACGTAGAACTTAGAACTACTTAAACCTAAGAAATCTAAGGACATCACACACATCCGTGCCCGAGGCAGGATTCTAACCTGCGACCGTAGCAGTCGCGCGGTTCCGGACTGAAGCGCCTAGAACCGCTCCGCCACAACGGCAGGCCCCTACTGCAGTACGGCTTGCGCTGCAAAACCTACAACTTCAGTACTATTTATTGATTAAACAAGACACCAGGTAGGATTCTGCTAGAGGTGTCATTAGTACACACTTATTAAAACACTCTGTCTGTAATATTTGTGAAATAAGAAAAGGGATGAACAGCCCGAACCACTACCTGCATTGTTCGGTTGTCACAAATAGTGTCCTTGGAATGCTTATCTTGCCGAACGTTACTTGTTGGCGCAGAGCAGTTACATCAGGAAAATTGCTCATTCCGCACGAAAATAATTTTTGTAATTTCTGTGGATTATCTTGCTCGCGGATTGTAGATCGTTGGTCGCAGGGAATACATGACTACGTAACAAATATGGTTCCGTAGTTTTTACCAATACACTAAGTTTAAAAAAAAAGCGAAGGAATTACCGAACTGGACGGAAATAGATAGATGTGATATAAATATACAGATAAACAAATGATTATAATTTCAGAGAAATGGGATGATTTATTTCAGAGAACGAGCTTCACAAATCGAGCAAGTTAACGATGCGTTTTTTCATCTCTAGCCCTTATGCAAGTACGAGGGGCGTTCAAAAGTTTTGCACAGTCGTCTCTAATTGTTTTATTTTTTGCAGGAGGAGAATGAAATTTTTTGTGAACATACTTGGAACATTTAGCTATAAGTTGGTATATAAAAGTAGTTTCTTTTATTAACAGATGAGTCATAATGGACCGCGATGTAGATGTCAGGTTGCGACAACGGTCGGTGATGGAGTTCCTCTTAAAGACCGGCGATGACTCTGTCACAGCGATTCACAGGAAGTTGCTCCCTGTTTATGGGGAGGACACAGTGGGTCGCAGCGGTATCCAGCGGTGGTGACAGAGGTTTAAAAAAAGATAATTTCTTTCTATTGGACAATCTACGATGCGGTAGACCATCGACGGCAGTGAGTGATGTGAAGGAGACCATTGATCAAATCACCCTAAATGACAGATGTTTCACGACACGACAGCTTGCTGAAATGAGTAGCGTGGTATCACTGGTACAGTCACTAGGGTACAGAAAAATCTGTGCACGTTGGGTGCCTACATTATTGACAAGAGAAATGAAAACGATGAGGAAGAATGTAGGCAAGGGTTTCAAATGGTTCAAATGGCTCTAAGCACTATGAGACTTAACATCTGTCATCAGTCCCCTAGACTTAGAACTACTTAAACCTAACTAACCTAAGGACATCACACACATCCATGCCCGAGGCAGGATTCGAACCTGCGACGTAGTAGCAGCGCGGTTCCGGACTGAAGCACCTAGAACCTCTCGGCCACAGCGGCCGGCGGCAAGGGTTACATGAAGACCTTTACAGAAGAGTGGAAACAGTGTTTTGACGGCGTCATTACCCATGATGAAACATGGTTGAGTTTGTCCGAACCTGAGAGCAAAACCCAATCCATAGAGTGGCGTCATCCCGAAGAAGAAATCAAGACTTTCACGAACAGCAGGCCGAAAGGTGATGGCTTCCTTCTTCTGGGTTCAGTCTGGTGTCATTTTAATGGACTTTTTGAAATATGAATCCACAATTAACCGGGACCGTTACTGTTCGTCATTGAACAGGCTGCGACGTCTGCCATCAAGACCCGCAGACCACTTCAGGGTCAGCGCATCAGACTACACCATGACAATGCCAAACCCCATACAGCCCTTATGACGCAGAAGAAAATCAGGAAAATGTGTTGGAAAATTATTCCTAATCCTGCTTATAGTCCGGACTTGGCTCCGTCTGATTTCCACCTCTTTGGTTGTCTGAGGGCCCACCTGCGCATAAAACATTTGATAGTGAGAAAGACCTTATTTCCTGTGTCAAGCGATGGTGTAAAAGTCTATACCCAGAATTTTACCAAAGTGCATTTACATCATGGAAAGAACGTTGGACCAGATGCGTCACAGCTGATGGGGGCTACATTGAGTATGCTCAATGTATAGCTAAATTTTCCAAGTGTGTTCACAAAAAAATTCATTCTCCTCCTGTAAAAAATAAAATAATAAGAGAGGACTGTTCAAAACTTTTTGAGCGCCCTTTGTAGTTATCCGGCTTGCCATTTATTGACAGAGTTGCTGGATGTCCTCCTGAGGGATATCGAGCCAAATTCTGTCCAACTGACGCGTTAGATCGTCAAAATCTCGAACTGACTAGATGGCCCTGTCCATAATGAAGGACAGGAAAACTGGGCGTAGAATATCGTCGAAGTGCTGGTCTGCTGTTCGGTTGCCACAGATAACAACGAAAGGAATCCTACTATGAAAAGAAATGGAGTGGTTAGCACACTGGACTCGCATGCGGGAGGACGACGGTTCAATC